>NC_067226.1:631428-947142 GCF_019924925.1 Ctenopharyngodon idella
CCTTTTGAAAAGGAAATAATGTAGGCTATAAACGAATTACACAACAGTCGCATGACTTCAACGTCCCCATCACTAAGCTTCCAACAACTCTTTCATTTTTTAATTTTCTCTGATAGTTTGAGTTAGAAAAATTTGCAAGGGCACAATTATAAACACGAGGCTGTGAAACGGACTAGTGTGTAAATGAGTTGACATGATGACATTTAAAGGGATAGTTCACCCAAAAATGTAAATCAATGCGTATGGCCGTCTACTGGAAGCTAGTTATTAGTTTATAAGGTTTTAAATATGGATATTTTTTCTTACAAAAACCAAAAGCTTTGCTTCAGAAGGCCTTTATTATCCCACTGGAGCCATATGGATTACTTTTATGATGGATGGGCACTTATTTGGCCTTCAAAATCTCACTCCCCCTTCACTACCATTATCAAGCTATATTTTAATATAACTCTGATTGTGTTTGTCTAAAAGAAGATTGTCATATACACCTATGATGGCTTGAGGGTGAGTAAATCATGGGATAATTTTCATTTTTGGGCGAACTATCCCTTTAATGTCCCCAACAATCTTTGTAATTCCATTTAGCCACTTATTAGCAACTGCCTTTTTAAAGATAAGTAAAAGCTTTAAAAAATCACAATGGGCTATTAATATGTATTTTATGTCAGTCAATCAGTCATATTTATTTATAAAGCACATTTAAAAACAGCAGCTGGTGGCCAAAGTGCTGTACAGAGTTTAAACAAATAACATAATTAAAATAAGGAAACAAAACACAATCACAGACAATACACAAAACTTTTACCACTGCACCCTACTTACGACCATATGCAATAATAAATAGATGAGTTTTGAGAAGAGATTTAAAATCAATATATGTTTTTATGTAATGGGGCAAATTATTCCAGAGCTGTGGAGCATCCACAGAGAAGGCACAATGTCCTTTCAGTTTGAGACGTGTCCTTGGAACAGTCAGCTCTAAACTATTGGTTGATCGGAGGTCTCTGGATTTATTATGATGAAATAAAAGAAGATCAGAAATATATAGAGGGAGGGACGGAGGCGCGCGCTCTTGTATGCCGATGGAGTAAGACGTGTCTAGCTCGGGCTCTCGCCGAACCCGTTTTATAAAATAAATAAACGCCTTACATTACAAAACATTGTATAAAATCTGCTCTGATTTTGGTTCTGAAATGAGGAAATAGCTGATATGCGGGTCAATGGCGGAAAAGTTACGCAAGTATAAATACGACGCATCATCCAACACTAGGCTCAACGCCGCCTCGACTTCGTGCTCCACCATCACCCGATCCCGAACGACCCCACCCCCGCCGGACAGCCCAGAGAAAATGGACGCGGTGGCTTTGAAATCAGAGATCCTTCGCTCGTTATAAGCGGACATCTCAGCAGTGATCAAATCTGAACTGAAAAGTGCGCTTGCCGATGATTTCAATTTCTTTAAAAACGAACTGCAAGCAGTTAAAAAGGAAATAATAAATATTACGGCGGCAATTCACTCTGAGATAGACCAAATGAAACGTGGTCTGACGAGGTGACAACTTTGCGAAGACATGGAGGGAAGGATGAGAAGGTGCAATATCAGGGTACTGGGGGTAGCTGAGACGGATGGATCAAGCTCTACTGTGTCGGTTTCGAGGCTGCTGAGAGAAACGCTACAACTGGAAAAGGACGTGCTTGTGGACCGTTCGCATAGAAGTTTGGCCTCTAAAAGGTCGGATGGAAAACCACGCGCCATCGTGGCTAAACTTCACTACTACCAAGATAGTGTCGAGGTGCTGAGCCGTGCGCGCACTCGAGCCCCGCTAAGATTCAACGGAGAATCAATCGCCATCTTTCCGGACTATACTGCAAGCGTCGCCAAGGCCAGGGCTGCGTTCACGGAGGTTCGGAAATTGCTGCGTAATCGTCAGGGAGTCCGGTTTGGCATCTTGTTCCCAGCCCGTCTACGTATTTCGTATAACGGTAAAGAAAAAGAATTCACAGATGCAGAAGAAGCGATGAGGTATGTTAAGAAGAACATCATCCCCACAGAGGCTTGAAAATAATGCAGAGACTAAGTTCTATCCATTTATACGTTGTCCCAACTTAAACCCTACCCCAATGGAGCAAGAACTTGTTTGTTTTCATTATCTTTAGCTCCACCCATGGGAGTAGGATTGTGCTACTCAGTCATGAGTGAGAGATCTATGCATTCCAAGGACAATTTGACAGGATATTTATTTGAATAATTCTGCTCTTTATGTTAATACCACTGATTCTATAATTAATGCACTGTTAAGGTTTCCATTCTTATTTTCATATATCTCATGATAAATAATATGGTGCACTCTCAGTTGAGAGCCTGTGTTGCTCAGTTACAATTCATGAGAAGCGTATTATATTATTGCCTTGGCCATTGTCATTAGGCTTACTTTATTTTATTATTATTATTTCTAACATTGTGTTATGCAGCAGATTTTATGATGTAATAACATAATGCGTTATTTGAGTTACTTTAGTATGGCGGGGGCCTGAGCTGTTGGCTCTATAGTGTTCCCAAACACAAACACTTAATGTGTGGATTTGTTTTTGAAGGGTATTGGGCTCACCATGTTCTTGTAGGTGCTATAGGGGGGAGGTGGGAGGGTGGTTTATCAGTTTTGTTTACCTACCAGACTTAGTCTGTCAGATGTCCATATTAATTTTCATTTGTTGTCACGTAGCTTCTATAGTTTCCATATATATTACTATTTCCCCTTAACATGGCTGTCATCAATATTTCCAAAGGGTTTAATGGCTGTTCAGTCAACTTTGTGAGTTGGAACGTTAAGTCACTTAATCATCCAGTGAAACTTAAAAAGGTATTTGCACATTTAAAGCAACTTAATGTAGATATCGCATTCCTTCAGGAGACCCATCTACGTACAACGGATCATTTCAGTCTTAGAGGGAGTTGGGAAGGACAGATATATCACTCTAATTTTCATTCAAAAGCTAGAGGTGCTGCCATACTTATCAAGAAAAATGTGCCATTTACTGTGACTAATGTAGAGGCTGACGCTTTGGGGCGATATGTAATTGTGGTGGGCCAGCTTTATTCTTTTCCAGTCATCCTGGCCAATATTTATGCGCCAAACTGGGATAACCCTGCGTTTTTTTCCAATCTTTTTTCTCGGTTACCAAATATGACATCACACCACCTTATTCTTGGTGGTGACACAAACTGTACACTCTCCCCTGTCTTAGACCGTAGTTCGCTCAAAAAAGCTCCCCTGTCCAAATCCTACCTCCAGAGCAACCCTACTTCCAGAGAATATTCTTTCTTTTCCTCTGTCCATAAGACCTATTCCCGTATAGATAATTTTTTTCTGGATAAAAGACTTTTTCCTCTCATTACCAAGTGTGATTACGGAGCTATAGTTGTATCTGATCATGGTCCCCTAATTATGAAAATGCGTATCCCTAATACACAGTCCAGTTACCGTCCCTGGAGACTCAATTCTCTGCTTCTATCAGAAGAAACTTTTACTAAATTAATTTCCACTGAGATTACATCATTCCTTAAGATCAATCAAACGCCAGGGATGTTCTCTTCAACTATATGGGAGTCACTTAAGGCATATTTACGGGGCCAGATAATCTCATATTGCGCAAATAAAAATAAAAACAAAAACAATACTGCACGCCTTAAGGAGTTGGTGGATGAAATACCGGAACTAGATAGGCTATATAGTCATCTGCCCTCTGCAGATACAATGAAAAAGCGTATACTATTGCAAACTGAGTATGATTTCCTGTCAACAAGGCAGGCTGAGTGTCTCATTTCTAAATCGCGGTATGTGTGTTATGAACATGGGGACAAGGCTGGGCGAATACTTGCACATCAGTTGAGGCAAAGGATTGCTAATCAGTCCATTCCTTTAATTAATGATGAGCAAGGCTTAAAAAATACTGATAGCTTAAAAATTAATTTCTGTTTCCAAAATTTTTACCAATCACTTTATACATCCGATTCATGCGTCGACCCTCATTCGCTGGAAGATTTTTTTGAAAATATACATATCCCCTCTATAGACCCAGTGAGGGCTGCTGAGTTGGAAGAAGACCTCACGGTGGAAGAGATAACATTAGCAATTAGATCTATGCAGAGTGGCAAATCACCGGGACCGGATGGTTTTCCAACAGATTTCTTTAAAAAATTTTCAGAACAGCTTTCCCCTTTGTTGTTATCAGTTTTTGAAGAGTCGCTTTCATCAAAAATCCTACTACCAACCATGCGTCAGGCAGTTATCTCATTAATTCTCAAAAAAGACAAGAACCCTCTTGAGTGCAGCTCATTCCGTCCAATCTCCCTTCTAAACACTGATGCTAAAGTGCTCGCACGACGTTTAGAGGGAGCGCTTCCCTCCGTCATATCACCTGACCAAACAGGTTTTATTAAGAATCGTCATTCGTTCTTTAACATTAGACGACTTCTGAACATTCTTTATAGCCCCTCTCCACCCGGTACACCAGAGGTAGTGATTTCACTGGATGCGGAAAAGGCATTTGACCGGGTGGGGTGGGGTTATCTTTTCAACACACTGGAGAGGTTTGGATTTGGTCGTAAGCTTATATCATGGATCAAACTTTTATACACGTCTCCGTTGGCTGCCGTGCGCACTAATAATAATATATCTACTTATTTTGAGCTTCAACGCGGCACGAGACAGGGATGCCCTTTGTCCCCACTTCTGTTTGCAGTCGCAATGGAACCACTTGCTTTAGCTTTGAGACAAAGAGCTGATATCAAGGGTATACAGCGGGCAGGATTGGAACATAAGGTTTCGCTTTATGCGGATGACATGTTATACCTGTCACAACCCCTGTCAAGTCTTCCCTAAATTGGTGACTCTACTTACAGAATTCGGCAAAATATCTGGCTATAAAGTTAATATCCAGAAAAGTGAACTAATGCCTGTTGGTGATGGGGTCAGCCTGTTATCTTTACGCTCAGTTCCCTTCAAAATTAGCATTAAAAAACTGAAGTACCTTGGGGTTTGGTTTACGCACAAGTATAAAGACTTGTATGGGGCCAACTACCCACCTCTCTAAACTAATCTAAAACAAGATTTTGAGCGATGGGATCACCTCCCTCTCTCACTGGGTGGAAGAATTAATACAGTAAAGATGAATGTACTGCCCAAGTTTTATATATCTTTCAGTGCCTCCCGTTTTTTTTAACAAAATTTTTCTTCTCCAAATTAAATAATCAGATATCGACCTTTATTTGGAACAAAAAAACACCAAGAATTAAAAGAAGTATACTGCAGAGATCTCGTACAAAAGGAGGGATGGCACTTCCAAATTTCATGTTTTATTATTGGGCAGCCAACATAAAGGCACTGCTGTTCTGGTTAAGGAATGACATTACTGTCCCTGCCTGGACAACTCTGGAGGGGGTTTCAGTTGGGTCCACGTCTTTAGCAGCTTTATGTTCTAAAATACCATTCACACAACCAATCTCTAGCTTGACTTCTGATCTAGTTGTTATACATTCAGTTAAAATTTGGAATCAGTTTAGAAGATCATTTTCCCTTAAAGATTTATCACAGGCTGCACCAATTGCTAAAAATGTCATGTTTGCTCCATCAATGATGGACGATGCTTTTGAGGTTTGGGCAAGAAAGGGTGTGGTCTCAATGTCTGAACTTTATATTGATGGAAATTTTGCATCATTTGAACAGTTGGTACAGAAATTTAACATTCCCAAGTCACATTTCTATAGGTATTTGCAACTTCGAAATTTTGTAGCATTGAATTCTGATTATTTCCCATCATGCCCTCCAATTTCTTTATTAGACTCAATTTTTGAATGTAAATCAGTCCAAAAACAGGCTATAAGCAGGATCTATGAAGTACTCAGCATGTATGATTCAACACCTTTAAATTCACTCAAAAATAAATGGGAGGCAGATTTGGATGAACTAATCTCAGAGGAAGTCTGGCACAAAATAATACAGGGAATCTTTACATCATCCGTTTGCCTAAGACATGATGTAATACAGTTTAAAATTCAGACTTTCTAAGATTAAAGCTAACATAGATTCCACATGTGATAGATGCAGGCAGGCTCCCGCAACGCTACTGCATATGTTTTGGACATGTCCAAAACTTTACATGTTCTGGACTAATATTTTCGAGACCTTCTCTGGGCTATTTGGAGAGGTAGTAGAGCCATCTCCATTTATTGCATTGTTTGGTGTGGCCCATTAAAAAAATACTAGTTTTACTAAAAGTAAAATTAAAATACTGTTCCCTTTTGGCTAGAAGACTGATACTGATTAAATGGAAAGACCCTTTCCCACCTACATTTAGTCAATGGATAAGGGAAGTTATGTACCATCTTAAGCTGGAGAAAATTAGGTATACAGTCAGAGGGTCTACTGGGGCATTTTATAATGTCTGGCAACCTTTTTTAAATTTTTTCGAGGGAATGCAAGCAGATAATATGACATTGTAAAAGAAAGGGGGGGGGGGGGGGGGGGATATTATTCATACTTACTTCATGTTGTTTATCTATTATTATTATTTTTTCTTTATGGACGCCTGATCATGTATAGTGTCTTTGTTTATGTCTGGTGTTTGGGGGATGGGGAGTTTAGTTTTGTATATCTTTGTTCTTTCTGTATAATTTGAAAACAATAAAAAAAACTTGAAGAAAAAACGTTTGTGTGTGGGGTGGGACTATTCACTTGTCCAAATAAAGATCTATAATACCTGGGGAACATTATCTGTTATTATTCCATGAACCTCAATAATTAGCCTTTTAAAAAAACATTTTTTTATAAAGAAAAGAGGTCATAATCAATTATTATCATCATCAGTGATAGCATAATCATAAATAGAGAAAGAGCTTATGGAGGAGATCTAGCACTGTATGTATATATGCACTGCAATACCGCTCATCTTGGATCAGCTGCTCCTGGTTCTTTAATCCTATTCATTAGAATAGGAAAGGCAAATCTTTCTGTATCAGCATATTCTATGTTGAGAATGCCTATGAAGATGTGTTGAAAGATGAAACCAGGCAACAGTTTTGTACTCTGAGAAGTTATATACCTGTTTTGGTCCTGCCTGGCTTTCATGTTCTGTTTCTTATCAGTTGGGTCTGGATATGGAAGAGCTGCAGGACATGGAGGAGGATGCTGGCTTAGGCAACGGAGGCCTTGGTCGATTGGCAGGTGAACTCAGTCTCTTTAAATGTGTTGATCATAAGATTAATGGAGGCTTGCACTGTTGAGGTGGTGCTTTAATTCACTTTAATTTCTTTTCTTCTTCAGCTTGCTTCCTGGACTCCATGGCAACCTTGGGGCTGGCAGCGTATGGATATGGAATCCGTTATGAGTTTGGAATCTTTAATCAGAAAATCATAAAGGGCTGGCAGGTGAAAATAAACTTGCAACAATATCTCAGTGAATTGTATTTTACTTCCCTTGGTGCATTTGGTTCTTGGTAAATGATTGACGTAATTTGACAGGTGGAGGAGGCGGATGATTGGCTGCGCTATGGAAACCCTTGGGAAAAAGCCCGGCCTGAATACATGCGTCCTGTGCATTTCTATGGTCGGGTGGAGCACCACCCTGATGGAGTGAAATGGGTGGACACACAGGTGAGAGCATAGAAACCAAAACAAATGTAACCATCTACATTTAATTGGAATGGAAATGCCATTTTTCATATTGTAAAATACAAATTCATTTTTTTTCTTGTACATTATTATTCAAGTTTGGGGTCGATACAAAAATATTAAGCTGCACAACTGTTTTCAACATTAATAATAATAAGAAGAAATGTTTCTTGAGCACCAAATCAGCATATTAGAATGATTTCTGAAGGATCATGTGACACTGATGGCTGGAGTAATGATGCTGAAAATTCAGCTTTACATCACAGGAACAAATTATTTATTAAAATAAAAACAGTTATTTTAAACGGTAATAATAATATTTTTTTTGATCAAATAAATACAGCCTTGGCGAGCACAATATACTTCTTTCAAAAACATAAAAAATCGTACCAACCTCAAATGTTTGAAGAGAGTGTACATCAGAAAGTTCAAGTAGAATGACCAATATGCAAAGCAAGACTCAGATGCCACATGCAGTAGAACTGTGTAATTTTTTTTACAGATGTATCACTGTTTTCTTACTAAATCTGTTCTGTTTGGCTCACCAGGTGATCCTTGCCCTCCCCTATGACACACCTGTCCCAGGATATAGAAACAACATTGTTAACACAATGAGGCTCTGGTCTGCCAAAGCGCCATGTGAATTCCATCTCAAAGACTGTGAGTTCTCTTTAATCAACCAATGAATGATCATCAGACATTTTAAAGGGGTCATAAATTGAGAAATCAACTTTTCATTGAGCTTTTGATATATAAGAGGTCATCGTACTATAAGAATATCCTGTAAGTTTCAGAATTGAAAACTTCCTTGTTAGTCCAATAAAAGCTTTTATTGACACCAGGCCCAGTGAAAGACTCGTCACAGAATGTGCCTATCTATGTCATAGATAGGTGAAACGCTGCCCCCACAGAAGAAATCATCATTGCAATGTTAGCCCTGCCCACTGGCGTGTTAGTGAGATGACGAGGAGAGAAGAGCGATACAGGACTAAAATAACATTACCTTTCAAAGGATCCTAATGCTAGGAATGTGGTTATTTATTTTCAACAATGTGAATGTCTCAGTTGGGCATTATTTATTTTATTTATTCGGTACATTTCACTGTGGATTCTTTGGTAAATATATCGCATTTCGGTGCAGGCTTTGCAAGCAGACTTATATGATACAGACTTGACAGTAATACAACAACATGTAAGTAACTGTGTTCATTCTAATGCCTGTTCTGAGGATGTAATGATTCATGTACAGTCAGATGTTCTTTGTCTATGTTTCAGTAAATCAAACCAGTGACCAAAACGGTCAACTTCATGTTGTTTCTCTTAGCAGGATGAAAATCCTGTCACTGTTATTTAAACAGTGATTAAAGTGTGTGTGTGTGTATATATATATATATATATATATATATATATATAGAAAGCAATCAAAGAACGCTCCCTTTACAATTGCTGGAGCTGTCTATCAAACAGCATGCGCTGGAGCTGTCCAATCAAACAGCGCGAGTTTATCAGTGCCTGAGTTTTGGATTTGCGCCAAAACTCCCATTTTATTCAACGAATCTCTTAGTCACATCACATTTGCACTGTTAGTTATGATAAAAGCATTCGTTAGTGTGCAGAAATTGAGTTTCAATGACAAGATCACTGCTTTCATGCGCACAACAACATGTCTGTGATCGGCTACAATGTTCATCACTGCAACCTTTCATGCCACAATCTAAATATAATGCCATAGATCTAAATCTAATGCTATATTCAACACTTCACAATTAGTTAACCTTGAGAGCTGTAATAGTAAAACGTGTAAAAGTTTTTGAGAGAGCAATACTTCAAGTAATATTTCATCAAAGATGTTAGCTAATCACAGAAGTGGCCATTTACACTGAAGTCTCACAGCAGACAAGCCCCTTAAAACAGAGCGTTCAAATAAAAAGACTAAAATCAGGTTAGGAAAACATCTCAGGTTACGTATGTAACCATGGTTCCCTGAGAACAGGGAACGAGACACTGCGTTACCTGCCATGCATCGGGGCTGCCTGCTGAACAGTCCCTTCAGACGATAAGGTACTGATTGCTTCTCTAGGCGCTCCTTTTATACTTCCAGGTCGCGTCTTTAATGACGTCATAGGCTGTCGCCGGCCAGTAGGATTGGTGAGATTTGATAATTGCTTTCAGACACCAGTTCACGTGATGACGTTCCCCATATGCGTTTCAAACGCAGTGTCTCGTTCCCTGTTCTCAGGGAACCATGGTTACATACGTAACCTGAGATGTTTTCCTAACCTGATTTTAGTCTTTTTATTTGAACGCTCTGTTTTAACCTGAGACGTTCCCTTTCGAAAGGGAACTCTACACTGCGTTTGAAATGCATATGGGGAACGATATACCCACGCCGCCATGTTTGAGGGGAGTGCATGCCAAAGATGGCTAGACAAACGACAGAACTAGCAGCTTCAACCGAAATGTCAGAACCTCTCCCCCTACGGGTCATACATAGGCTGTCAGTGACAGCATTCCTTATGGCCAACAGTCCAAGCTATAAGCCTCAAAGAGGCCTTCCACAGAAGGCCTACCAAGGCCGCTCAAAGGCAGATATCCAGTAAGAGGGACTGCAAAGAGGCAGTAACCAACTCAGACCAGAGCGTAGAGACGGGCATCCTGGAGAGCAGGACTCAGCTTAGCGCTTTTAACCCTTACCAATGAGGGCCATAACACTCTGCTCAATCCTAGGATCTACTCACCGTCTGATTATTTGCACTGAGGAGGCTGTGCACTCTAAAGGAACCCAACACAGGGCCTGGGGCCTAGGGGCTGATCCTCAATAGGGAGGCCTCAGAGAGGCCTACAACCACTGACCAGCTTAGGGACCTAAGTACTATGCAGGACAACCCTCAAACGAGGGGAGTACAGGGCTCAACCTAACAGATAAACCGTACTGTAGGCACAAAATCATGGAGGCCCAAGAAGGGGCCTGCAACATGACAAAAATTCTACATCATGTAGAAATACATCACAGGAGCCTTGCGAAAGGCCAGACATGTGAAACTACATGCTCAATCTGCTAAAAGAACACCCAGATGTGGGGGGAAAAGCTTAAAGGGCGGCCTGTGAAGGCCACACACCTAGAACAGCTCGCTTGCTGATAAGCAAGATCCCACAAACATGGAACTCATTCAGAATGAAACCGAGTCAACTTAGCAGATAGGACTGTAGAGTGCCCACATAACAGTCTACCTTAACACAATCCGACAAGCAGTGTACTCAGTAAAAACACTTTTTACTCTTAAAGCAAGAGGAGTACAAACATATGCCATCACGCTCTGCAGGAGGCCCAAAAAAGGGGCCTACAACTTCCAGAAAGACACGTAGCGTCAGCTCGTGGCAGTGTTCTAAGCTCTAGGGAGCCAAGTATGATAACCAAACTCTCCAGTGAGGTTAACTAGTTTAACTCAACCTGAGCCACCATTCCACCAGCCAATGTACTCAGTAAAAACACCTTTTACTCTTTAAGCAAGAGGAGTACAAACCTACGCCATCATGGGCCTGCGACCCAGAAAGACATGTGGCGTCAGCTAGTGGCAGTTCTAAGCTCTAAGGGAGCCATATATTAGAACCAAACTATCCAGTGAGGTTAACTATTTAGCTCAACCTGAGCTTGACTCTATTCAACACATTCCAACAGGCAATGTACTCAGTAAAACACTCTAAACTCTTCAAACAAGAGGAGTACAAACTACGCCAACATGCTCCGAACGAGGCCCAAACAGGGCCTACTACTCCAGAAAGACACGGGCGTCAGCCAGTGACAGTGTAAAATTAGAATACATACCACCATGCAATGTACTCAGCAAAAACACTTTTTACTCTTAAAGCAAGAGGAGTACACACTTGTGCCATCATGTTCCTGAAGGAAGCCCAAACGGGGCCTGCGACCCCAGAAAGACACGTGGCGTCAGCTAGTGGCAGTATCTAAGCTCTAAGGGAGCCTAATCTGAGAACCAAACTATCAAGTGAGGTTACCTAGCTTAACTCAACCTGAGCTTAAAATCTACACATTCCAACAGGCAATGTACTCAGTAAAAACACTATTAACCCTTACAGTAAGGGGAGCACAAAGAATATATGCTGCCATGCTCTGAAGGAGGCCCGAACCGGCCCACTACTTTAAATTAACACAGGCATAAATCTGTGGCAGTGCTAGTTCTAAGTGAGCAAACCTCTAACCAAACATCTACCAACAAACTTATGATACAACAAGCTATTGTGCTCAGAAGGAGGCCCAAACAAAGCCTTCTACTTAGACAACACAATCAACATCTTGTGGCAGTGTTCAAACTCTAAAGGGAGCTATATAAGAACCAAACTGAATAGTGAGGTTCAGAAAGCAAACTCAACCTGAGCTATGCATTCCAACAGGCCAAATACTCAGTAAAAAACACTTTTTACCCTTAAAGCAAGGGGAGTACAAACTTAGTCACCATGCTCTGAAGGAGGCCAGAAAAAAAGCCTACTACTACAGAAACAGGTGCTAACCTGTGGCAGCAATAGAGTTACAGCTCACATTGTGTAGGACAAAAACTAGAACTTAAAGCATAAACACATGCTTTACTTTCCATTCATACCATCCTGAAACTCAAGGAGGACGCTTTTCACCAACACAGAAGTTCCTACATCTGTACTGAACCCTAGGGAACAGGAGCTTAATAAATGCTAACACTGTTTTATTTAAACTTGAATGTTAATTCAAGGGGTTCAGGGGAAAAGACTAAACAAAGTATGAATGAAAATTCTAGAAAAAAGTGGGGCCTAAGCAATACTAGCATTCACTTATCCACATAATGATAAGGGGCCTACCACCTGAGACAATGGCACCAGGGAGACTAGCCATAGCCTGCTACCTTAGCTGCTATCTATCTTGCACCTACACCAACGGGGTAATGGGCCTTGGCCTGACAACTCTGATAAGATGAGGCCAGAGGGAAGAAGTAAAAAGGTGAAATGCTTTCAGTATATCACCTTAACCCTAGCTCTAGCCTAGGCCAGCTATAGCTGTGGGCCTATAGGGCCACACATAAGCATAGATCTGCCTGGGGCTTAAACTCAGCCTCTAAAAACTCTCTATAGAGAGGAGGCAACTCTGAAAACCTCTAAAAACAAGAGCTCAGAGGAGCAAAGCTCAACCCAAGCCAAACAATGTCAGGCAGCCCCTGAGGCCGACACTAAACCTAGATCTGTCTGAAGTAAAGAGTGCTAATCTCGAATACAAACTCTAGCTATGACCAGAGGAGAAGCTACTCTACCATATGGTGGATGTAAAAGCGGCCATTTTGTTTGCCAACACAGAAATAAATCGTTCTAGCCAACCTAATGGAACTTCAGAGCCCTAAATTCCCCTTCTCTTTTCCTTACATGCCCAGGAAAAACTATACAGGAAACTTATGGTCAATATATTTGTAACATAAATATAGACCAAGCTCACCTTCCTGCGGCTCGAAGACTGGAGACTCCTCATCATGGAAGGGATGGAATCTATGGTTCTTTTAAGCCTAAAAGAGCCTCTTCACTATCAAGCCAGAAGGCAAGCCATCAGAGAAATACTCATCATGGGCCCAGCCCTCACCCTGACTGTAAGAAGCGCCTGAACATGTTAAAAAAATTTCCACTATTCAGGAGGTGAAAGAAGAGAGGAGAGGGTAGACGTAACTACCTTCACGGAGAGGAAATCAATCACTGACGCTGCTGGCGCCTGTGATTGATTACCTCCCTCAAATCCTGCTTTTCTTCCTGGAATCCCGCCTTCTCTGGGACCTGCTCCGAGGAGGAGGAGGTGCCCGAGAGGCCACACTGGACCTCTGGCCCTGTCTCCGATCCTCGAATCGGGATGGGCCAGGACCTCCTGTCTGTCTGGGCCCAGGATCAGATCTGAGTGGCATGCAGGTTTTAAACGCTGCCAAGCACGCCTTCGCCTCTCTGAACTTTCCCACCACCGCCTCGACAGAGGTACCAAAAAGTTCAGAGGGCAAAACCGGCGCATCGAGAAGAAAGCCCTTTTCTTTCTCCCCGATGTCAGCCAAGTTCACCCACAGGTGTCTCTCTCCGTGGCCACCATTGCTGCTATTGATCTACCAGCCGAGCCAGCAGTTTTGTTTAGTGGCCCGAAGTGCCAGATCCGTGGTGCGGTGCAGCTCTTCTACCGCCTCAGGGGACAGACCCTGCCCCTGATCCAGATCCTTCAGCAAATCAGCCTGGTAGGCCTGTAACACCGCCATGGTGTTACAGGCCAAGCGAGAAGTCATTTTAAGGGGCTTGGAAGGCAGGACCGGAGCTTTCAGTGTCGCCCTGTGACGAGATAGTTCGCAAATGTCTCGTCAATAGGGGGCATCGACGCATACCCATGCTGGCTCAATCCCTCAACATCAGCGAAATTAGCCCGCTGATGCCGGTGAATACAAGCCGAGTATGGGTTCTTCCATGCCTTCTCGATCTCAACATGAAGATCAGGAAGGAATGGAAGGCTTACGGGGGCTGTTGTGTTATGGCCAGAAAGGAACCGCTCGTCAAGCCGTCCGTGTGCGGCCCCTTTGTTAACACGCTCCCAAGGCAGCTGCAGCCTGCCAGAAGCGCGCTCCATAACCTCAAGCAGCTCCGCATATGCAGGGCAGGGAGGCTTTGAAGTCTCAGCAGGCTCACCTGCTTCCTCCTCAATAACCATCTCCTGCTCTCTTGGGCTTGACGCCAGAAGAGCACTCGCTGCTGGATCTGATGATGTCAACGAGAGAACATCATCATCATCATCCAGCAGCTCACCCTCGTCAGCCACTGAGGGTTGAGAGAGATTTACACCTCTCTCAAACTCCTCAGCGAGCTCCACCTGAGAGCCCCATGATTTCAACCGCTGCTCTGCCTCAGCACGGGCGGGACCAGAACCACCAGGCACAGATGTCGGCCCTTCTTCCCTCGAGAAGAGGGCCAGACGAGAGCGGAGCGTCCTAATAGGCGGACGCTCACAATTCACACAGACAGCACCCTCAAGCACTGTCCGTGTGTGCTCCTCCCCCATACAGAAAACGCACAGATTGTATGTGTCACCGGGTATCAGAAACCTGGGACATGGATGCACACACTTCCTGAAACGTTTGTCAGACATAGTAATTCTTACCAGATTCGAAGTAATCGCAATCAGACAAAAACAGTCCCTGAAGACGATGAGATAATGACTGCTTCTCTAGGCGCTCCTTTTATACTTCCGGGTCACGTCTTTAATGACGTCATAGGCTGTTGCCGGCCAATAGGATTGGTGAGATTTGATAATTGCTTTCAGACACCGGTTCACGTGATGACGTTCCCCATATGTGTTTCAAACGCAGTGTAGAGTTACCTTTCGAAAGGGAAATGCCTTTTATTTCTATATTATGAGCGTTTTTGATGTAAAAAGCATACTAACATTATAAGTTAACCCCAGGAAACATCATAAAACAATAAAACAATGCAGGTCATGACCCCTATTAACAACAATATGCCTTATCATTAATTTATTATTATGCAAATATCTTGTAATATTATTTATAAAATCAACTTTTATCTATTCCATTTGTGTCCATATACACAACTGTTCAAAGGTTTGTGGTCAGTAAGATTTTTTTCATGTCTCTTTTGCCTCACCAAGGCTGCATTTATTTAATCAAAAATACAATAAAAACAGTAATATTGTGAAATAGTATTACAAATTAAAATAACCATTTCTATTTTAATATACAGACAGTTATGTTGATTAATATTTTGCTTAATATTTTTATGGAAAGTGTGGTACATTTTTTCAGGATTCTTTGATATAGAAAGTCTAAAAACACAGCATTTATTTTAAATTAATTTTTTTGTGTCATTATAAATGTCTTTACTTTCACTTTTGATCAATTTAATTTAATTCTGAATGAAAGTATACCTTTATTTCAGCAAAATTTGACTGACCCCAAACTATTGAATGAGTATCCTTGAGCCTTAGATCTTATGACAGATTTTATATCTTCCTAAACAGTTAATGTTGGTGGTTACATCCAGGCCGTTCTGGATAAGAATCTAGCTGAAAACATCTCCCGTGTGCTTTACCCTAATGACAATGTGAGTGCAACTCTAATGATTCATATTAAGAAACAAATCTCATGACTCCTGGAGCCTAAATGTAAACAAATCCTCCTGTTTGTGTATGTCAGTTCTTTGAGGGGAAAGAGTTGCGTCTGAAGCAGGAGTATTTTGTAGTGGCTGCGACTCTCCAGGACATCATCCGCAGGTTCAAAGCTTCCAAGTTTGGCTCAACTGAGGTAGTGCGCATGGATCTGACCACACTGCCAGATAAGGTAGGACAGCCCTGGAACACTTTGTTTTATGTTAAGATGCTGGGCTTTAGAGAATATTCAACACAGTTCACACAGTTCATCTGGTGTCATTTATTCATATTAATGATACTGAACAATAAAACTTAATGCATTGGGCTAAACAAAATTGGTTTCACATTTAAAAACTACTACAGAGGTTCTCTGCTTTGTCTGTGTTGTTCAGGTTGCTATACAGCTGAATGACACTCATCCTGCAATGGCCATCCCTGAACTAATGAGAATACTGATGGATGATGAGAAACTGACGTGGGACACGGTGAGCTTGTCATTTAAGACTGCAGTCAAACTGGAGGACTATTCAGTTGATTAATATAAGTGTAATACAAGGACATAAAGTAACACTTTACAATAAGTTTTTTTTTTCTTTTTCTTTTTTTGTTAACAAGAATTAGTAAATGCATTAGCTATCATGAATGAATACACCCCTAAGTGAAAATGTCCAAATTGGGCCCAATTAGCCATTTTCTCTCCCTGGTGTCATGTGACTCGTTAGTGTTACAAGGTCTCAGGTGTAAATAGGGAGCAGGTGTGTTAAATTTGGTGTTATCGCTCTCACTCTCTCATACTGGTCACTGGAAGTTCAACATGGCACCTCATAGCAAAGAACTCTCTGAGGATCTGAAAAAAAGAATTGTTGCTTTACATAAAGATGGTGTAGGCTATAAGAAGATTGCTAAGACCCTGAAACTGAGCTGCAGCATGGTGGCCAAGACCATACAGTGGTTTAACAGGACAGGTTCCACTCAGAACAGGCACAGTTGAGTGCACGTGCTCAGCATCATATCCAGAGGTTGTGTTTGGGAAATAGACATATGAGTGCTGCCAGCATTGCTGCAGAGTTTGAAGGGGTGGGGGGTCAGCCTGTCAGTTCTCAGACCATACGCCGCACACTGCATCAAATTGGTCTGCATGCCTGTCGTCCCAGAAGGAAGCCTCTTCTAAAGATGATGCATAAGAAAGCCCGCAAACAGTTTGCCGAAGACAAGCAGACTAAGGAACTATGTCCTGTGGTCTGATGAGACCAAGATAAACGTATTTGGTTCAGATGGTGTCAAGCGTGTGTGGCGGCAACCAGGTGAGGAGTACAAAGACAAGTGTGTCTTGCCTACAGTCAAGTATGGTGGTGGGAGTGTCATGGTCTGGGGCTGCATGAGTGCTGCCGGCACTGGGGAACTACAGTTCATTGAGGGAACCATGAATGCCAACAGAGCATGATGTCCTCCCTTCGGAGACTGGGCCGCAGGGCAGTATTCCAACATAATGACCCCAAACACACCTCTAAGACGTCCACTGCCTTGCTAAAGAAGCTGAGGGTAATGGTGATAGACTAGCCAAGAATGTCTCCAGACCTAAACCCTGTTGAGCATCTGTGGGGCATCCTCAAACAGAAGGTGGAGGAGCGCAAGGTCTCTAACATCCACCAGCTCCGTGATATATATATATAGGGTTTTTCCTGGCTCAAAATGAGGCAGAGGTGGTAAAATCCTGATCACGGCAGAAAAAAACACTTTTTACAAGCACGTATTTTGGGTATTGTAATATTAAGAGAATAAGATTTGTATTTTGAGAGCACTATCATATACACAGTGTTTCCCACAAAGTTGTGAGTTTTCTGTGGTGGTGTACCTCTGTCCCTATAGGGGAGACCAGGGGCATGCTCCCCTGGAAGAAAATTTTGTACATTTTAAAGATAAATTCATTAATCTGGTGCACTTTGAGAGTTCAAAATTAAGAGCTCCAATCCATGTTCAGTGTGCAAACTGAACATAAAAAAGTCTTGTACCTGAACTTTAAAGGAGACTCTATAGGGCTTGTGCACTAGAGATGTGCGGATCAGCTCTTACATCATCCAAATCCACTGTTAAAAATAAATCATCCACCCGCCAACTTCCCAAACCTACGATATTCTCTGATTTAGATAACTGCGCCTGATCATCTCAAAATAATTTTTCAAATTCTCAGTGTTAAGCATGATGATATAATAACATATGACACTGCTTATGACATATGACACTGTAGGCTGCTTTTAAATAAATATTTAAAATATTTTAAAAAAGTTCTTTTTTGGAAAAATTACATTAGTAGCCTGTAAACACAGGTTTTACTCCCTTCAAACTAAAATTGTCACTGCTTCATTACATCAACACTCTTATGAGAATAATTTATGTTAAGTTTGTGTATATTTTTAGTTAAAGCTGTTAAATTTTTAAGCAATATCTCGTGGGGTTTTTCCTTTGTGTTTTATATAATTACCACTAGGAGGTGCTCTAGGCATATGCTTTCCTTGATTGGTTTTCCCTTAATAGAAATATGTTGTCGTTGAAAACGAAAGTAAAAGAGTGACGCACATTCCTTGCGTTTTACCAAATGAGAGTTCCGTGTCTTTATTAAAATCAACACATTAAAGATTTATCTCTCATCCACCCGCAATCACTTGGAATGTTATTTTGTATTTCTTGGCCGGCCCAACCTGGCGGATTATCTGATACGGATATAATCGCGATCCGCGCATCACTTTCGTGTGCTCGCGCAGAATGTCCTGAGCGGCTCCGTTGGAGGCCAGCAAGTTGTAGGGCCGGAGTGAAAGCGATCTTTTTGGCACAGAACCCCATTTTCTGCAGTGGGGATGGACGGAACGGTTTGAGAATAGACACGGGCCAGGAAGCCGCAACGGAACCGTGGTTAAGGGTGTAACAATATGATTGTTATTTGACTCGTGTTGAAGCACGGACCCTTTTGTATGTTGCACTTAAGATGTGAATTCAGTTCAGTAAACACAGAGTCACGGATGTATAGCAGTGGTCTGAGTTATTTATTCACTTTAGCGAAAGAATAAAAGTGAAACATGGTGGCAGCGGTTTTGTTTTTGTTTTTGTTTTTGCTGCCGGCGAACGAGTTTTGTTTTAGCGCTTAACCGCGCAGTGTGAAGTTCGCTGTGGGAAGATAACGTGCTAGCGAAGAAGCCCTGTTGCACCGACACGAGCTTCGTCGGATAAGATGGACGGCGCACTCGGATTAAAACCATTGCCGACATTGATGCTGGACTCGAGCAATCTGGCAAAGACATGGAAGGCGTGGAAAGAAGAATTTCAGCTGTATCTTGATCTGACTTTGACAGATGCGTCGGAAGGCATGAAGGTGAAACTTTTCTACTATCTGGTAAGAGAAACAGGTAGAGAGTTATGTGAAACTTTAGTGGGCTCATCAACGGAGGACAGAACTGTAAACTATGGGGCAACGTGTACATTATCCCCATAAACTTTGTGAATCCAGATGTTCAAATAGAGAAAACGGACCAGGTACTTGTTATGTACAACAAAAGTACACTGAAACCAGTAGGCAAATGCCATCTGAAACTGAGAAATCCACGTAACAAAAAACTGTACAGACTGGAGTTTATGGTCGTTGATGCACACTCTGCAGTACCATTACTAGGAAGCAAAGCAGTCCAGGCGATGAAACTGGTTGAAGTACAATCTGAGAATATCCTGTTGGTGGATAATGTTGTGACAAAGACAAACAGAGACAACACAAGCGAACAGTGGACAATGGAAGAAATAACAAGTGAGTTCTCAGATGTTTTCACAGGTGATGGTTGTCTGCCAGGTCGCTACAAGATAGAGATTGAGTCT
Organism: Ctenopharyngodon idella; assembly: GCF_019924925.1. Lineage (NCBI taxonomy): Eukaryota > Metazoa > Chordata > Actinopteri > Cypriniformes > Xenocyprididae > Ctenopharyngodon > Ctenopharyngodon idella. The sequence goes on from NC_067226.1 coordinate 651,120, forward strand.
GGGGTGCAGCCAGTGAAACTGCCTAAGCGGAGAGTGCCAGTCGCGATGATGGGACCACTGAAGGAGGAGCTAAACAATCTCCAAGAATGAGGTATAATCACATCCGTAGAACAAAGCACTGACTGAATAAGCAGTCTGGTTGTCATAAAGAAACCCACTGGCAAGTTGAGAATTTGCATAGACCCCAGACCATTGAACAAAGCCTTAAAGAGAAGTCACTTCCCTCTGTCTACAATCGAGGACATTTTGCCCGAGTTGTCAAAAGCAAGAGTATTCACGGTCTGTGATGTAAAAAAATGGCTTCTGGCATGTCCAATTGGATGACCCATCAAGTTATCTCACCACGTTTGCAACACCTTACAGGAGATACAGGTGGTTGAGAATGCCTATGGGAATAAGCCCGGCGCCTGAGGTTTTCCAGAGAATGCTGAACCAGGCATTAGAAGGACTTCAAGGCGTACACATAATCGCAGATGACGTGCTAATAACAGGGGAAGGTGAACACTGGAAATGGCGAGTAAGGACCATGATCGAAAACTGAGATTGTTTCTAGACAGATGCAGAGACAGAAATATCAAGCTGAACGCAGACAAATTCAGACTCAGACAAAGTAAAGTGCCATATATTGGACATCTGCTCACATCTGAAGGCTTAAAAGTAGATCCAGAGAAAGTACGGGCCATAAATGAGATGCCAAGACCGACTGACGTGAAAGGGGTACAGAGAATTCTAGACATGGTGAATTATCTGTCAAGATTTTGCAGACATCTTTCAGATCACTGTGAAATGCTCAGACAGCTGACACACAAGGATAGTGTGTGGGACTGGTCTGAGGTGCACAAACAAGCCTTTCAGAGTATAAAAGATCTCATAACCAGGGCACCTGTACTGCTTTACTACATCCTCAAAGAACAGTTAGTTCTACAGTGTGATGCATCGGACACAGGCCTTGGTGCAGCATTGTTGCAGAGTGGAGAACCTGTTGCTTTTGGTAGCCATGCGTTATCACTAACTGAGCGGGGTTATGCCCAAATAGAAAAAGAGTGCCTAGCCATAGTGTACGGCATGGAGAAATTCCATCAATACACATACGGACGGAAAGTGATCGTACAATCGGACCACAAGCCTCTTGAGAGTATTGTTAAAAAGCCATTGCTGCATGCACCCAAGAGACTTCAAAGGATGTTAATGAGACTCCAGAAATATGATTTCATCATTAACTATGTTCTAGGAAAAGAGATGCTGTTGGCAGATGCGCTGAGTCGGGCATACCTGGAGGACACTGCACAGGAAGGATCTGTGGAGAAAAAGATAGAAAGTGTGAACATGATTCAGTATCTCCCAATATCTGAAGAGAGACTCAAAGTAATCAGAGGTGAGACAGCAAAAGATGACACACTCCAGACACTGATAAAGACGATAAAAGAAGGTTGGCCCACTACTACTCAATCCAGGATGAGCTAACAGTGCAGGATGGTATTGTGTTCAAAGGTGAAAGAGCTGTGATACCAGATGTACTCAGAAGCGACATGATACACTGAGTTCACTCTGCACACCTTGGTATTGAAGGATGCTTGAGGAGAGCAAGGGAATGCCTCTATTGGCCTGGAATGAATGCACAGATAAAGAGATACATTGAGAAGTGTGATATGTGTAGATCACTGGAAACAAAACAACAGAAAGAGTCACTTTGCCCACACGAACTGCCTGAAAGACCATGGTCCAAGGTGGGCACAGATCTGTTTGTGTTCAACAATCGGGACTATCTCATCACTGTGGATTATTTTTCAAATTTCTGGGAGGTGGATTACTTGCCAGACACAAAGTCTTCCACAGTGATTAAGAAGCTGAAAGCCCATTTTGCCAGGCAAGGCATACCTGACGTTGTGTTCTCAGATAATGGGCCACAATACATGTCAACCGAATTCCAGCAGTTCAGTAGACGCTGGGAGTTTCAGCATAAAACATCATCACCCACTCACCCGCAAAGTAATGGGAAGGCGGAGTCTGCTGTCAAGACAGCAAAACGTCTGATGCAGAGAGCCAAAATGACAGGACAAGATCCATACCTGGCGATATTAGATCACAGAAACACTCCCTCACAGGGTCTGAATGCAAGCTCTGCTCAGAGACTGTTAAGCAGGAGGACACGCACGCTCCTCCCAACACACAGCAATCTGTTGAAGCCAAAAGTAGTAGACACCACACAAGGACTGAGACTAAATCAAAGACGACAGGAAATGTACTACAACAGACACACAAAAGACATTAACATTCTGAAACCAGGTGACCAAGTGAGAGTACAACCAACACAGGCACAAAAGGTTTGGCAGAAAGCAACAGTTCTGGAACCGGTTAACAAACGATCATACAGGGTTGAACTGGACAGTGGTGGTGGTCTGAGGAGGAATAGAAGGTATCTCAGACACACTGGCCATCAGGGTCAGGTCACGAAACAAGAACAGTTTGCGGAGAACAGGCAAAAGGAGCATTGTGTTCTGCCAAATAGTGACACCAAACCTACTGTCACAACCAGAGCAGATCGGATTAGTGTCAAACCACAGTATTTAAAGGACTATGTTACTTAGTTAAACATGGACTGATTCTTACAGCCTCTCTTTTTAATATAAGAACTGACGTGTTTTGCAGGCTGAGAAAAGACTGTATTTAAATCTAAAGCCTAAATTAGAAGGAAAAAAAAAGAGGGGAGGGGGAGACCGGAAATTGTTTTGAAATGTTTAGACAGTTACTGTGTTCAAATATAGAGATAAATATGCGTTGTTGCACTTGAGAAAGAAAAAAAAAAAAGAAAAAAAAAAAAAGGGAAGGATGTAACAGTGTGATTGTTATTTGACTCGTGTTGAAGCACGGACCCTTTTGTATGTTGCACTTAAGATGTGAATTCAGTTCAGTAAACACAGAGTCACGGACGTATAGCAGTGGTCTGAGTTATTTATTCACTTTAGCGAAAGAATAAAAGTGAAACAAAGGGGTATCTGAGCATGTGATTGCCTGTCTGAGTTTTGTCAACACTCGACAGCCGGAGGCGGCACGAAATTTGACGGCCGCCTCATAATTGTCTATGCAGGAAAAACCCTGATATATTAGTGCTGTCAACGTTAACACGTTAACATATGCGATTGTTTTCAGTTTATCGCGTTAAAAATATTTAATGCAATTAACCCACTATCCATTTTTTCTGTCATCCTTTGGTTAGCGTTACATTTATATGATCACGCTCTTCTTCATGCAAACGCTTTTAAACCATTCAAGCGCATCAAGACAAAAGAGAACGCGCTGTCTGTGAATGTTCTGACAGACACATGACGCACAGAAAGACACACGCCAGTATCGTGCGCACAGGTGTTTAAAATACAACCCGAATTCCGGAAAAGTTGGGACGTTTTTTAAATTTGAATAAAATGAAAACTAAAAGACTTTCAAATCACATGAGCCAATATTTTATTCACAATAGAACATAGATAACATAAGAAATGTTTAAATGGAGAAATTTTACACTTTTATCCACTACATGAGCTCATTTCAAATTTGATGCCTGCTACAGGTCTCAGAAAAGATGGCACGGGGGCAACAAATGGCTGAAAAAGCAAGAAATTTTGAAAAGATTCAGCTGGGAGAACATCTAGCAACTAATTAAGTTAATTCATTTCAGGTCTGTAACATGATTAGCTATAAAAGGGATGTCTTAGAGAGGCAGAGTCTCTCAGAAGTAAAGATGGGCAGAGGCTCTCCAATCTGTGAAAGAGTGCGTAAAAAGATTGTGGAAAACAATGTTCCTCAACGTCAAATTGCAAAGGTTTTGCAAATCTCACCATCTGCAGTGCATAACATCATCGAAAGATTCAGAGAAACTGGAGAAATCTCTGTGCATAAGGGACAAGGCCGAAGACCTTTATTGGATGCCCGTGGTCTTCAGGCCCTCAGACGACACTGCATCACTCATCGGCATGATTGTGTAAATGACATTACTAAATGGGCCCAGGAATACTTCCAAATGTGACATTCTTGTGTCGTGTCCTCAGGGCTAAAGGAGGAGGGAGACCTTCCAGCGGGTTATCAGTGTTCAGTTCAAAAGCCAGCATCTCTGATGGTATGGGGGTACATAAGTGCATATGGTATGGGCAGCTTGCATGTTTTGGAAGGCACTATGAAAGCTGAAAGGTATATAAAGGTTTTAGAGCAACATATGCTCCCCTCCAGATGATGTCTATTTCAGGGAAGGCCTTGTGTATTTCAGCAGGACAATGCAAAACCACATACTGCAGCTATTACAACAGCATTGCTTCATTGTAGAAGAGTCCGGGTGCTGAATTCTTTCACCTATAAAGAAAAATACGTCAAAGATGACCACAAACTCTTCAGCAGCTGGAAACATATATCAGGCAAGAATTCCAACACCAAAACTCCAGAAACTCATAACCTCGATGCCCAGACGTCTTCAGCTGTTTTGAAAAAAAGAGGAGATGCTACACCATGGTAAACATGCCCCCATCCCAACTATTTTGAGACCTGTAGCAGGCATCAAATTTGAAATGAGCTCATTTTGTGCATAAAATTTTAAAATTTCTCAGTTTAACCATTTGTTATATTATCTATGTTCTATTGTGAATAAAATTGGCTCATGTGATTTGAAAGTCTTTTAGTTTTCATTTTATTCAAATTTAAAAAAACGTCCCAACTTTTCTGGAATTCGGGTTGTATTCTGTCTTTATGTTGTTTCTACATTAATTTGGAGATTAATTGTGAAATTATTACATAATAAAATATATTAACTTATAAAAACTTGTATTAAAACAAGCTATATCTTGTACTATTGCAACAAAATTATCTCAGTATAAAAGCACAAATACACTGAGTGAGCAAACATTTAGGCTAGGTGAGATAGTTGTAATGGTAACTGAGCATTGTTTATATATGAATAAAAACCTAATTAAAATCTGTGATCTCAAAAAAACTTAAGTGAGATCTTAAGATTAAAATCAAAGTGATCTCTTCTGAAGAAATTTCTGAGTTCCTAGACTTTCAGTGGATGGACAAAAAAAGATAACTTCGCTAAAGATAGGGGCGCTATGCAATCGTGAACTGCGCTCTCCACGACGACGGGGAAGTTTCAGCAAAGGATAACACCAATTGATTTCTAGCCCTTGCAAAAATGTAAAGATTACAGATAAAAATGTGCGATTAAGTTGCGATTAATCGTGAGTTAACTCATGACAATCATGTGATTAATCTCGATTAAATATTTTAATCGATTGACAGCCCTAATATATATATATATAGATAGAAAAATATCATTGTTCATGTTTGTTCACAGTGCATTAATGTCAACAAATACAACTTTTGATTAAAAAGGTATGTCTGGATGGAAGAGTCAGGGAGTACCCTTGCAGACAAATCTTCCTAGAACCACCAGGGCTAACTCAACTTTGTTTTCTGTGAGAGCAGATCTAAACAGATCTTTCCATCAGAGCGGATCTAAATGGATCTTCCTCATTTCCTCACAGGGATAAATGTAAAAATATTTATATTTGTCAGGTAGCTGTGCGTTTAAACAATACCCTTAAAGACAAATCTTCCTGGACTAACTCTGTCCAGAGTTCCATCCAGGGATAACTCTACTCAACTTTGTTGTCCGTCAGAGTGGATCTAAATGGATCTATCCATCAGAGCAGATCTAAACGGATCTTCCTCGTGCCGGAGGGATAACTGTAAAATTATTTGTATTTGTCAGGTAGCTGTGCTTTTAAACATACAAATCTTCCCGGACTATCTCTGTCCAGAGCTCCATCCAGGGATAACAAATGCTTACTTCCTAATTCTCCCAGCTCTTTCAACCAGACAGCAAGATTTAAAATGCATTAAAAATTAAATAAAAACAAGTAAAAAAGAAATAAAAAGATGATACATATAAAATAAAATGCAGTCAGTTCGGACATAGCACAGTGCTCAATCAGTAAATGCATAGCTAAACAGATATGTTTTGAGTCTGGATTTGAATGTGACTACTGTTGGAGCACATGCTGTTGGAGCTGCTCAGAGTGGTTTTCGTCTGTAATTCCGTATAGCTTTGTTTTGAATCTCTTACTTTCATTCATTGTTGCTTATATTATCATTACCTTATATATAATATTGCCTACCACATTAATCTGACGTCGCTAGCTTTTAATCTTTGAATCTAAATCGCTATTACAACGTGTTTGCATCTCGCTAGCTTGTTAACTTGTCATCAGTCTCTTGCGCGGTCATTTTCTTTTCAACGCGTTCATCAAACAGCTGTGGTAAGTCGGATCAGTCTACAAACACGGTGAGTCATGTCATCCTCTCCTAGTGTTATATCGTGTTCTGTTTGCCACATGTTCAGTATAGCTTTCTCTGTCAGCGACGAGGGATTTACATGTCATAAATGTAGGGAAATAGTCAGGCTGACAGAGAAAATCTCAGAATTAGAGACATGCATCCAAACTTTAATTGAGGATAGTAAGAATGTAAGGGCTTCAGATACTGTTTTGGATGCGACTAGCTTAGTGAACTCTGTACATTGTTCGGTTCCGGCTGTAGAGCCCGCGCAGCAGGGCACTTGGGTAACGATGAGGCGGCCTAGCCGTGGAAAACACCACTCTTCCGTTCCAAAAAGAACATCAAACAGGTTCTCCCCACTCAGTGAAACACCCACTGAGAATCCTGTTGAAAGTGCCCTAGTTATTGGCGATTCTATTACACGGAACGTGAAAATAGAGACACCAGCCACCATAGTCACATGTTTGCCAGGAGCCAGAGCACCTGACATTAAAGCAAATTTAAAAGTGCTGGCTAATGCTAATCGTAAATACTCTAAAATCATTATTCACGTCGGCACTAATGATGTTTGACTTCGCCAGTCGGAGATCACTAAAATTAACATTAAAGAGGTGTGTGAACTCGCAAGTACAATGTCAGGAAAAGTAATCTGCACTGGTCCCTTTCCTGTTCGTTGGAGTGATGAGATAGTTAGTAGATTATCATCACTAAATGGCTGGCTGTCTAAGTGGTGTCCGCAGAATAATATAGGTTTCATAGACAATTGGAAAAGTTTTTGGGGGAGACCTGACCTGTTGAAAAGAGATGGTATTCATCCCTCCCGTAATGGTGCTGCTCTTCTCTGTAGTAATATGGAACATAGTCTTAGAGCTGAAACATGACAAACTGGGGCCCAGGTCAGGAAGCAGACATACCGGCTAAACCGACCGTCTGCTAGCTGCCTCACGTTACAGAAGTCAGATAATTCCCAACACATAGAAACTCTTACACCTAGATATTATCACATAGAGACTGTGTTTGTACCCCGAATTAGTAAAAACAAAAAACTTCCAAACCCATTTAATGGTAAAAATTTAATTGATGTTCAACAAATAAAAAATAGAGATAATACTGATAAACAAATGATAAAGCTTGGGTTGTTAAATATTAGATCCCTTTCTTCAAAAGCACTTATTGTAAATTATATTATCACAGACAATAATCTGGATTTTCTGTGTTTGACAGAAACTTGGCTAAAATCAGACGATTACATTACTTTAAATGAGTCTAGCCCTCAAGGTTATTATTTTCTACACAATCCTCGTCAGAAAGGCAAAGGGGGAGGTGTTGCGGTAATTTATAGTAATATTTACAGTATTAGTCAAAAATCTTTCAAATATAATTCCTTCGAAGTGATGGTACTTTATGTAACATTATGTAAGTTGACATTTGTGCTGGCTACTGTATACAGACGCATTAGGATTGGCATTTACAGACATTCTAAATTCTATTGGAGTTAGACAACACGTGTCAGGACCCACTCATTGTCGTAATCATACTTTAGATCTAATATTGTCACATGGAAGCAGACACACTCTGTCAGTTTAAATCTAGACTAAAAACGCATCTCTTTAACCTGGCATACACATAACACATTATCAATTTATTTCTTCAAATCCGTTAAAGGATTATTAGGCTGCATAAATTAGGTAAGCCGGAACCGGGAACACTTCCTATAACACCAGATGTACTCATTTCATCAGAAGAAGAATGGCATCTACGCTAATATTAGTCTTTCTGTTTATCCCAAGGTTTACCGTAGTCAACCGGATCCAGGCCGTATCCAGGTGAGATTGAGGACCTACGCCTTGACACGACCACAACGCACCTCTGAAGTGTCAGCAGAGATTGAGTCAACTAGATCATCCATTGTGAAGGCCTCATCGACACAACAGCCAGTGGCACAGCTCCTCAACAAACCGTCCATACCGGCGTGATGAATACGATGGATTGAACTGGATTGAACTGGAATAAATACTTTGAATGTTGCGATCCTATCGGGCTTATGATAGCTACCTGAATCGTAACAAAGCACTGTTTGCCAGAGGAGAACTGGCCCCCTGACTAAGCCTGGTTTCTCCCAAGGTTTTTTTTCTCCATTTTAACACCTATTTGCCACTTGTTTGCCACCTGATGTCACCTGTTGGAGTTTGGGTTCCTTGCCGCTGTCGCCTTTGGCTTGCTTAGTTGGGGTCACTTGACATTTGACATTTGATATTCAACAGTGCTTTGCATCTGCATACATTGACAGCATTTTGTTTAACTCCAAAATTATATACCATTTATCACTGTAAAGCTGCTTTGACACAATCTGCATTGTAAAAAGCGCTATATAAATAAAGGTGACTTGACACATCTGATCTCTTCAGGAGGCTGGTCCCAGCTGCAGCTGGCATAACAGCTAAAAGCAGACTCTCCTCTCGAACCCTTGGTATTTAACGAAGTAACTTGATCCTGATGATCTTAGTGATTTGTTAGGTTTATATTCTATGAGCATATCTGCAATGGTCCTAGGCCATTGAGTGATTTATAAACAAGTAACAGTAAAATCAATTCTAAATGCAACTGGAAGCCAGTGCAAGAACCTGAGGACTGGTGTGATATGTTCATATTTTCTGGTTCTGCTCAGAATCCTGGCAGCAGTGTTCTGTATGAACTGCAGCTCTCTTATGGTCTTTTTGGGAAGGCCAGTGAGGATTCCATTACAATAATCCACCCTGCTGGTAATGAAAGCATGAACAAGTCTTGACTGGAGACAAAGCATCTAATTCTTGCAATATTTTTGAGTTGATAATATGCTGATTTAGTTATTGCTTTTACATGACTACTGAAACTCAGGTCCGACTCCAAAATCACATCAAGATTCCTGACTTGATTTTTAGTTGTTTGACCCCTAGAGTGAAGGTATGCGTTCACTTTGAGAACTCCATTTTTTTCCAAACGCAATGACTTATAATTGTCCTTAATATTGGATAATGACAGTTTTGTCTTTGTTTAACTGAAGAAGTTTTAGCACATCCAATTTTTAATTTCATCATTGCGTTGGCACAGGGAGTCAATGGGGCTATCGTCATTAGGTGATAGGGCTAGGTAAATCTGGGTGTCATCTGCATAGCTGTGATATGCAATTTGGTTCTTTCTCATTATTTGGCTCAGTGGCAGCAAATATAGGTTGAACAGGAGCGGTGCAAGAATTGAGCCTTGAGGGACTCCGCATGTCATGGATGTCCACTCTGACTTACGGTCACCGATACTCACATAATAACCTCTCCCTTCTAAGTATGACCTGAACCATTTAAGGACCATCCCAGAAAGCCCGACCCATTTTTCCAGCCTGTCAAGAAGTATGTTGTGATCGACAGTGTCAAATGCAGCACTGAGATCAAGTAGTACCAGCAGTGATATTTTACCTGTAACGGTATTTAGGCGAATATCATTTATTATCTTTATGAGCGCTGTCTTTGTGCTGTGATGCGGTCGGAAACCAGAAATCAGATTGAAATTGTCAAAGTATTCATTCGAGCTTAAGAATTTGTTCAGCTGATTGAAAACACCTTTTTTAATGATCTTGCCTAAAGGAAGATTTGAGATTCAAATATGGTGTTACCCAGATTGTTCAATATGGTGTTATTCAGATTGCTCTTTTTCAGGAGGGGCTTAACCACTGCAGTTTTCAGTGAGTGTGGAAAAGTACCAAGAAGAAGTGAGGTGTTTACCACTTCTAGGAGATCTGCTTCTAAACAGTTAAACACCCTTTTGAAAAAAGATGTGGGAAGTGTTTCAAGGGCGCAGGTTGATGTTTTAAGGTGCTGTACTGTTTCTTCAAAAATTTTTACCATTAATTGCTTCAAAATCAGACATAATAGCTACTTTCTGAGTTTGTGATCTGATCTGTTTGACCCCAGTGCAGCTCAAGGATGTTGTGATCGCCTGTCTGATATAATTGATTTTCTCAGAGAAGAAGGAAGCAAACTCACTGCATTTACTGTCTGAGAGCATTTCACTGGGAATCTGACTTGGGGGGTTTGTTAGTCTCTCTACAGTAGCAAAAAGAGTGTTGTTTAAGTTGCTGTTTATAATATTTGAGAAGAAGGTCTGTCTAGCTTTGCCTAGTTCCACATTGAAAGCATGAAGGCTATCTTTATAGATGTTATAGTGGATTACAATTTTTGTCTTTTACCACATGCACTCAACGTTTCTGCATTGTCTTTTCATATTTTGCACTGCTGTTGAGTTTCTCTAAGGCACTTTTTGTCTGCCACTCTTCTTCCTGACTTTCACAGGAGCAATGCCATCAATAACATTCTTGACTTTTGAGTTCAACAGAAAAAAAATCAACAGAGTCTGTAGAAATGTTTCTTGTTGAAGATATAGCCTTCGTAAACAGCACACTAGTGTTCTCATTTAAGCATCACTTTTTGACCAAGATAGATCTAGCTTCAACATTAGCAGAGATCAGTATATCAAAGAAAATACAGAAATGATCAGATAGCGCTACATCCTTAATTATAATGGATGATATGTTTAAACCCTTACTGATAAGTAAATCTAGAGTGTGTCAACGATTGTGTGTGGGTCCATGTACATGCTGAGTCAGATCAAAAGTATTCAAAACAGTTATGATTTATTTTGCCATATTGATTTCTGCATTATCTATGTGGATATTAAAGTCCCCAGTAATAGCAAAACAGTCAAACTCTGAGGAAATTGTTGATAACAGTTCTGTAAAGTCCTCAACAAAGGCTGGAGAGTATTTTGGAGGCCTGTAAATAACTAAAAGTAGATTGCGTGGAGCAACTTTTTACACAATACCCAGATATTCGAAAGACAAGTAATCACCAAATGACACTTGCTTGCATTGATAGACATCTTTAAATAGAAATACACCTCCACCTCTCCTAATAGTTTTGCAGACACTCATAAAAGTAAAATTAGGAGGGGCTGTTTCATTGAGGACTGTTGCACTAGCGTCTACTACACACTACGGTCTTCTAGTCACGTTTCATTTAGAAGCATAAAATCCAGGTCGTTTGTGGTTATTAAGTCATTGACAAGAAGTGATTTATTTTTAAGTGAGCGGATGTTTAAAAGTGCTAGCTTAACAATCTTACTTTTTGTCCCCACAGTAATCTTAGTTTGACGTGTAATAGGCAGCAGATTATATGGATTTGCCATATGGCTTGAAAAGGCCTTAGACTTTCTATCACGTAATAGAACAGAAATAGAAAAAGCAACAGGCACACTGGGTTCCCGCTTGTTCTGTAAACATTTGACAAAGTTACTGTTATCATAGCGGGGACCTGACACATATCACTGAGAGCTGTTATCAGTTGTTTTTGGTTCACCTAGAGCAGATGGAGGAGGGTGTGGGCCCTAGTGTTGTGGCAGAGGCCGAAGAGCTCTCATAGGAGGAGGGGGAGGGCGAGCTGGGCCCACAGGCTTTGGTGGTTGCGGGGTTCACCGCTTTTTTGTTGATATCTGGGGGCTTGCAGCAAAAGAGCGGGAGAGTTTGGTTCCAGGATACACCACTTCCTCTATTTTCTCTGAGAAGCACAGAACTGTGGATGCTGGAGAGAGGTATAACGTGTCCGGTGAGAGGGGCTGTTGCTCTGGTGTTATTAGAGGCTGTAATATGTTGTCCTGGCTTCCCTGGCTGTTTTCTCGAAAGTCGTCCTTAGACTGTGCTCCAAGATTCAGCACCCATCTGCGGTGAGCTCTGTGGGCAGGGCTCAGTCGGGATTGTGTCCGTGAGCACTGGTTGTTGCGGCTCCGTGGTGTTATCATTGTCCTTGTGGAATGTGTCAACCGCATGTCAATTTAGGAGTTGAAGTGAAGTCCTGTGGTCATTCATACTCTATCCAGGTGTGTGAGTGCGATTAAGGTTGAGTGGATTGGCACACACTGCTGAAGGATGATGGAGGGAGAAGTAGATATTGTCCTTTAGCACTCTTGCACCAAGTTTGTTTGGGTGCAGGCCATCCTGTTTAAACATTTGTCTCTGACTCCAGAAAAGATTGTTGATGTTCAGTCCCTTTTATGTTGCAGGTTTTTTGCAGCCATGTATTAAGCCCAAGTAACTGTGAAAACTTATTTGTTCCTCTTGCTGGGAGTGGTCCACTGAGGAACGACTGAACTTTCAGTCTTCTAAGTGTTTCAAAAAGTTAAGGAGTTTTGACTGCTCTTTCCGAATATCATTCTTCCCCACGTGAATGATTAGTTGATTTGCAGCCTTATATTTCATCAGAATGCTCTTAAGTTCCCTGTTTAAATCAGAAACTGTTGCTTGTTGAAGGCAGCACATATTTGTATCCCTGCTGCTAATGTTTCTGATTATGGAGTCACCCACTATCAGAGTCCTGGGCTCAGCTGCACTCTGAGCTGAGTGCCGCTGTCTGCTCGACCTTGAGCGGCCGTTAGCATCAGTGTTAGCTGCTGGCTGATTTAATCTGTGTCCGATCATGTTTGGGGATTCCTGACCCACATTCATCACATCTGGGGATTCCTCACCTCCATTCATGAATACTTCAAATCTGTTCTCCAGATGTATAGGCGGAGGTAGGGAACCAGTGTTTGGGGTAGAGGATGCTACTGCGGCAATATGTGATTCATCTGAGAATCTAATGTCTCGAGTGCCTTTGGGTCTCGCTCCCTGTTTATGCCATTGATTAGTGTTTTGATCAGTTATGGCTTGTTTCTCTACACTCAGTATGGCCTGTTTAGGAGCACTGGATTCATGGGACTCACTGGCTGTTTGCTGAGGTCATCCATGATGAAGCTCTGTTGTGTGTTTTGTCTGGTTTGGTAGTCCTGAAAGTAATCTTGTTTCAAGAACTGCAATCCTTTGTAGAAGTCTGTAGCAGTTTGTGCAGCAGGTAGATTCTTCAACCAGAAGAGGCATTTTCTTTCTAATCCTTTTGAATGTAGGCAGCTGTGTTTTCCCTTCTCTGGAATGTAGATGGCTGCTGTCAGTGGGAGGCTGGTCGGATAAAAATTTCCCTTTTTTGTAGTAATCTTCCAGTCACAAAAGTTTCTACTTTTAGCGTTGGTGCCAAGCTTTGTCGTTTGAGCACTGTGCTGATTTGCTGTAGTTAAAATTAGGAGATAAAATATAAAAGCGATAGAGCAAAGCACGGCGCAGTAAGCAAGAGCGTTCAAACAGTAGCTAAGCAGGAAGTAGGAAGCCTTGAAACCTTATTGTAAAGCGTTACAAGACATATAAAGTTAAAATTTACTGATTTCTAGAATGAAAATTTGCCCATTGACCAACATCATAATGTTGTACTCCTCTACCTCAACTAATTTCTCTTTCTCTCTCACTCTCCTGTGACTTTCTGTCATTCTCTTTTTCTTCTCAGGCGTGGGACATCACTGTGCATACTTGCGCATATACTAACCACACTGTCTTACCAGAGGCGTTGGAACGCTGGCCTGTCGACCTGTTCCAAAACCTTCTGCCCCGTCACTTAGAGATCATCTACGAGATTAACCGACGTCACCTGGAGGTCAGGGAACAGACATTCTCTTCATGGAACATTGCATTTGAACTTTATTGTTGATAAGAATAAATAAATAAATGAATGTTTTTTGAGGGGCAGTCGTGGCCTAATGGTTAGAGAGTCGAACTTGTAATCCAAAGGTTGTGGAGTCTCAGTACCAGCAGGAATTGTTTTATGTGTGTGTGTGTGTGTGTTTTCACTGCTCACTGCTGTGTGTGTGTGTGTGTGTGCTCACTGCTCACTGCTGTGTGTGTGCACTAGGATGGGATAAATGCAGAGCACAAATTCTGAGTATGGGACACCATACTTGGCTACATGCCACGTTACTTTCACTTTCACTTGAAGGTTGGGAGATCTGTAACTCTGTAGGACTGTGTTGACTCCAAATAAGGAATAAATTGTGCTGTGAGGTTATATAAACAAACTCCTCTGCTCTGCATGACTCAGCATCCAGTAAATCTCAGATGAAGAAAAGTAACTTCCCATGTATTTTTCACTCTGTTTTGACCTTTCAGTTTCTGTCCTGTTTCTTAGCGGATATCTGCGCTCTACCCTGGTGATCATGACCGTTTGAGACGCATGTCTCTCGTTGAAGAAGGAAGTCAGAAGAAGATCAACATGGCCCATCTTTGCATCGTTGGTTCTCACGCAGTTAATGGCGTGGCACAAATCCACTCTGACATTATTAAAGACACTGTGTATGTCTCCTAACTTTTTTTTATATTAGAATACATAGTAGCCCCAAAAAGTATGTGGACACTTAAGCCACATTTAAAAATATATAATACTGTTCAAAAGTTGAGTTTTTAATTTTTAATTGAAAAGATTTTAATGATTATGAAAGTAGTCTCCTATGCTCATCAAGACTGCAATAAATTAATCAAAAATATAGTAAAAACAGTAATATATTGTGAAATATTATTGCAATTCAAAACAACTGTTTTCTGTTTTAATATATTTTGATGTAATTTATTCCTGTGATGGCAAAGCTGAATTTTCTGCATCATTACTGCAGTCTTCAGTGTTACATGATCCTTCAGAAATCATTCTAATATGCAGATTTGCTGCTCAAGAAACATTTCTTATATTATCAATGTTGAAAACAGTTGTGCTGCTTAATATTTTTGTGGAAACTGTGATGCTATTTTCAGGATATTTATACATTTGCATATTAAATGTCCAAATACCATTTAAGATCACTGTTTAATTATATTGACACATACTATATATCTACTATATGTAATTCTAAATATAGTTTATTTCACAATCTCTTGTCTTGTCTCTTAATTTATTTCTATCAAATTGCCTCAAAATTAGTCCTGGTGAATAACTCACAGATGTTTACGGCTCAAAAACCATATCTAATTTGGTGCCGTTGATTCTGTCAACAGTTTTAAGGACTTCTATGATGTGGACCCACAGAAGTTTCAGAACAAGACCAATGGTATCACACCTCGTCGCTGGCTTGTCATGTGTAACCCTGGACTTGCTGAGGTTATCGCTGAGGTAAGAAACATTGCTGAAACAAAAAAACTGTTATTATTACATGTATAAAGAGGTAGGGGGCAATACTGAGAGAACTAACAAAAAGTACCATCACCGTAGTTAAAGCTGCAGTCCGTAAGTTTTGCCTCTTTGTTGCCATCTATGTTTGAAACCTGCAAATGCAGTTATTTGCGGAATTATCTTTACGTGGGTTGTGCATCGGCACGGCTCCTCAGCGCGGATGAATCTAATGTTTGCTGTCAGTCACCACATCTGTGTGGTACTTCGGAATCACAGATTCTATGTCTTGGAAGTATGACCAAAATAAGAATTTTCATCGGAAAATGTCATCTGAACGTCTCAGGTTACTTATGTAACCATAGTTCCCTGAGAACCAGGGAACGAGACTCTGCGTTGATTACGCAATGGGGAACGTCACACATGACCCGGTGTCTGAAAGGAAACTATCCAACAACTCCAATCCCTATTGGCCCGTGACAGCCTATGACGTAATATGGCGCGACCCGGAGTATAAAGGAGCGCCTGGAGAAACAGTCAGCATCTATCGTCTTGAGGGACTGTTCTGCAGGCAGGCAGACCGAAGCATGGCAAGGAAACGCAGAGTCTCGTTCCCTGGTTCTCAGGGAACTATGGTTACATACGTAACCTGAGACGTTCCCTTTCGAAAGGGAACTTCAACTCTGCCTTGATTACGCAATGGGGAACGATATACCCACGCCGCCATGCTTGAGGAGAGTGCATGCCAAATAATATGGCTGACAAACGTCAAGCAGTTTCGAAGGAAACGCTTAGCAACTCACCCTCGGGTCACACCAGGCTGTCAGTGACAGCATTTCCTATGGCCAACAGCCCAAGCTGAGCCTCAAGAAGGCCTTCCGCAGAAGGCCTACCAAGGCCGCTAAAGGCATCTGGAACCAACTTTTCCGAAGAGAAAGTGGTCCCTTTTAGGGAATGTGGCCAGAGAACCGAAGGGAACCCCGGCCAGTCACTAGAGGGGAACTGAAGTCACCCCCAATGCCACCAGGGAAGCCGACCTGGCCTGTCATAGGACAAACTTGGTCTTGGCCAACCCTGTCTGAGTACAGTATCTCCATAACGCATTCTTCATAGAAGAGAGCAGGTAAGAGTGACTGCAGAAAGGCAGGAACAGCTCAGACCCACGTGTAGAGATGGGCATCCTGGAGAGCAGAACTCAGCTGAGTGCTATGAACCCTCGTATTGAGGGGAGTATAATCCGCTCGTCCTAGGATCTACTCAGCGCTTAATTAACGCACTGAGGAGGCTGTGCGCTAAACACCTGTTCCTACAGGAGAGCACAAACCAGCCTAGGGCTGAATCTTAGGAGGAGGCCTGATTAAGGCCTACCACCATGATCAGCGTTGGGAGCTAAGCACTATTACAAGCATAACCCTAAAAGGGAAGTACAAAGCTTACCTAACAGGTAGACCATGCAAAGGGCACATACTCATGGAGGCCGAAGAGGGGCCTACAGCATGATAGTAGCTATATGTGAAACAGAAGTATATTGACTTGACCACTCTGAACACCTGTCTTGCTGGAGCAGACAGACAACTTCAATGGCAGCATAAGAGGCTGCAAAGTGCCCGCATGACAATCCACCTAACACAATCCAACGAGCAGTGTACTCAGTAAAAGCACCTTTTAATCTTTAAAGCAAGAGGAGTACAACGTATGCCAACACGTATTAAGGAAGGCCTGGATGGGCCTATAACCTTAACAGACACGTGGCATCAGCTCGTGGCAGTGTTTTAGGCACCAAGACCGATAAATAACCAACCATAGGTTAGATTTATCACCTGGGCCTCTGGCCAACCAGAAGTGTATACAGATAATTCTCAGAGAGAAATAGATGAACATACACCAGTATGTTCAAAAGGCGGCCCATAGAGCCTAGCAACCTCTAAAACATATGGCGTAAGTCTAGTGGCCGCGTAGAGACTGGCATCCTGGAGAGCAGAAATCAGCTGAATGCTATAAACCCTCGTAATGAGGGGAGTATAATCCGCTCATCCTAGGATCTACTCAGTGCTTAATTAATGCACTGAGGAGGCTGTGCGTTAAACGCCTGTAAACAGGGGAGCACAAACCAGCCTACAGGTCCTAACACAATCCAGTGAGCAGTGTACTCAGTAAAAAAACACCTTTTTACTCTTTAAAGCAAGAGGAGTACAGCGTACGCCAACACGTATTAAGGAAGGCCTGGAGGGGCCTATAACCTCAATGGACACGTGGCATCAGCTCGTGGCAGTGTTTAGGCACCAAGAACGATAAACAACCAGACAAAAGGAGGTTGGATTTATTACTTGGGCCTCTGGCCAACGAAAGTGTACACAGATAATTCTCACAGAGAAATATACACAAACATACACCAGTGTGTTCAAAAAAGCAACCTTTAAGACACACGGCGTAAGTCTCGTGGCCGTTTCTAAGAGCACAAAAGATCCACCCTAGGCGCTAGGTGGCTCTTAGCTCAACTAGAGTAGAATCAGAGTCAGGGAGGCAGCTGTAGGTTAAACCAAACCTTAGTAAGGTTTCACTACCATAATCAACCTGAGGGGCCAGCCACTCAAAATACAAAATAAAAACACCTTGTTACTGTCATAGCAAGAGGAGTACATAACTGAACTCCACATGTTACACCGGAGGCCGAGGTAGGCCTACCTTAGTAAACACGTGGCATCAGCAAGTGGCTACCATAACCATACCAACCATCAGGTCATGCATTCAAGGATTTAGTTTCTATAAAGAAATGCATATTATGCCACATACTCCACGAGAGGCCTGCTCAAGGCCTACTCAACAGAGGTGGGGTGTGGCCGATGGTGATAATGGATTCACAAGCCTCCTGTCAGCATGTCAGCTAAAAAGGAGGCCTTATGGGGCCTACAATCTCAGCAACAAGCGGCGTTCAGCCCGTTTGTCCATATAAACACCAACTGTGCCAACATGTAAACACATGGCATCAGCCAATCCAGGACCATACCAACCAACCGGCCATGCATTCAGTGGAAAACCTTTCATGCATAATACTAAGAGAAGGAATGCATGTTACGCCGCCATACTCCACGAGAGGCCTTCTTAAGGCCTACTCAACAGAGGTGGGGCGTGGCCGATGGGTGGTGTTGGACCAATGGTGGTATGGGTTCTTGGATTCCCAGGCATCCTGCCAACATGTCAGCTAAAAAGGAGGCCTTGTGGTGCCTACAATCTCAGCAACAAGTGGCGCTCAGCCTGCTTGCAGAATAGAACACAAACTGTGCCAACATGTGTCCAATGACACGTGGCTTCAGCTCGTGAATGTAAACTATGTGAGCAAACTATGATCAGCTTAACAGCACTTGTTAGAAATACAATTGCTAACTAGAAGGAGGCTAATTTAACCATAAGAGCCTACAATCAAAGTTATATGCAATATAGCTTTTAACAAGATCACCAAAAAGGGAGCTAATAGAAACCAGCTTTCCTCAAAAAGTGGTTCTATACTACCCTGAGTATGCAATCCAACAGGTGATGCACTCAGTAACACCAATAAACCTACTAATGAGGAATATTAGGTCACCAATGTCACCAATAGCGGCTACGTGAAAAAGCCTGCTATTATGAGATCAGGTGCTAACCTGTGGCAGCATAAGTAAGCTCACATATAATGTAGGGCAAAAGTCTAGAACTTTAAAGCAAACACAATGCTTTGATGTATATGCTATTTCCAAAGAGGAAAATAATTTTCTCCCAACAGATTCTCAAAACTGTACTGAGCCATAGAGGACGGATGCTAAACACTAGCAACATCAACTCAAACTTGATTAAAGAAAACAAGTAGCTCAGAGGAAAAAACACATTTTCCATAGCATAAAAGTTCTAGAAAGTGGGGCCTAGCACACACAGCATGACTTATCTACGCAAAGATAAGGGCCTACCACCTGAGATAACAGCATCAGGAAGTCTAAAAACAGTCTACAACCTAGCTGTTAAACTCAACAATTGCACCTACATAACAAGGGGATAATGGGCATACAGTCTAACAACTCCCTCGGGAGGAGGCCAGAACTAGGAACTATACAACCTGACAAGGGATAGTATACATAGGGTTATATGTAAATAACACACCTAACCTGGCTCTAGCCTGGCCGCTAAGCTACGGGCCTAGTGAGGCCTGGGCTTCACCTCCAAATCTCATGGATAAGAGAAAGAAAGCGAAGCTCCAAGCAAACAATGTCAGGCGGCCGATTAAGGCCGACCTAAACATACATACTAACTGAAGTGACGAGTGCTAACTCAAACTACTCTAGAAAGCAGCAGATGAGAAGCTACTCTAAACAACAGGTGGCTAAAAGGCGGCCATTTTGTGGCCTGCACAATATATATTCTAGCCAGTCTATCAACTTCAGTTTGCCCAAAAAACCCCTACTTTTTCCTGACTACATGCTCAGAAAACTATACAGGAAAATAAGGTCTTATTTTAAACACATAAAATATAGACCCTCCTGCGGCTCAAAGACCGAAGACTCCTAATGCTCCTTTTTACGTAAAAGGATGGAATCTAAGATTCTTTTAAGCCTAAAAGATCATCTCACTATCAAACAGAAATAGCGGGCTGACAGAAATAATCACTATGGGCCCGGCCATCAGTCTGACCATAAGAAGCATCTGAGCATGATTTATGTTTATATATACACATGCATATAAATATATATATATATACACACATATATATATACAGTGGGTACGGAAAGTATTCAGACCCCCTTAAATTTTTCACTCTTTGTTATATTGCAGCCATTTGCTAAAATCATTTAAGTTCATTTTTTTTCCCTCATTAATGTACACACAGCACCCCATATTGACAGAAAAACACAGAATTGTTGACATTTTTGCAGATTTCTTAAAAAAGAAAAACTGAAATATCACATGGTCCTAAGTATTCAGACCCTTTGCTCAGTATTTAGTAGAAGCACCCTTTTGAACTAATACAGCCATGAGTCTTTATGGGAAAGATGCAACAAGTTTTTCACACCTGGATTTGGGGATCCTCTGCCATTCCTCCTTGCAGATCCTCTCCAGTTCTGTCAGGTTGGATGGTAAACGTTGGTGGACAGCCATTTTTAGGTCTCTCCAGAGATGCTCAATTGGGTTTAAGTCAGGGCTCTGGCTGGGCCATTCAAGAACAGTCACGGAGTTGTTGTGAAGCCACTCCTTCATTATTTTAGCTGTGTGCTTAGGGTCATTGTCTTGTTGGAAGGTAAACCTTCGGCCCAGTCTGAGGTCCTGAGCACTCTGGAGAAGGTTTTCGTCCAGGATATCCCTGTACTTGGCCGCATTCATCTTTCCCTCGATTGCAACCAGTCGTCCTGTCCCTGCAGCTGAAAAACACCTCCACAGCATGATGCTGCCACCACCATGCTTCACTGTTGGGACTGTATTGGACAGGTGATGAGCAGTGCCTGGTTTTCTCCACACATACCGCTTAGAATTAAGGCCAAAAAGTTCTATCTTGGTCTCATCAGACCAGAGAATCTTATTTCTCACCATCTTGGAGTCCTTCAGGTGTTTTTTCATGTGTCTTGCACCGAGGAGAGGCTTCCGTCGGGCCACTCTGCCATAAAGCCCCGACTGGTGGAGGGCTGCAGTGATGGTTGACTTTCTACAACTTTCTCCCATCTCCCGACTGCATCTCTGGAGCTCAGCCACAGTGATCTTTGGGTTGTTCTTTATCTCTCTCACCAAGGCTCTTCTCCCCCGATAGCTCAGTTTGGCCAGACGGCCAGCTCTAGGAAGGGTTCTGGTCGTCCCAAACATCTTCCATTTAAGGATTATGGAGGCCACTGTGCTCTTAGGAACCTTAAGTGCAGCAGAAATTTTTTTGTAACCTTGGCCAGATCTGTGCCTTGCCACAATTCTGTCTCTGAGCTCTTCAGGCAGTTCCTTTGACCTCATGATTCTCATTTGCTCTGACATGCACTGTGAGCTGTAAGGTCTTATATATACAGGTGTGTGGCTTTCCTAATCAAGTCCAATCAGTATAATCAAACACAGCTGGACTCAAATAAAGGTGTAGAACCATCTCAAGGATGATCAGAAGAAATGGACAGCACCTGAGTTAAATATATGAGTGTCACAGCAAAGGGCTCTGAATACTTAGGACCATGTGATATTTCAGTTTTTCTTTTTTAATAAATCTGAAAAAATGTCAACAATTCTGTGTTTTTCTGTCAATATGGGGTGCTGTGTGTACATTAATGAGGAAAAAAAATTAACTTAAATGATTTTAGCAAATGGCTGCAATATAACAAAGAGTGAAAAATGTAAGGGGGTCTGAATACTTTCCGTACCCACTGTATATACATATATACAGGAGGTGAAAGAAGAAGAGGAGAGGGTAGATATAAATTGCCCTATGTAGCTGGGGAATCGATTACAAACGCAACAGTGTTTACAATCGATCGCCCATTCTTCCTCCTCCCATCTGTCTGGGTTCAGATACAAATCTTGATGGCTAGGGGTTTTTCCATGCCCTCCCGATCTCAAATGCGGAGATCAGAAAGGAATGGAGAGTCATGGAAGCTGCAGTATTCATGGACAGAAAGAAACCGCTCGTCGAGCCATCCGCACACGGCCCCTTTCTTAACGCGCTCTCACGGCCGCCGAAAAGCGCGTCCCAAAAACACAGCAGCTCCGTCATACACAACAGCCAGAGGAGCGCTCGTAGCCGGACGCGATGACGTCGAACACGAACGTCCTCGTCATCCAGTCATCTTCGTCAGCCCCGGGGGAGTTGAGAGAGAATACAACTTTCTCAAACTTCCCAACGAGCTCACCTGCGAGCCCTATGATTGCAGCCGCCGCTATGCCTTCGCACAAACGGGGCTAGAATCACCAGGCACAGATGCAGACAACTCTTCCCTCGGGAAGAGTGCCAAACGAGAACGGAGCATCCCGATAGGGAGATGCTCACAGTAAACAACAGAAAAACAAACAGCCAGCGCCCTCAAGCACTGTCTATGCGCGCTCCTCTCCAGACAGAAAACGCCCAGAAAATGTGTATATCCTGGGACACGGATAAACACACTCTCTTGAACGTTTGTAAGGCAGAATCCCTTACCGGAGTCGATATAGTCGTGATCAGACAGAACAGGACTGAAAGACGACGAGATGCTGACTGTTTCTCCAGGCGCTCCTTTATACTCCGGGTCGCGCCATATTACGTCATAGGCTGTCACCGGCCAATAGGGATTGGAGTTGTTGGATAGTTTGCGTTCAGACACCGGGTCACGTGTGACGTTCCCCATTGCGTAATCAACGCAGAGTTGAAGTTCCCTTTCGAAAGGGAACATGTAAGTAACATGTCTGCCACTTCTGTTCTGACCAACTGAGAAAAAAAGCATTACAATCGCGCTGCCAATGGTGATTAAATCTAACGATCGCTTAGCTTGGATCACGTCAAACTGTGCAAATTATTATTATTGTTATACTTTGTTCTCAAATTGTTAATGTTAACATCAGCATTGCGTGACTATGTGTATTTAGTGTGTATTAGCGTTACCTCTAGATTTCAATTTCTGTAGCCACTCCGCAGTCCGAAGTCTTTTGTTTTTGACTACGGGTTAATCTCCAGTTGTCACTGATGATTGTTATTTGGTCATTTCTGGATTACAATCCACCATCAAAATGACAAGTTTGATTAAAGCTGCAAGCAGCAATGAAAGGGCTCTCGCAAGGAAAACAGAGCACGGTGGGCAATATGCATTTAAGTATATAAATATAGGAGGACTATGTCAGTGATTTGTATTTGCCACACTTCCTGTTGCCAGTGGGTGGCGCTATTACTATAACTGAATATCGTCATGTAGATGAGTTCAGGGCAGGACTCTTTTCAAACATGTGAAGTTTGGGGCAGATTGGACATTGTATGCCTGAGTTACAACAACTTTTGTGGCGTTAATCGCATACATTAGCACTTAGCCAAGTGTTGCATGATTTAACATGTTTCTAGCATGTTTGGTACTTCATGGCATATTTAAATGTCTTTCAGGGAGTGAATTACAGTGTAAAGCATGCCATTTCCTGTTGCCAGCAGATGGCGCTATGACTAACTGAATATTTACATGTAGATGTCTTCAGGCTAGGATTCTTATCAGACGTGTGAGGTTTGGGCAGAAATTGTATTATTATAGGGAGATGAGAGGGTCTGTATCTCTTACCATTGGAGAAAGCGTAACGGCCAACTTGGATCACGTGTGGCACCTCTCAGCCTATCGTGTCATGGCAGTGACGTCAGTGCCTGCCGTTCAAAGTTTTATGACAGTCTAGTTTACATATATCAGTTTTTTGTGGATTAGCGCGCTGGTCTTGTGAAAAAATGTTCTATATTTTGGGCCCGAGCACCGGTGGTGCGAGGACCCTATTGGAATTGCTCCGTTTCTTATTAGGGCCCAAGCCACTGGTGGCGTAGGACCCTCTTGGTCCCCTAAGGATTATTACTAGGGCCCAAGCCCAAAGGGCGAAGGCTCTATTGTTTTCTTTAGGATTATTAGGGCCCAAGCCACTGGTGGCGCAGGGCTCTCTTGATCCCCTAAGGATTATTATTATTAGGGCCCAAGCCCTTTAATGGGCGAAGACCCTATTGTTTTCTTTAGGCTCAATCATTAAAACGAATATTAAAGTTTGATGCGTTGCCAAATCGGGTAAAAATAAGAGGGTGATCTCAAAGCATATTGAAAGTAACACACTTCCTGCTGCCAGTTGGTGGCGCTGTAACTTTGACTTACAATAGTCATATTCACGTGATCAGCCTTGTACAATGAATTTTGTATCAAAATCAATTAATGTATGCAGAAGTTGTAACATTTCCTGTTCCCCTTTTCTCGAGATAAATTTGTTGCCTTGCCACGGCCAAACCGTTTGAGATATCAAAAATCTGCTTGCAATTTAGCATCGATTTAGCATCATCAATGTCTTGACTTCATGCTGACCGAGTTTGGTGGTGATCGGATTAATCGCCTAGGAGGAGTATGTCAAGAGCATGCGTTTTTCGAACAACCAGTAATCGCTGACTTCCAGTTGAGCCACCATATAACTTAGAGCACGAAAGTTGTTAGGTCCAATGAGGTCTGTTATGGGTATCTGAATTAGTCGAGGCAAAATGGCTCGATAGCGCCACCTACAAAATTTCAACAAAGTGCCCCTCACGCTACGTTTCACGTACAGGTATAAAATTCGGTACACACATGTAACAGCCCAATCCCTACAAAAAAGTATAAATCTAAAAAAAATCTAAAAACCAAAAGGAAGTCAGATATTTTTAATTAACTTTGCAAAATTTGTGCAGTTTTTGCCATTCCCATACGTCGTACTTTAATGAACTCCTCCTACAGCTTTAATAAGATCAACGTCATATTGGGTCAGTCTAATCTAAAGGCCTTTACAACGTTAAATTGCGAAGATCTAGAGTTTTCGCCGAAGAACGTGTCTGTGGCGGACTGACAAACTTCGATGTTTTGCCATGAAAGAGGAAGTTGTTGTAACTCGGGTATACAATGTTGCATCTGCCCTAAACTTTACATGTTCGATAATAGTCCTGGCCTGAAGACATCTACATGGCAATATTCAGTGACAGTCATAGCACCACCTGCGGGCAACAGGAAATGTCATGTTTTACATTGTGATTACCTCCTCATGGAGATTTAGCCAGAACCACATCATATATGGTCAGTCTAATCTTAAGGCCTTAGTGACATTAAATTGCAAAGATCTTGAGTTTTCGTTGAAGGGCGTGTCCGTGGCGGCCTGACAAAATCTAATGTTTCGCCATGAAGGAGGATGCTGTTGTAACTTAAGGCATACAGTGTCCGATCTGCCCCAAACTTCACATGTGTGATAAGAGTCCTGGCCTGAAGACATCTATATGCCAATATTCAGTTAGTCATAGCGCCACCTGCTGGCAACAGGAAATGGCATGCTTTACACTGTAATTCACTCCCAAAAACACATTTCAATATGCCACGAAGTACCAAACATACTAGAAACAAGTTAAATCATGAAACACTTGACTAAGTGCTAATGTATGCGATTAACGGAAGTTGTTGTAACTCAGGCATGCAATGTCCAATCTGCTCCAAACTTCACATATTTGATAATAGTCCTGACCTGAATACACGTACATCGCAATATTCAGTTACGGTCAAAGCGCCACCTGCTGGCAGCAGGAATTGTGGCACTTTGAAATGACTTTGCCGTAATTCTCCTGCATTTACTCGCTTACATGCATGTCGCCCACTGTTCACTGTTTTCCTAAGCCCACCGGGTGGCGGTGAGCAGGGGTGCGAGGTCCCTTTCATCACTGCTTGCAGCTTTAATTGGTGTTATATTGCTAGTAAACGTACAGTATGACTGCATTGTTTGTGGAATGTGCTTTACTGAGCGAAAAAAAAAAAAAAAAAAAAAAAAGAGCATGAATATGTCTATTAGCCTTTTTCACAAGAATCGGAAATCACGTGGCGCAGGGTAAACTTAGTTCCACTTTGGTCTGCGGCTATTAGATTAATATGCTCTTTTTTCAAATATCGCTTCTTACCTTTTCTGTTTTGTCTGTTTTCCAAGTTGCTGTTTTATAATCTACGAAGAAATTACCCTGCTTGTATCACCGTACGACGAACATTATATAATTAATTATATAATTAACATTAACATTAACATTAAAAAATTAAACTCCCAATATATGCTTCAATGCGGGATAAAAAGTCGTGAGAGATACATAATATCGTTGTGAGTTAATGCGTTAAAAATATATAGTATGTATTAATCTCGCATTACATCCCGCATTCAAGCATATGTTATAACTAATCCTGAGCGATTAAAATGATTAAACTAAGATGTAATTAATTTCCAAGACCACACTGTACACAACTACTGGGGGGGGGGCAGACATTACGGAGTCTTCATGGGTGAAGGGTTGAAAGAGTAAATTTTACAATTGTGTGTTTGATCAATTCAGATGCTACACCTCACACCATCAGTGCTCGGGCCCTAATTATTCCAGCTGCTGTGAGAAAAGGCTATAAATGATCTGCTACCAGCAGCATCTCACATGCCATATAGCCTACTAGCTGGGACTCCTTCTTCATGTAAACAGAGGTGACGTAATGACGCAAAGACGAACGGCTGCATGCTTGAATTTCCTGCGGAAACCCATTTACCCATATTATAAAACATTATTACAAGTTTACCGTTGTGAATCAGACTAAGGTAAGGAGATAGTTTTGAAAACTGGCTGGTTATGTACTTGCTCACAAATTGATTTTGGATCATTTTTAACCAAAAAAAGTTACGGACTGCAGCTTTTTGTAAGTTGTATTCCAAGCCCTCGAAAGCCAATCAAGAGTCATTATTGACCAAAAAAATCGTTGTCTTATGTTAATCGTTAGAGAATTGGAGAGGACTACATCCACGACCTGGGCCAGCTGAAGAAACTCTTGAAATTTGTGGATGATGATGCTTTAATTCGAGACATTGCCAAAGTCAAACAGGTGAGACAGAATCCACTTTCAAAGTGAAATTTAGTGCAAAAATCATTCTATATGAGAATGATGAACATTACATGGTATATCAATTGCTTTGTTGCTTTCAGGAGAATAAAATGAAATTCGCAGTGCATCTAGAGGAACAATATAAGGTAAAGATTAACCCAAACTCCTTGTTTGATGTCCAAGTGAAGAGGATCCATGAATACAAAAGGCAGCTGTTAAACTGTCTGCACATCATCACCCTCTACAACCGTAAGTTTCTCTTGAAACAGCTAAATATTTCTCTAGTTTTACAAGCTTCGAAACCAACCAGTGCATATCTAGCATGCTACTGGAGCATATTTTTATTTTAGTAGGCAGCATACAGTATACTGTTCAGAAAGTATTCCTTTCCCAAGATAGCCTACACCGAAAAACATTTGGTGTAGGATTTACTTTGAAACAATCTTCACTCAGAAATTGCTAGTAAATTTCACAAATAATTACAAAGAAACGGCAAGTAACATTAAATTAAATATAATATTTTGAAGTGGAAAGACTGATATAGTATTTTCTTGTAAAACGTGTGCTGTGTACTTAACTTTACTATTTTGTCTGATCAGTCATCAAGAAGGAGCCTAACAAGGCCTGGACTCCAAGGACAATTATGATTGGAGGAAAGGTGAGAATGATCACTTCACTGACCAGTCCGATCTGTTCTACTAAAATCTGAATGCTAATTGGTTAAATCATGCATCTTCAAGGCTGCCCCCGGGTATCACACAGCTAAGATGATCATCAAACTGATCACGGCAATTGGAGAAGTGGTAAACAATGATAGTGTGGTGGGAGATCGTCTGAAAGTCATCTTCCTTGAGAACTACAGGGTTACACTGGCTGAGAAAGGTAGCATGCAAACTTTTATTATTGGATCAGCTCCTTGTCTTATTTATTCACTCACACTTCTCAATCTGCTTGCTTCTTTCTCTCTTTTTACAGTCATCCCTGCGGCTGACCTGTCCGAGCAGATATCCACAGCAGGAACAGAAGCTTCTGGAACAGGCAACATGAAGTTCATGCTGAATGGAGCTTTGACCATCGGCACCATGGATGGGGCTAATGTGGAGATGGCTGAAGAGGCGGGAGAAGAGAACCTCTTCATCTTTGGCATGAGAGTTAAGGATGTGGAAGCTTTGGATAAGAAAGGGTGACAACATTAGCTTCAATTAACAATTTGTCTGAATAGCATTTTTAATTTTTTTTTTTAGTGCATTCGTTTATTAATATTTACAAAAGTTTGTCCATTTAAATGTATTTTATTAAAACATCATCCACTTAAATAGAGATTAGCAAAATAAGGAGGAAATTAAAATTATAGTGTTGTTCATTTTTTATACTAACAGAAAGGTTACAAATGAGAGTATACAGTGTTGCTTAACTTAATTGAAGTTTATTTCCAGATACGATGCCATGGAGTATTATAACCGCATTCCAGAACTGAAACAAGTCATGGATCAGATTTCTGAAGGATTCTTTAGTCCTGGAGAGCCTGATCAGTTTAAAGACATTGTCAAGATGCTGATGCACCATGACAGGTAAGAAAACAGAAAATCCTAATGATGTCACACTTTTTCTTGGATAACATAGTCCTTTTACATTCTCTTTCTCACACTGAAAAGAGAATGTAATACTGATCATATAAATTACATTTTGGTTGTGATTGCAGGTTCAAGGTGTTTGCTGACTATGAAGACTACATTAAATGTCAGCAGAAAGTTAGCGCCCTGTATAAGGTTTGTATTAAAACAACATGATATTGTTTGACGACACTAATGTTTCAGGTCAGTAGGTCATGTTGGGTCAGTAATATTTTTCTTCTTTTATTTAACAATGATGTATAAAATGTTTAGAAGTTACAGTAAAGATATTTAAAATGTTACAAAAGATTTCTATTTCAAATAAATGTTGTTCTTTTAATCTTTCTATTCATCAAAAAATGTATCATGCTTTTGACAAAAATATTAAGCAGCACAACTGTTTTCAACATTGATATTAAAAATGTATATATATAAATGCAGCCTTGATGAACAGAAGATACTTTTTTCCAAAACATTAAAAAATCTTACAGCCCCCAAACTTTTAAACGGTAGTTTATGTGAACAAGATGAGTGAATAATACTTTGGTCTATTTTTCCTGAAGAAGAAGACTAGATTTTAAATGTGTATATGTGCTACCATTTTATTAGGACTACACTAGCATATCATTTTACATTCAAAATAGCTGTTCCATCAGTTTATTTGGAAATATGTGATACGATTCACCTCAAAATGTATAGATGGAAATAGTGCTTAACATTCATTGTTCTTAAAGGCCTTTAAACAACAGAAACACACTGACTTGAAGTTTGTTCCTCTTCCTGATTCTGAAACAGAATACTAAAGAATGGACCAAGATGGTCATCCACAACATTGCTGGTTGTGGAAAATTTTCCAGTGACCGCACCATCAGCCAGTATGCCCGTGAGATCTGGGGCATGGAGCCTAGTCTGGAGAAGATAGCAGCCCCAGACGACCCCCGCTAAGTCGTTCCACAATATCAAAATCTTTCATTGTTGTAGCTGTTCTCACATTCAAATTATTTACCATTATGAAGATGTATAAAAGTGATTTTAACATTGACATGTCATAAGAGATGTTATTCCATCTTGCCGTCAGACAGCCAGAATGCCTCACACACGCTGTTCTCTGCATCTCTGCTCCAGTGACGAGCTGTCAGCGCATCTACCTTTGTGGCATGTTTATATACAGTATATGTTGGTGTAAGAATGTTAGTTTTCTTGTGAAGTATTATGAAAAGGTCTGATGTATTTGTCTCTCCATGCCAGCGGAATAGCACAGCCTCATCCTGAAGAACCAAATATACACTGTGAGCTCAAAGTATAGCAAAAACGTTTCTTTATTTTGCCAGATATCACAGCATGATGGTGACTGTTACGTAAACAATTTGAGAAACCTTTTTTGTTCTTTTTTGTGTGTTGTAGTAAAAGGTTTGAATTGAGAATTTTAGACTGATTATTTAAAACGCTTTTGCTATATTTCAGTTTCTGACAGGCAGTTATCGCATGAGCAGTTTGGGCTTTGATGACTTTGAATATGGCACAATTACAGCCATAATAACCTATGTAAAATTCCTGCTGGACATGTCTGTCACAAACTCTGACTGCTTGAAACTACCTGCTTTAACCATATGAGTGTTGTTTGTGTATATTTATGTCTAACTGCCTGTCTCTCATTGGCCTGTTGGTGCTCATGACTTGTTCTTCCACCCACAGAACTCCTCACTTTAGCACTTTAGATATGATCTGTCACTTTTGTTCTCAAGAAGCGTTGTACTATAGCTCTCATCGTAACTCTGTTTTTCACACCACACAAAATAAGACCTGCACGAATGATGCCCTTACGGAACAAAAATATATGGGAATATACTGCAAAATATAATGCAATATATGACATAATACATTTCCATATATGGGAAACTAGTGCTCATATTTTTTTTAATAAACTGCAATATATGCATTGACCATACAGGTGCTGGTCATATAATTAGAATATCATCAAAAAGTTCATTTTTTTATTATAAATTATTTTTAAAAATGAAACTTTCATATATTCTAGATTCCCTACATGTAAAGTAAAACATTTCAAAAGGTTTTTTTTTAAATTTTGATGATTAGAGCGTACAGCTAATGAAAGTCCAAAATCCAGTATTTCAAAATATTAGAATATTTCCTAAGATCAATCAAAAAATGGATTTGCAAAACAGAAAAGTTCAAGTTCTTTAAAGTATGTTCTTTTGTGCACTCAATACTTGATCGGCAGGACACATTACAGCAAATGACTTGCTCCTAGCACAAATTACTGCATCAGTGAAGTGTGGCATGGAAGTGATCAGCCTGTGGCACTGCTGAGGCACTATTGAGCCTTCAGATCATCTGTATATTGTTGGATCGACTGTTTCTCATCTTTCTCTTGAAAATATCCCATAGATTCAGGTCAGGCATATTGGCTGGCCAATAAAGCACAGTAATATCATGGTCAGCAAACCACTTGGAAGTGGTTTTTGCACTGTGGGCAGATGCTAAAGTCCTGCTGGAAAAGGAAATCAGCATCTCCATAAAGCTTGTCAGCAGATGGAAGCATAAAGTGCTCCAAAATCTCCTGGAAGATGGCTGCATTGACTTTGCACTTGATAAAACACAATGGACCAACACCAGCAGACGTCACGGCCCCCCCAAATCATTACTGACTTCAGAAACTTCACACTAGACTTCAAGCAGCTTGGATTCTGTGCCTCTCCAGTCTTCCTTCAGACTCTGGGACCATGATTTCAACATGAAATGCAAAATTTACTTTTATCTGAAAAGAGGACTTTCGACCACTGTTCACTGTCCAGTTCTTTTTCTCCTTAGCCCAGGTAAGATGCTTCTGACGTTGTCTCTGGTTCAGAAGTGGCTTGGTAGTCCTTTTCCTGAAGATGTCTGAGTGTGGTGACTCTTGATGCGCTGACTCCGGCTTCATTCTACTCATTGTGAAGCTCTCCCAAGTGTTTGAATCGGCTTTACTTGACAGTATTCTCAAGCTTGCGGTCATCCCTGTTGCTTGTGCACCTTTGCCTACCCAATTTCTTCCTTCCAGTAAACTTTGCATTTAATATGCTTTGATACATCACTCTGTAAACAGCCACCCCATTCAGTAATGACCTTCTGTGACTTACTCTCTTTGTGGAGGGTGTCAATGATTGTCTCCTGGACCATTGCCAAGTCAGCAGTCTTCCCCATTAGTGTGGTTTCAAAGAACAAAAGATACCCGGAATTTATACTGTAGGGATGGTCATTTAATGAAACTCAAATGTAAATATTCTAATATTTTGAGATACTGGATTTTGGACTTTCATTAGCTGTACGCTCTAATCAACAAATTTAAAAAAAAAAAAAAAAACTTTTGAAATGTTTTACTTTACATGTAGGGAATCTAGAATATATGAAAGTTTCATTTTTAAAAATAATTTACAATAAAAAAATGAACTTTTTCACGATATTCTAATTATATGAACAGCACCTGTATATGGCTACATATTGAAATATAAAATATTTAGAAATGAAGACAAAAATAGCATTACATGTAATATTCATAAATTTTTATCCTTTATTTTGTATATCTGTTGCACATATTTTGGAATTTAAAAGGTTTTCTGGTATGAGTTTTTGGGGTTACCATTGTGCTGAAGAGTAGAGCCTGTGGTTAATATGTTTATATCGCATGAGTAAATATATCTGCAATATATTACACATGCAGTAGCCTACCATATCTCATCACATATAAATCTATATATTATGAAGTGTATTACTGAATATAAAATTACGTACATTGTGATATATATTAGTAAATATATGAAAAGCGGCAATTCCTTATGTACTATTCAATATATTCTAATATATTTACACAATATATTATTCTGTATATTTTCAAATATACTGTTATATCATTTAATATATTGATTATTCATATATAGGGAAATATATTTTCTTTCCGTAAGGGTGGGCCCCTGTAGCAAACTTTGCTTTGAGTCCAGTGAGGTAGCAAAACTAATATACCACTGAAGTGTGATTCTCCATACTTGCCAGGCTGCATTCAAGACCCTGAAATGTATTTACTCGAGACTTGTATACTTAGAATAGGAAACGAATCATTGCTTCTGATTTGCTGAAGTGGCTATTTAGCTGACAATACTTTAAATCGGCAATTAAACTAGAATTAAACCGAATTCCTGGTTTAGTGATAATGGAATAGGATTTTAACTCTGGTTCCTGCTCACCCCTACATAGACTTACAACCTAACCTGCAACTTTTGTTAACAGCTCCAGCAATCTGATGGAAACCCAAAGTTCTTTGTTCTCTCTGAATGTTTTGCCCGTATTGTGGGTGACAACGCACACAAAACAGTCCTGCTGATACCCTTAAAAAGAGACAAAATAAGAAATAAAAGATGAAGAAATTAATCGCTGTTTCTGCTTTTTGCAAGTATTGTTTTGTTGGTTTTACATGTGACTTCATAGAGAACGGTTAATATACACCATTGTTAAAAGCTGTTGGTCAGTAAGATATTTAAAATGTTAAAAAAGTGTATTTTGCTCAACAAGGATGCATTTATTTGATCAAAAATACAGTATAACTATAATGTTGTGAAATATTATTGCAATTTAAATAACCAGTTTCTACTTGAATGCATTTTAACATGTAATTTATTACTGTGATGTCACAGCTGAATTTTCAGAATCATTACTGGTCTCCACTTCCACATGATCCTTTAGAAATCATTCTAATATGCTGATTTGCTGCGCAAGAAACATTTCTTATTATCAAAGTTGAAACTGATACATTTTTTCAGCATTATTTGATGGATATAAAGATCAAAAGTTTTTTTTTTTCTTGTCTTAACTGTCACCTTTGATCAATTGAATGCATCCTTGCAAAATAAAAGAATTTCTAAAAGAAATCTGATATACGTAAGTGAATGGGTATAATTATATGCATTGTAACCAGCCATCATTTTTAAATTCAGTTGCAGTTCATTCAAATAGTTTTTAAATTATTTATCGCTCAAATACTATGAGGTCATATAACTGAATGTATAATTAATCATACAAAAATTAGGAAAAAATGAGCCAAGACATTGGGTGGCGCTATTGACCTCCAAACAGTTCACCTTTTTTTGAGGAAGGAAACCTTTCTTGAGCTAAAACCACTAAGCGATGTATCGGTATATGGACAGACCCCCTGCCACTTCAGACTTTATCCCACTCGAAAGGTCCGTGTGATTGGACTGAAGACATCCGTGGTCAGAAGGCTGTGAGATGCTTTTGCCGGGTAAACTGTGACTGACCAGTTGACGGAACTGGCAGACATCTGGGGAAGATTACGTCGGCATTGTTTAACCGAGGAACTTTAAAATCCTGATCACAAGACTTGGCGCCTTAAAGTCCAGTAACTTACTAACAAATAGCGACTACTACGCAAAGAACGAAAGAGGTATGTATCAAAATGTTTTGTTCGGATCCAGTCAACTGAATCATTTGGACTGGTTAAATCGTTCAAAAGAACAAATTAGCGTCGATTTAAAAGTGACAGATAACAGACAAATGACAGCTGTGTTTAAATGAGGTAAAACGTCTGTGGGAAAAGTGTTATCTGCTACTTAAACTGATCAAATAGAGGACATAAACTTGGTCACTTTATTGCTCTAGCTCTACAATAATTGACATTGTGTGGTGACTACAACGCGGTCAATAAAATAAGTATTTTTTTGCTTCGAGTTTAAAAAGGACTGATCAATCAAAAACCCTCAGACTGTCGGTGATGCTGTATTTTGGGGGAATTGTGTACGTTTGTATCGGTTGGTTTGTAAATCGTTTGCGGAGCAAGAGAAAGGAAGTGGTAGAGTTTTTGAACCCTGACTGAGTTTCACTATCATATTTCAGAGGAGCCCCATTGGGAGACCGATGCATCAATTTGCGGTAGGTTTTGAAACGGAGAACCGGCACTTTTTCAGAACCGATTCCATTAATGATTTTTTTAAAATTGTCTGACAGTGTTTATAGCACTACTTATTTTAATACTAACACCGCTGTTGGCTCTAGGCTACAGTGTAGTACGGAGCCCCTAAAGGGACGTGGTGGTGAGAAAAAATTGGGATGGGAGGAAAAAAAAAATTCTAATCTTTTGCGTTCCCTCGCAAAGATATTATCGTTCCCTTGCTGTGAGCTCGGAGAAACACTTCCTCTTTACAGGTGCATCTCAATAAATTAGAATATCATGAAAAAGTTATTTTTTTTTTCTTCTGTAATTTAATTCAAAAAGTAAAACTTAAATATATTCTAGATTTATTAGACATAAAGTAAAATATTTCCAGACTTTTTTGTTTTCATTTTGATGATTACAGCTTGCTACTCATCAAAATCAAAAAATCAGTATCTCAAATTATTAGAATATTTAATTTCAATTTCTATTAAATTACCATTCTCAGGGTATAAATACTGGGTTTAGGTCAGTAATCCCAACAGCAGTCATGGGGAAGTCTGTTGACATGACAGTTGTCCAGAAGACGATCATCAAGGTGGGGTAAGCAATGAGGGTAAGCCACAGAGGGTCATTGCTGAAAGAGCTGGCTGTTCGCAGAGTGCTGTGCCAAAGCATATTCATGGAAAGTTGACTGGAAGGAAAAAGTGTGGTAGGAAAAGGTGTACAAGTGAAAGGAATGACTGCAGGCTTGAGAAGATTGTCAGGTGAAGCCGATTTAAGAACTTAGGAGAGCTTCAAAAGGAGTGACTGAAGCTGGAGTCAGTGCATCAAGAGCCACCGCACACAGACTTCTTCAGGAGATGGGCTACAAATGTCACATTCCACGTGCCAAGCCACTTCTGAACCAAAGACAACATCAGAAGCGTCTTACCTGGGCTAAGGAGAAAAAGAACTGGACTGTTGCTCAGTGGTCCAAAGTCCTCTTTTCAGATGAAAGTAAATTTTGCATTTCATTTGGAAATCAAGGTCCCAGAGTCTTGCGGAAGAGTGGAGATGCACAGAAACCATGTTGCTTGAAGTCCAGTGTGAAGTTTCCACAGTCAGTGATGATTTGGGCTGCCATGTCATCTGCTGGTGTTGGTCCACTGTGTTTTCTGAAGTCCACAGTCAATGCAGCCGTCTACCAGGAAATTTCCTTCTGCTGACAAGCTTTATGGAGATGCTGATTTCATTTTCCAGCAGGATTTGGCACCTGCCCACACTGCCAAAGGTAACAAAAGCTGGTTCAATGACCATGGTGTTACTGTGCTTGATTGGCCAGCAAACTCGCCTGACCTGAACCCCATAGAGAATCTATGGGGTATTGTCAAGAGGGAGATGAGAGACACCAGACCCAACAATGCAGATGACCTGAAGGCCGCTATCAAAGGAACCTGGGCTTCCATTACACCTGAGCAGTGTCACAGGCTGTTTGCCTCCATGCCACGCCGCATTGATGCAGTAATTCATGCAATAGGAGGCCCAACCAAGTATTGAGTGCATAGAAATGAACATACTTTTAAGAAGCCTGATATTTCTGTTTAAAATATCCTTTTTTTTATTGATCTTATTAAGTATTCTAATTTATTGAGATAGTGAATTGGTGGGTTTTTGTTAAATGTGAGCCAAAATCATCACAATTAAAAGAACCAAAGACTTAAATTACTTCAGTCTGTGTGCACTGAATTTATTTAATACACAAGTTCCACAATTTGAGTTGAATTACTGAAATAAATGAACTTTTCCACGACATTCTAATTTATTGAGATGCACCTGTAATGTCCTGCTGGCTGGCAGTAGTGTTTCAGTCAGCTCCATATGTTAATAATGCATACAAATAATGTGCGACTATTATAAAGCACATTTGAGGACAGTTGGGTTGTTGTAGATCGTTGTCTAGGTTACTATGATTGGAAATAGCTGCATTTGAGTTTTAACAACGTTTAGCTCATGAGTTATTGTTTCGGGAAGTTCGAATCTGTGAATATATCGGCAACTTTTCTGAATTCCTTGAGTTAAGCACTGACTGCATTTCTTTATATTTGAGTCCAACAAGTTCAAACTCTATGAGTCGCGCATTATTTGTGTGAATTATTAACGTATAGAGCTGACTGAAACACTACTGCCAGCCAGCGGGACATTAAAGAGGAAGTGTTTGTCCGAGCTCACAGCAAGTGAACGCAAATATCTTTGCGAGGGAATGCAAAAGATTTGAAAAAATTTTTTTCCTACCATCCCAATTTTTTTTCCACCACCACGTCCCTTTAGGGGCTCTGTAGTGTAGAGCGATTCACTAATGAATGACTTTTATCAGCCGTTTTTTTTAAGGGCAAAAAATGGCAATGACATAGCCTAAACTTTGTGTTTCGCAAAGTTTGCTTCTTCAGTTGTGGTGTTGATTCACATTGTTTCTAGAGTATTGTGCAGGGTGATCAGATGCATTTTAAATGCAAAAACATTAATTGGCCAAAAAATGAACATCACAAAAACCCAAATTTCTGTTTTTTTGGCCCTGGCACAAAATGACCAGGTCATCATTTCACTAATCATATCATCAGCACATGGTAAAAGAGTGTAAAAGAGTACTAGTCAGGTAAAATCTATAACTCTATAATTCTGAATTGGATTATAAGAGCAGACTGATTGCTATAAAAGGAGGGAAGAAGTCCTTCCAATCATTGTGTTCTAGTGTTAGCAGCGATTACCTCCAGAGAAAGATGTGCAGCCATCATCGCTTTGCATCAAAATGTCCTTACATGCAAGGAAATTGCTGTAAAGAATATTGCATCTGAAAGAACAATTTTTACAGAATCATCAAGAACTTCAAGAAGAGAGATTCAACTACAGTGAAGAATGCTTCAGGACGTCCCAGAGTGTCCAGCAAGTGCCAGAACCTTCTCCTCCTGAGGAGTCAGCTATCGTGTCACTACCAGTGCAGAGCTGCTCAATATTAGCAGCAGGCAGGTGTGAGTGCATCTGGATGGCACAATGAGGCCAAGACTTTTGGACAACGGCCTGGTGTCAAGAAGGGCAGCAAAGAAGCCACTTCTCTCCAAGACAAATGTCAAGGACAGACTGAAATTCTGCAGGAAGTACAGGGATTAGGCAGCAGAAGGCTAGTGCAAAGTTATTTTCTCTGATGAAGCCCCCTTCTGACTGTTTGAAACTTCAATTGTCCACAGAAGAAAAGGTGAACGCTACCATGAGTCCTGTGTCATGCAAACAGTGAAGCATCCTGAGACCATCCATGTGTGGAGTTGCTCTCTCACAACTCCGCTCAAAACCATTGTCATGAATAAAGAATGGTATCAAAATGTCCTGTGAGAGCAAATTCTCCCAACAATCCAGGAGCAATTTTATGATGATCTGTGCATTTTCCCGCATGATGGAACACCATGTCACAGAGCAAAAGTGATATAATAATTACACTGAAATTTTGGATCTGTGGCCAGCAGGGCCGGCACAAACTCAACTGCCACTCTAGGTAAAACAATGTTGTGCCGCCTCCACTTCACACTCACAATTAAACACAATCTTTGAGATGGAGATTTTGTTTATTGATAAAATTGCACTAAAATAAAAGCATAGGCTACACAAGCATGTTTTCTGTTTTTTTTTTTCTTTTTTTTTCTTTTTTTTTCTTCTTCTTCTTACCTTTAGCCTACCAGCCAAAAGCGCATGTCAGGCTTTAAAATCATTAGACATCTCCAGCAGTAAAAGTTGTCATCTTTTGTATTCATGTCCTTGATGACATTTTTAGATGTACATCAGGGTGTTTTGCATGTAGACCGATGCCGCTCTAAGATTGGGGTGGGTCTGGAAGAGGGGAGGGGTGTCCGGGAGTGGCACTACTAGGGAGAATGGATGAAAGTTCATTTAGATTTAAAATAACTAACGAGCTGATAATTTGTTGATACAAGTACAATAATTTCAAATGAATGTTCAAAAGATAAATAAATTAACTTTCTCTCTTTCTTGCCACCCTGACTGTGCTGGCCCTGGTGGCCAGGCAAGTGAGGCAACTCCCCGGATCTTAATCCTATAGAGAACATGTGGTCAGTCCTCAAAAGGCGAGTGAACATACAGAATTCCACAAATTGTGACCAACTCTGAGCACTAATATGGCAAGAATGGATCGCCATCAGTAAGGATTTGCCCCAAAAGATATCCATCATGTCAGAGTGAATTGCAGAGATTATGAAGAAGGGTCAACACTATAATTTCTCTTGGCATATATTGAATGTTTTTGCCAATGAAAGCCTTTAAATATTATAAAATGCCATAGTGCCAATCATAGTTTTCCAGTAGACCATAGAAAAAATGTATAATTAATGAAAAAATGATTAGTGAAAAAATAATATACAAATACTGAAGCTGCAAACTTTGCAAAACACAAAATTTTTTGTCACTGCCAAAACTTTTGGCCATGGCTGGACAGCGAGATCAGGGTAGCCCGCTGATTCCTGAACAAATAACTCATGTGATCCGGTTCTTTTTAGTGAATCAGAAACTTACAGTGCTACCAGCTGAATGATAGCTGAACAATTCCTGAACACCTTACTTGTATTAGTTAATTCTTTTTAGTTTATCAGTAACATTCAGCATTCAGTACAATAACATTATCAATGACATTCAACGGTTCTTGATAAAACGCACCATTTACAAGAACTGTATCTGGTTTATACCTGATTTGTCATATTAGCATCATAATTTCGCAGTATGCTTCTGAGGATGATAAATGCAATAAGAATGACTTGTATTGTTCACTCCCCCTCACTCTTCTATGAGCTTACTGTGTGTTCTCTCTGCTCTGACAGGGGGATGATGGACAACGGAGGGTTTTGCAACGATAATTATCACAGTTTAAGCAGTGATGATGAACTGGTGGATATTTCAGATGTTACGGTGGACTTCAGTGAGGATGTCCCGCCTCTGAACCGAGATTACAGTGTGGGTAGGGACACACTCACGCACAACACAAGTTGATGTTAACCAATATTGGATGCACTGTACATTTTATTTCAGCTTTTATCAAAGATCTTTATGGTTTTGCAAGATTAACTGGATTGTTTTTAGTTTTTAAGCTTTGTTTTACAAACATTTGATAAATAAAGCATATACTTTTACAGTTTGAATGTCTTATCATATACATGGCCGTGCCCAGGGTTTTAGAAATACCAAGGTCTAAAAACTGAGCTTGGGGGAGTTTGAACCCCTCAGGAAAAGTGATTCCATTGGTCTACATGATGTGTGCATTTTAAGTCTGGAAGGCAAAGATTGAATAACATTAGTTTAAAACCATGTCAGCCTTTTTCATTTTTGTTTGTGTCAGTGAAAATAAAAGAAAGAAAAAGTAATATGGTCATGAAAAATGTAATGAATAGATTTTTTTCTGTTCTGACAAAATTTGAATTGGTGAATGATAAGAGAATGATCATAGAATTTTAATTATTAGGTAAAGTACCCTTTTAAATTTTAAGCACAGACCAGCCATGGACAAATAAATGTACTAAGGGTGCAGACACAAAAGAGAAAATTAAAGGAATAAAGAAGAAAACGTATAAAGTAAAATCTCACTTTTTGACCTTTAAAAACTGAAGCGTTGTGCTAGAATTCACACTCTGCATCTGTAAAACGTACTTGTTTTGTAAAGAATGTAGGTTTAATCTTTTAGTCACGCCACATGGTAGAATCAGATCAATCTGTTCTCTGTCTGCACAGATACAGATGATGCTGTGCTTGATGTCACAGACAGACACTTATACCAGGAACTTCCACTATTAATGTCTGTATTTCACAATCTATTCTGTCTTCCTCATTTCACTCTACCTTCCTGTCTGATACTCTTACTGTAATATTGAGCTGTTTAATACTGTGTGAAGATACAACCTGAAAAACAGTTTAATTCTATATTATTTTGTCTTTGAAGCGAAGACTAAGCTTCCGTACCCTAAAGCAGGGGTTTTCAATCTTTTAGATGCCACAGGCCTTGTGTGTGTATGACCCTCATCCTAAAATTTAAAAGGCATCTATCCTTTATTAACATCCAATTGATATACTGAAAAATGTATATTATAAATGAGTTTCTATTAAGTCATATTTATTTCTACTCTATGGTTATGTACTGTTAAATGGATTATTTATTTAATTTTAATCTAATTATTTATTTATATTATTAAATTTTTAATTATTTTAATCTAATCTAATTTATTTATTAAATCTAATTCAAATCAAATAAAATTCGATTGTTTAATATTTGAAAATGAAGAAATTAAGACAGCCATAAATATTAGTATTGTAATTTTACAGTTGTAATGTAAAATAAAATTATTATTATATTATTAGATTTTATTTATTTTACAGTGAAATATTATAATAGTAATATTTCTTATTTTCCTTTATTTATTAATTTTTAGGGGTTCAAGCACGTAGTGGTTGAATTATTTTCACGGGAGTCACGACATTAGACTCCTGAAACCTTGCCAAGTCCAACGATACCAGACTTGCCAGGTTTTAGCTTATGGTTTGTGCAACGTTGTGATTTAGCGCTTAAAAAACTTTTGCGAATATAGTCCGGTTGAGACGAAACCACAATTGGAAATCATTGCTTGTTAACTAAACGTCACAGCCCAAATGGCAAAATTTTGATAGGAAGTGGTAAAAAAATCCAATCAAAGTCACTCATGGGTCATTTTTTTCAGTGCTCTCATATGTATATATGTGTCTATAACTTAAAAACGAAATGAGTTATTTTCACCAAATTTGACACACATATGTATGGACACACTCTGAGGACACCCCAAAAAAGTGGTGGAGATCGGGCAATAGGTGGTGCTATAACTGTCAAAAAAAAAAAACCTTTAAAAACCATATTTTTCCTTAGTAAATTGCCTGTATTGGCTGTAAGTGGTCTTTTCCATCTATGATCTGAGTGCTTGCTAAATAAAATATAATACCTTTTTATGTGCTTAAAGGCCTTAAATGCTTGAACCCCGATAAATGCTGCTTGCAGCTTTAATTATATTTGTATTTAGTAGTAGTAATAATAGTATTATTTCATAGCCGTATTGATGTATGATCAAAATTTTGGCCAAATTGTGCAGCCCTACAAACAAGCGCAGCAAACCTGATTTTTTTTTTTTAAATCGCATTTTAAATCATAATCACAACTTTTATAAGAAAAATTGCAATTAGTTTTTTTTTTTTTTTTTCACCCAAATCTTGCAGCCATAGGTTTATGGTACTATTATGTTAGTGTAATTTTCTTTGCTATGCATGCATGCGTTTTGTGTGGCTGTTAAGAAAAATTTTAGCATGAAGGCCCTTTATTCTTTTAATCATTTAAAAAACAATGGCAAAACACTAACGAAGGTGGCTTGTGTGAGCCTAAGGCAACATTATGCACTGTGTGTGTTTCAGCTTTGTTTTCAGTGGTGCTCTAAGAGATAAAAAGAAATAAAATGAAGGAAAATGGGATAGATCAGGTTTACAGCTTATGTGATTTGGCAGTCATGAGTCACTGTGACAGGCAGGAAATGTAGTTACAGCCATCATATGCATTTTACCAGTTGTTTCTGAAGTCTGATGCTTTCTAGAGTAATCCTTATCAGTATGACCTCATGGTCAGCATTCATTGGGATTGTTAAAATTAATGACACCAACAGCATAATTTCATTGCTTGTAAGAATGATTTGGATTGAGGGAGTCACCAGAGAATTAAGCAAAAGAAGAAACTGAGGAACTAGATTAAGAGTTCATTTTAGTTTGAGCTGCTGTTGTTCATGGTAAACATCTCTGTTCTATTTATATCTGTTATCTCAGTCTTTACTCACTTCTGTTTATTGTTTTGTTCTTAATTAGACCATCAGTAAATGACACAGTGAATGAGATCACAGTTAAATGAGAACACACACGCACACACAGACTCATTTTAGAGCCACTGTTTCCTCTTAAACCCCCATGCTTTGAACATCTTTTCCTCCTTAATGTTTTTCCACCAAGAGTCAAATAACTTTTTATTGGTCAAACTCCACACTTCTCCCTTATTTTCCTATAGGCTATTCCTTTGGTTATTTTGAGTGCTAAAACTTCCTGTTAACCCTCTTTAGCCTGATTGAGAATGATTTAGACTTGCATTCAAACATTAACATGCTTAATGTGTTCATACTGAATTCCACTGTTGATATTTTTCTTTTTTTCAGGTTGAGGAGGAACAAAAACATTTCAGAGAACATCTATATTGTCATTAGTCATTTAATAAGAGCCTAATCTGCACTGTCATTATTTTTTGCTGTGATATATTAAATTGTTCAAATGTTTAGGGTTGCTAAGATTTTTAAAAAAATAACTTTTCTATTTTAATATAATTTACAATGTAAAGGCAAAGCTGATTTTTCACCATTGTTACTCCAGTCTTCAGTGTCATATGATTCTTTGATTGAAAAGAAATGTTTGAAATAGAATTTTTTTGTAACAATGTAAAAGTCATCACATCTATATATCATCATATAGCCAGCAGCATTGCCGTCCTTTATGTCAGATGTTGAAAATATGATAAATGCTGTTGTGCTGTCAGATGCCTTGTTTCAAGTTGAACCTGAATCTTTCAGTTTGTATCACACATTGGTTTAAAACCTGTCTGAAGGCCTGGTTTCTCTCACTCTACATCTGTTAAACCAGCTAAACTTGTTTGATCTGAAACATTTGACCTGTGTTTCAGTTCATTGTGTCATTTGACTTATTTGCATACTGACGTTAGTTATGATGGTAGCCAAAATGACCTGGGGCCTGTACCATGATGATAGTTGAACAAACTCAGGGTTATAGGATTAGTTTTGAGTTGACAAAACCAAACCACTCCAATCTGGCTTTGTTGGTACCATGATGCTTATCATCAACTTTCTTTGTCAACTCAGGCTTTGATCCTGAGTTTGTGGAGCACGTGCACATGAATCCATGACATCAGTGGTGGACAGCCAATCACATGCTTTGCAACAGAGAGAAACTATGATTCACTTCTCGTGAGAGAGCCAGCGCGATTCAAAACTCTTTTGCTGAAGATTAAGAGATTGAAGAAAATGAAGTATTTAAACTCATTTACACTAATGAAAATACTTGTCCATGAAAGAGGACAAATAAAAGAAATTATCTTCTTAACTATCAGTGCAAGTGAAACTTGTGAAGTTAGTTTATTTAGTTGATAATATATAGCAATAGAGACTCATAAATGTAAGGTCACATGTCATATTAAAGTTTATTTACAGCTTATTTATATTACATATGATCTGTATATATTAATATTCATTGAAACTAAATGCTTAATAATAACTGCTAAACTAAAATTGCTTGTATGTATTGGATTAATAATAATATATATCATATAATAATTATATAAATCATAAAATAATTCTAAGTAATTATCATTAAAACCAGACAATTTCATTGTTAATTTTTTTTTTTTTACTATATAGTGACCTTTAATTTGGAGGACAAGAAACTGGGCTTGACTTTATTGCGTTGGATGTGTCAGTTCATTTAGCTCACATCCGATTGGCCCAGTTTTGGTTTGAGATCTCTGAACCAGAACATAACCTGCCCTGGAGCAGGTTTGCCACGGAGCACAAGTTACTATGGTGATGAACACCGCTAAAAGCCAAGTCACTTTCATGGTACCTAAAACCCAGGAATGGTGCAAACTAATCTGAAACTTACCTGGCTAGCCAGCTAATCTGGCTTCATGGTACAGGCCCCTGGGCTGTGTTTCTCAAAAGCATTGTGAGCTAAGTTGATCGTAGGCTTACAATGCTTTTAGGAAAAGGAGCCCTGTCTAGTTATCTGCTGTATATCTCCTTACTAATCCATACAAAATGATTGCATAGTATTGACTCTAAATGTAACGTTCCATTACATATCTCCTAGTTCTTGAAATAAAATTATTTACTAAAGAAGCCGTGACTCTGTATCCTGTTCCAACTGTCCAGCCTCATCCACTATTATTTGTGGTCATTGTTTGAGGTCAACATCAGCCCTTTTCTTTTTCTTGAGTCTGTCTGGCTCATTCAAAATGCATTAGCTTTGCCCTGTCAGCGATATCTATATGTAATTGTGATCTGGTTTTTATCTGTAATTCCTCTCAGGCCACAATGGGAATTGTTCATCCTTAATTGCCATTTTATTTGCATTCTATTTTCACAATAGAAAAACGGCATAGGCATGCACTGCTGCACGCAATATGCAGAGTGTCTGCTGATTTCCCATGAGTTTTTGTTGTTGTGTTTTGTCCCTGTAGGCTGCTGTAAAGC
Source organism: Ctenopharyngodon idella (assembly GCF_019924925.1). Classification (NCBI taxonomy): domain Eukaryota; kingdom Metazoa; phylum Chordata; class Actinopteri; order Cypriniformes; family Xenocyprididae; genus Ctenopharyngodon; species Ctenopharyngodon idella. Next base: position 695,916 of record NC_067226.1, read on the forward strand.
TGATTGGAGACTACACAACAGTCCTAAGCTGATGGATCTAATGGATGACACCATTCCTGGCATTGGCACCTATGAGGACTTCAACACCATCGACTGGGTTAGGGAGAAGTCTAAAGACAGAGATCGGCATAGAGAGGTGAGTGGGGTTTCCACCTGCTTATGAAACTCCACCCACAGTTCCTGCTCCAAAACCTTGTGTTTCTTTCAGATCACCAATAAGAGTAAGCAGTCTACACTAGCCTTGCTCTTCAGTGTCAGTGATGCCTTTTCTGGCTGGCTTCTAATGCTCCTCATTGGACTTATGTCAGGTCAGCCCACTTCCTGTTTATTTCCTTGTAGCTGTTGTGATTTTTTTTTTTTTTTTTTTTTTTTTTTTTTAATATCTTTGTATTTATTTCCTGAGCTTGAATGCAAAAAGTACATTAAAGATTTTGGATTCAAAGTGGACTTACATACTTTTCGTACTCAGTTAGTCCACACTTACTGTGTTGAATCATAAAGATATAGAAGCCCATTTCTGGCATATTGGGAAAAAATGCAATTGAAAAAATTATGAGATTAAAAAGTCAAAATTATGATGCTTATTTGTAGTTTATGTCATAATTAAGACTTCTTATGACTTTATGGTTTACTAAAGCATGATTTTTTTTTTCTTATGTGTCAGAAATGGGCTTTCATATAAAGGAGTAATTAGTAAGTATAAGTATTGCTCTTTTTCCTATTTAAGTTTAAAATCCCGTAGCCCTAAGGATTATTCGTCATCACACATCACTTGTGCTGTAGGGAGAAGAATGATACGTCAAAAGTTGATAAGAGGTGTGCTATTACTTTTCTTTGCTTTCATACCTATAATTTTAGCCTGGCAGGCAAAAAAAAAAAAAAAATTGACAAAATCCCCTAAACTTGCAGAAGGTCCAGAGTCTCTAGGAACCAGAATATCAAAGAAACTTGAGTATGGGGTTGTTTGACTTGGACCAGTAAGCAAACACCTAGCTAAAAATGCCCTTTGCAACCCCATAGCAATACTCTGGCAACCTCCCACAATACCCTAACATCATGGTAGCAGTTTTGATGGGCAAACACCACTCACATTCTCTTTAGAAAAAGTAAAAAGTAGTGATAATTATGTAAAAATACATTTGTATGATGTGAGATGAATATCTTTTGTGTCCCATCTCTTCCCTCACCAGGGGCCTTGGCTGGAGGTATAGACATTGCCGCCCATTGGATGACAGACCTTAAAGAGGGTGTGTGCCTGAACGGGTTCTGGTTTAATCACGAGGACTGTTGCTGGACATCCAATGAAACCACTTTCCAGGAAAGAGACAAGTGTCCTCAGTGGAAAAGCTGGGCAGAGCTCGTGGTTGGAGTCAATGAGGTGGGTTCCATATTCAACCTGCACTGATGTACCATATTACATGTGTATTCCAAGGCTCGAAATTGCAAACATGTTGGTCGCATATGCTCCCGAATTTTAATCTGTGCGACCTCAAAATATATTTGGGAGCATTTGTGCAAGTGCAAATAATTGTTGTGGTGTGACCTGTTTTCATTTCCCTACAAAAGGTTCAGTAATTACTGCACAGTATTTGATACAGTGATCAATCCACCGTTCTACCCAACATTACATAACCAATTACACTTTATCTTTACATTCTTAACTTTTAATGCAGATTTTAATTAATATTAGTCATCAGTCACTCCCTTTCATTGCGCTCCATTGTCACGTGACAGGGAGCTAACTAGCACGCAAAATGTAAAGAGCTGAAGAGAGAAGATGAAAAGAACACTAATATAAGAGATTTCTTTTGTAAGCTGCCTAAAGTTACAGATAATGTAAACCCTGGAGTTGGTGATGGCAATTATGTGGTGAGTGTGGATCTACCAGCAGAAAAGAAGGCTTACAGTTTTCAAGGAGAGTGGCTGAAAGATTTTTAGTGGCTCCACTATGAAAATGGTTCAATGCACTGCGCTCACTGTAAAGCCTGAAAAGTGACATGTGAAGGCCGAGTAACCCATACTCGGAATTTGTCCTCTGCCTTTAACCCATCCAAGTTTGTGAACACACATTAGGAGCAGTGAGTAGTGCACACACACATTGCAAACTGTGGAAACAGTGGGCAGCCATTTTTGCTGTGGCTTTTGTGGCCACAAAAAGTTACAAAAAGTGGCTTTTGTCCCGGGGAGCGATTGAGGGTTAGGTGCCTTGCTCAAGGGCACCTCAGTCATTTCCTGCTGGTATTGAGAATCGAACCTGCAACCTTCGGGTTACCAGTGTGACTCTGTAACCATTACGCCACGACTGCAAACCTCTGTGGGACAGAGGTTGCAGGTAACGCTGCATTTGCCAGTGAATCCACACATTTTAAACACAAGAGTTAGATTAAACACTGGGAGAGTGCCAAGCACAAGATATGCAAGGACAAGTGTGTGGCAAAGAATTCAGGATCAGATTCGATTGTTGAAGCTTTTCATCATCAAGATGCTGCCGGTTGTTCCGCTCAATTTGCAGAGCTGAATGTGAAATTTAACACTGCCTACACCATCGCCAAATAAAAGCTTGCCTTCACTAAATTTAAACCCATGTTGCAGCTCATTGCGTTTCTTTTTAAATAAAAGAAATCTGTTCAAATGTGGTGCTTCCTAATTTTCAGTGGGTGCTTCTAAATTTTTGCTTGTGCTCTTAACTTTTGGAAGTTGGGAGCACCAGTGCTACCAGGTAAAATAGTTAATTTCAAGCCCTGGTAACCATTTCATCATCATGTTGTGGCTTACTGCTTTAAATCAAATGTATCATTCATGTTTTCACTGATATGAAAAATTACAAACGCTAGTGGTTATTGTTTTAGTAGAATATCACATTGTTATTTACATCTAGTTGACAGATGAAAGACAGATGTGTTTTGTTACTTGTTTGTTTGTTTGTTACTTTTTTTTTTTTGTGTCTGATTGTTGTAATAAGTCTTCTTAGTTTAGCAGAATCCAAGCTTTACAGGCCTGTTTAGCTCAAAGATTTCTAAATATATGACAGTGTTCTGCGAAACCTAAATTAAATGAGTTCCTGGTCCCTCACTTCTCTGTGGATTAGAAGTCATCTCTTGTTTAACCATTCGTCTGTGGTGCTGGTATACTAACGATATATTACTGTTCAAACGTTTAGAGTTGGTAAGAGTTTTCTAATGTTTTTAGTGTTTTTGTAAAGTCTCTTATTCTCACCAAGGCAAAATGTAATTGATCAAAAGTACAGTAAAACATCCATATTGTGAAATATTATAACAATTTAAAATAACTGTTCCCTGAGAACAGGGAACTCTACTCTGCGTTTGAAACGCATATGGGGAACGTCATCACATGAACCGGTGTCTGAAAGCAATATCAAATCTCACCAATCCTATTGACCAGCGACAGCCTATGACGTCATCATAGATGCGACCCGGAAGTATAAAAGGAGCGCCTAGAGAAGAAGTCAGTATCTTTTCGTCTTCAAGGGCTGTTTTGTCTGATTTCGATTGTTCGAATCTGGTAAGAATAATTACTATGTCTAACAAACGTTTCAGGAAGTGTGTGGATCCGTGTCCCAGGTTTCTGACACCCGATGACACACACAATCTATGCGTTTTCCGTCTGGGAGAAGAGCATGCACGGACAGTGCTTGAGGGCGCTGTCTGTGTAAACTGCGAGCGTCTGCCTATTAAGATGCTCTGCTCTCGTCTGGCCCTCTTCTCGAGGGAAGAGGGGCCGGCATCTGTGTCTGGTGGTTCTGGTCCCGCCCGTGCAGAGGCAGAGTGGCGGCTGAAATCATGGGGCTCTCAGGTGGAGCTAGGGCTGCTCGATTATGGCAAAAATCATAATCACGATTATTTTGGTCAATATTGAAATCACGATTATTTAACACGATTATTGGTGGGTGATGTGATCAAAGTCTTATTTCATGATATGCGTAATTTTAAATGTCAGTGAAATTTCACAATTATCAATACTTCAGCAAAAACTAATACTAGGTTAATTAATGTAAGTAAAAAGTCCTCAAAACAGCTACAGAAGACAATAAACAGTCAACAATTAAGAACAAAGAAACTAATTACAAACAAAGCAGACAAAAAATACAACAGAACAAAAATACAAATGAAATAAACAGTGCTTTAGGTTTTTCAGATAGATGTACTAACAGTGGTATTTAGTTTAGTAATACCCAACAGAAATTGAATAAAGTAATCAAATGTAAAATAACTGCTGTATACATTAAATATAGACTAATTCTTATTTAAAACTAAAGTTATTAATTCAAGAGCAGTGAGTGGTTTTATCTCTGTCTTTTCTTGTTAGATTAATAATTGCTAAAGTCATTGTTAATGTTAGCTGCTGTCCCTTTAAGAGCTGCACGGACCCAATATAGGCCTACTGTTATGCCTATATGCTATATGCTGCCTTCACGAGGTCTCGGAATTATGGTAAATACGAGCTTGCTAGGTAAAAATTGCACATAAACACCCTTTCATTTCGCAACATGAATGCGATGAGCTCGTAATCACGACTTCAGAAGTGGTAATTATCAAATTTACGATAGCACGTGAAGGCAGCAATACACACGTGCACTTTCTCAGTGTACACTTAACATATAACCGACTGCATTTACGAGGATACTTACCAAAACGGCATTTTGATATATTTGTGTTGGCTATTTGACTGTTTAGGCGCATATCTGAAGACCTTTGCTTATGCGTGTTCCGCACTGTCTCGGAGGGCGCGCGCAGGTGGCCGCCTAGGGAACAGCGCCCGTTTCGCGGCTTAATGCGTTTTTTAATACCACGGTTTATGTTTAATATCAAGCACGTCCTGAAGTTTAGCAACAGTAGACTGCATTTTACATCCCTCTCTTATTCGGCTGATTTGGATGTTAAGTTTGGGTTAGGGAGGAATAAAAGCACACCACTGTAAAGGAAAGGAAGGTGTGCTGAACGGAATGCAGCAGCGGTACAGTAATCATTTTACCTCGATTATCTTGTTTTCATAATCTTTGGAAGCCAAAATCGAAATTGAAATCGAAAATATGATTAATTGCACAGCCCTAGGTGGAGCTCGCTGAGGAGTTTGAGAGAGGTGTAAATCTCTCGCAAAACCCAGTGGCTGATGAGGGTGAGCTGCTGGATGATGATGATCCTCTCGTTGGCATCATCTGATCCAGCAGCGAGTGCTCTTCTGGCTTTAAGCCCAAGAGAGCAGGAGATGGCTGTTGAAGAGGAAGAAGGCGAGCCTTCTGAAACTTCAAAGCCTCCCTGCCCCACGTATGCAGAGCTGCTCGAGGTTATGGAGCGCGCTTCTGGCAGGCTGCAGCTGCCATGAGAGCGCGTTAAGAAAGGGACCGCACGCGGACGGCTCGACATACGGTTCCTTTCTGGCCATAATCTGGCAGCCCCCGTGAGCCCATACTCAGCTCATATTCACTGACATCAGTGAGCTAATTTCGCTGATGTTGAGGGAATGAGCCGGTATGGGTATGTGTCGATGCCCCCTATTGACGAGATGTTTGCTAACTATCTCGTCGCAGGGCGAGCACAGACATTGAAAGCTTCAGTCCTGCCTTCTAAGCTCCTTAAGATGACATCTCGCTTGAATGGCAGGGCATACGCGGCAGCGGGTCAGACTGGTGCTGCCTTACACACGATGGCAGTGTTACAGGCTTACCATGCTGATCTGCTGAAGGATCTGGATCAACGGCAGCGTTTAAGATCTTCATACCACTCAGATCCGATTCTGGGCCCAGACAGACTGGAGGATCGGGGACAGGGCTAGAAGTCCAGTATCACCTCTCGGGCACCTCCTCCTCATCAGAGCAGGTCCCAGAGAAGGCGGGACTCTAGGAAGAAGAAGATTTGAAGGAGGTAATCAATTACAGACGCCAGCAGCGTCGGTGATTGATTTCCTCTCCATGAGGGTAGTTACATCTACCCTCTCCTTTCTTCTTCCACCTCCTGAGTAATGATATTTTTTACCCAGGTGCTTCTTACAGATCAGGCCGAGGGCTGGGCCTATGATAAAAATTTTCTGATTGGCTCGCCTTTTGGCTTGATAGAACCATAGATTCCATCTTTCTATGATGGTAAGTCTACGTTCTTCGAGCCGCAGGGAGTAGGCTTGGTCTATATTTATATATTTAAATATATTGACCTTAGTTTTCCTGTTTAGTTTTTTCCTGGGTGTGTAAAAAGAAATAGAAGGGGAAAATTGGGGCCCTGAAGTTCCCATTAGGTTGGTTATCTTTGTGTTGGCTATATGGCCACCTTTACAGCCACCATATGGTAGAGTAGCTTTTCTCCTCTGGTCATAGCTAGAGTTTGTATTAGAGATTGGCACTCTTTACTTCAGATAGATCTATGTTAAGCGTCGGCCTTCTGGGCCGCCTGACATTGTTTGGCTTGGGTTGAGCATCGCTCCTCTGAGCTCTTGTTTATAGAGTTTATTTCAGAGTTGCCTCCTCTCTATTGAGAGTTTTAGAGGCTGAGTTTAAGCCCCAGGCAGATCTATGCTTCTATTGCTGGCCTAGGCTAGAACTAGGGTTTGGGTGATATACTGGAGCATTTCACACCTTTTTACTACCCCTGTCAGGAGAGTGTAGTTTTTCCTAGTTCTGGCCTCCTCTTATTAGAGTAGTCAGGCCAAGGCCTATTACCCCTTTGGTGTAGGTGCAAGATAGATAGTAGCTAAGGTAGCAGACTATTGCTAAGTCTCCCTGGTGCTGTTGTCTCGGGTGGTAGGCCCCTTATCACTATATGAATAAGAAAATGCTAGTGTTGCTGTGGCCCCACTTTTCTAGAGCTTTTCATTCTATACTTTGTTCAGTCTTTTCCCCTGAACCCCTTGAATTAAGATTCAAGCTTGAGTGAAACAGTGTTAGCTTTCTTTAAGCTCCTGTTCCCTAGGGTTCAGTACAGATGTCTCTGTCTTTGGTGAAAAGCGCCCACCCTTGAGATTCACAATTTCAGGGTAGTATGAATGAGAAGTGAAGCATTCCCCTGTTTCTCAGGGTTGTTAATGCTCTAGTTCTGTTTTGCCCTACACAATGTGAGCCCAATAACTCTATTGCTGCCACAGGTTAGCACCTGTTTTCTGTCGTAGTAGGCTTTGTTCTGGCCTCCTTCAGAGCATGGTGACTAAGTTTGTACTCCACTTGCTAATAAGGGTAAAAAGTGTTTTTTACTGAGTATATGGCCTGTTGGAATGCATAGCTCAAGTTGAGTTTGTTTTGTGAAACTCACTATTCAGTTTGGTTCTTATGTAGCTCCCTTTAGAGTTTGAACACTGCCACAAGATGTTGATTGTGTTGTTTGGAGTAGAAGGCTTTGTTTTGGGCCTCCTTCAGAGCACAATAGCTTGTTGTATCACAAGTTTTGTTGGTAGATGTTTAGCCAGAGTTTTGCTCACTTAGTACTACAATAGGTTTATGCCCGTGATTATTTGAAGTAGTAGGCTGGTTTTGGCTTCCTTCAGAAGCATGGCAGCATATATTCTTTGTGCTCCCCTTTCTGTAAGGGTAAAAAGTGTTTTTACTGAGTACATTGCCTGTTGGAATGTGTAGATTTTAAGCTCAGGTTGATTTAAGCTAGGTAACCTCACTTGATAGTTTGGTTCTCAGTTTAGGCTCCCTTAGAGCTTAGACACTGCCACTGGCTGACGCCTGTGTCTTTCTGGAATAGTAGGCCCTGTTCGGGCCTCTTTCAGAGCAGAGTGGCGTAGTTTGTACTCTTGCTTTGAGAGTAAAAAGTGTTTTACTAAGTACATTGCCTGTTGGAATGTGTTGAATTAGAATTAAGCTCAGGTTGAGTTATATATTTAACCTCACTGGAGAGTTTGGTTATCATATTGGCTCCCTTAGAGCTTAGACACTGCCACGAGCTGACGCCACGTGTCTTTCTGGAGTCGTAGGCCTTCTTTTGGGCCTCCTTCAGAGCATGATGGTGTAAGTTTGTACTCTTGCTTAAAGAGTAAAAAGTGTTTTTACTGAGTACACTGCTTGTCGGAATGTGTTGAGGTAGACTGTGATGTGGGCATTCTACAGTCTTATCTGCTAGTTTAACTCTGTTTCAATCTGAACGAGTTCCCATGTTTGTGGGATCTTGCTTTATCAGCAAGAGAGCTGCTTTAGGTGTGTGGCCTTCACAGGCCGCCCTTTAAGCTATCCCCCCCACATCTGGATGTCCTTAAGCAGATTAAGCATGTAGTTTCACATGTTTGGCCTTTTGCAAGGCTGCTGTGATATTTCTACACGATGTAGAATAACGTCATGTTGCAGGCCCCTTCCTGGGCCTCCATGATTTTATGCCTTCAGTACAGTCTATCTGTTAGACTGTAACAACCCTTGTTTGAGGGTTGTTCTGCATAGTTCTTAGCTCCCTTAGCTCCCTAAGTCTGGTCAGTGGTTGAAGGCCTCTCTGAGGCCTCCCTGTTCAAGATCAGCCCCTAGGCTGGTTGTACTTCCCTTGTTTGGGTCTCTTAGAGTGCACAGCCTCCTCAGTGCAAATAATCAGGCGCTGAGTAGATCCTATGATTGAGCAGAGTGTTACTCCCCTCATTGGTAAGGGTAAAAAGCGCTAAGCTGAGTCCTGCACTCCAGGATGCCTGTCTCTACGTTCTGGTCTGGAGTTGGTTACTGCCTCTGCAGTCACTCTTACTAGATATCTTCTCTGTGATCAGACAGGTCATTGGCCAAGACTAGGTTGTTTTTAGACCAGGTCGGCCTCCCTGGTGGCATTCAGGGTTGACGTTGTTCCCCTGACAAGTGACTGGCTAGGGTTCCTTCGGGCCCCCTGGCCACATTCCCTTAGAGGTACCCTCTTTTCTCTGAAAAGAAGTTTGGTCCCAGAAGCCTTTGAGCGGCCTTGGTAGGCCTTCTGTGAAAGGCCTCTTTGAGGCTTATAGCTTGGGCTGTTGGCCATAGGGAATGCTGTCACTGACAGCCTATGTATGACCCGTAGGGGGAGTGGTTCTGGCATTTGACGTTTGTCTAGCCATCTTTGGCATGCACTCCCCTCAAACATGGCGGCGTGGGTATATCGTTCCCCATATGCGTTTCAAACGCAGTGTAGAGTTCCCTTTCGAAAGGGAACGTCTCAGGTTACGTATGTAACCATGGTTCCCTGAGAACAGGGAATGAGACACTGCATTACCTGCCATGCATCGGGGCTGCCTGCTTTCAGACACCGGTTCACGTGATGACGTTCCCCTTATGCGTTTCAAACGCAGTCTCGTTCCCTGTTCTCAGGGAACCATGGTTACATACATAACCTGAGACGTTTTCTGTTTAATATATTTTAAAATGTAATGTATTCCTGTGATGGCAAAGCTGAATTTTCAACATTACTCCAGTGTTCAGTGTCACATGATCCATCAGAAATCATTCTAATATGCTGATTTGCTGCTCAAGAAACATTTTTTCCCCCTTCTTATTATCAATGAAAACAATTGTGCTGCTTAATTTTTGTGGAAACCGTGATACATTTTTTTTTTTCAGGATTTTTCGATGAACACAGTTCAAAAGAACAGCATTTAATTGAAATAGATTTTTTAAAATTATTTTATAAATCTCTTTACTGTCACTTTAATGCATTCTTGCTGAATGAAAGTATTAACATCTTTAAAAAAAGTCTTACTGACCTCAGACTTCTGAACGGTAGTTCATATCACCCCCTTGTGGTATGCAAACAAAGCTACAATGTAGAAAGTTGAAGAAATTACAGTAAAATATTTTCATCTCAGATAATTTTTTTATTATTACTTTGTAAAACTACTGGTATTATATATTCATTGGATTTAAACATTTATTAACAAATTCTGAAATGCAGCAGTAAAGGAATTTTGTAAAGAAATTTCTATTTTTCAGGATCCAATCTATTGAGATCGGAGGCATTATTTTAAAGACTTTTAAGCCAGTGTTTCATGTAAATCTAGAATAAAGATATACATATTAATATTGAGGGTGTTTCAAGCCTTAATTAGGAGGTCATATTCTCCTAAATCCCCCATTGTTCATTTCTTGATCGTCAACTTCAGGATGTAAGTAAACAGTATGCAAGAAAAATTGTGGCCTCTAACTGTGGATATATCCTGTAGGGGGTGACTGTGTATAAGCCCCTTTGATTTCAGCTGTATCCTGTGTGTGTCCTGCAGGGGGCCAGTGCATATGTGGTGAGTTATTTCATGTATGTGTGCTGGGCTCTTCTCTTTGCCTTCCTGGCAGTGACTCTGGTGAGAGCATTCGCCCCTTACGCTTGTGGTTCTGGAATACCAGAGGTGAGATACTCACACATATGATGTACCATGTATCTTTCCACAAATACAAATTCAAGCTCTTTATTTTGATTTTCTCATCAAACCGGCCTACAACTTTTCTTCAGCTGTACGATCACAATTTCTTCAGAAACTGTAAAAATTTAGTTATTTTTGCAATTCTAGTGGTGCAGAAATTACACACTTCAGCTTCACTTTAAATGTGACTTTAAAAAAAACACCACCTTGTTAAGCAGACAATAGTGAACCAGATGTTAGTAGTCATTTTTATAGGTCAAACTTTTTTTTTTTTTTTTTTTCAGTTTTATATTTCAAACTGTCTGAGTAAGGTGAGAGAGTGAATAGAGACAAACAATTTTTCTATAGTTTTCTGTACTGTTTTCAGATGTTTAACCACAATTGCTTCTGTGCTCTAACCTTGGCAGAGAGAACAATGAAGGGCTTTCTGACATAAGTCACACTGTCTGTCTGACAAAACCCTGTGTTAGATTATTGCAGTTGTAATATTAATTTAAATTCATGTGGAGGAGTTGTCAGAGGAGATTTAAGGACAGTTTTAATGGCTGTTTTTTAAAACGATCCATTAAGAACTGTTCATATGTCAAGAAAAACTGCTTAAGTGAAGTATAACTGCTCCTCAACTCTTGGTTTGTTATATTGCCAGTTTTTGGAAATAATTTTTAATCCTTTATAACCTATCGTTAATTCTTGCAGATTAAGACCATTCTGAGTGGCTTTATTATCCGTGGGTACCTGGGAAAGTGGACTTTGATCATAAAGACCATCACATTGGTGCTGGCCGTCTCTTCTGGCCTCAGTCTGGGGAAGGAGGGTCCGCTGGTTCACGTAGCCTGCTGCTGCGCAAACATCCTATGCCATTTCTTCACCAAATACCGCCGAAATGAGGCCAAGAGGCGAGAGGTGAGAGAAACTGGGGAGGGAGATAAGGAGAGGAGAAATGGAGTGATGAAGAGATAAGGGAAAATAGAGTGTGGGACAGACTGACAGAAAAGTAACAGAAAAGAATTTTGTCTTGGATCAAAACATGTAATGTAATATATTGATACAAGTCTCTTGGCTTGGTCTCTGGTAACTGATGTGCTGGAAGTTGCCAGTGCAAAATTGGTAATAGAAATAGTGAACAGACAAAGCTTTCTCTAGACTGTCCTCCTGAATCAGTTATATCATTGGATTGTATAATTTATTGTTCATACAGTGGGTACGGAAAGTATTCAGACCCCCATAAATTTTTCACTCTTTGTTATATTGCAGCCATTTGCTAAAATCATTTAAGTTCATTTTTTTTCCTCATTAATGTACACACAGCACCCCATATTGACAGAAAAAACACAGAATTGTTGACATTTTTGCAGATTTATTAAAAAAGAAAAACTGAAATATCACATGGTCCTAAGTATTCAGAGCCTTTGCTGTGACACTCATATATTTAACTCAGGTGCTGTCCATTTCTTCTGATCATCCTTGAGATGGTTCTACACCTTCATTTGAGTCCAGCTGTGTTTGATTATACTGATTGGACTTGATTAGGAAAGCCACACACCTGTCTATATAAGACCTTACAGCTCACAGTGCATGTCAGAGCAAATGAGAATCATGAGGTCAAAGGAACTGCCTGAAGAGCTCAGAGACAGAATTGTGGCAAAGCACAGATCTGGCCAAGGTTACAAAAAAAATTCTGCTGCACTTAAGGTTCCTAAGAGCACAGTGGCCTCCATAATCTTTAAATGGAAGACGTTTGGGACGACCAGAACCCTTCCTAGAGCTGGCCGTCTGGCCAAACTGAGCTATCGGGGGAGAAGAGCCTTGGTGAGAGAGATAAAGAACAACCCAAAGATCACTGTGGCTGAGCTCCAGAGATGCAGTCGGGAGATGGGAGAAAGTTGTAGAAAGTCAACCATCACTGCAGCCCTCCACCAGTCGGGGCTTTATGGCAGAGTGGCCCGACAGAAGCCTCTCCTCGGTGCAAGACACATGAAAAAACACCTGAAGGACTCCAAGATGGTGAGAAATAAGATTCTCTGGTCTGATGAGACCAAGATAGAACTTTTTGGCCTTAATTCTAAGCGGTATGTGTGGAGAAAACCAGGCACTGCTCATCACCTGTCCAATACAGTCCCAACAGTGAAGCATGGTGGTGGCAGCATCATGCTGTGGAGGTGTTTTTCAGCTGCAGGGACAGGACGACTGGTTGCAATCGAGGGAAAGATGAATGCGGCCAAGTACAGGGATATCCTGGACGAAAACCTTCTCCAGAGTGCTCAGGACCTCAGACTGGGCCGAAGGTTTACCTTCCAACAAGACAATGACCCTAAGCACACAGCTAAAATAATGAAGGAGTGGCTTCACAACAACTCCGTGACTGTTCTTGAATGGCCCAGCCAGAGCCCTGACTTAAACCCAATTGAGCATCTCTGGAGAGACCTAAAAATGGCTGTCCACCAACGTTTACCATCCAACCTGACAGAACTGGAGAGGATCTGCAAGGAGGAATGGCAGAGGATCCCCAAATCCAGGTGTGAAAAACTTGTTGCATCTTTCCCAAAAAGACTCATGGCTGTATTAGATCAAAAGGGTGCTTCTACTAAATACTGAGCAAAGGGTCTGAATACTTAGGACCATGTGATATTTCAGTTTTTCTTTTTTAAGAAATCTGCAAAAATGTCAACAATTCTGTGTTTTTCTGTCAATATGGGGTGCTGTGTGTACATTAATGAGGAAAAAAAATGAACTTAAATGATTTTAGCAAATGGCTGCAATATAACAAAGAGTGAAAAATTTAAGGGGGTCTGAATACTTTCCGTACCCACTGTATGTTTAGGAGGGTGAATATGCTCTTTCTTGAGCATTTTAGTTAAGAAATTGGGATGGAATAATTTGTAAATATTCATTGTGTGTGTATATCAGGTGTTGTCTGCAGCATCTGCAGTGGGAGTGTCTGTAGCGTTCGGTGCTCCTATTGGAGGGGTGCTTTTCAGTCTTGAGGAGGTGAGCACTTTGTTTCTGCAGTCCTGCTATAATCAAAGAGATTCATATATTTTTATAGTACTGTTTCTGATGTTTTTCCCCCCCTTTTGGATGGGTTATTATATAGTCAGCCAAATAAACCCAAAATAAACCTAGACAGGCTGTTCAGGGATTATTTTTAGATGGTAATAACTAAAGTGTTTAAAAGGGGGTTTCTATGTGATTCAATGTCTATATATATCATTGCGGTATAATTTTATTTGACCAACAAGAAATTAATAATATGATAAAATAAAACGGCTTCACTGCTATTTAAATGGTTAAAATACTCTGAAATTTTAACTTTTATTTCTAACAAAAAAAGAAAAAATAATAAAACAGAGATATATCATAGATGTATTCTTGTCATTTGACTTTATGTATGTATTACATTTTTAATGCATTTTTGAAAGAAAGAGAAAAAAACCAAGTCACACTATTGGCACACAAACATCTGATAAACATCCTAAAAAGGGCAGATTCACATGTACACTACCATTCAAACATTTGGGGTTGGAAAGATTTATTTAAAAAATTATAAATGTTTTTGAACAAAGTCTCTTATGTTCACAAGACTACATTTATTTGATCAAAATACAGCAAACAGTAATGTTGTGAAATATTACAATTTAAAATAAGTTTTCTATTTTAATACATTTTAAAATATAATTCCTGTAATGGCAGAGCTGAATTTTCAGCAGCCATTGCTCCAATCTTCAGCATCACATGATCTTTCAGAAATTATTCTAATATGCTTATTTGATGCTCAAGAAACATTTTCTTATAGACCATTTGGGTGTTTTGTGGGCGGAGCCTACCTGGTGGCAGAAAATGATAATTATATATAAAAGAATAATAGGTAAAAAAAAATATAATTTAGAGTTTATATCTCACAATTCTGACTTTTTTTCTTGCAATTCTGAGATATAAACTTGCATCTTTATATCCTGCAACCTTGCAAGAAAAAAGTCAGAATTGTGAGATAAAAATATTATAGGTCTAAATGTTACCTATGTAAAATGTTGTAGGTTTAAATATTATTTCATGCTGTAACTGTAGGGCTAATAGATTATGTCCCCAATGAACGGTGTATGTGAATATTATGTAGACCTATTGTTTACATCAAATTCATGCTTTAATAGTAGACAAATCATCACAGGTTTCATCAGTCCAGTCTGTCCATTTAATGGTTTGCAATCATGAACGTCTGCGTTTAGCTTCAAAGGTTGTCTTCAACGACGGTATTCTATGAAAACGAAGACCATCTTTTTTGCATTCCGATTCTGACATCCAAAGGCACATTGGCACAATAACACTTTTTTTTTTTTTTTTTTTTTTTTTCCTCTTATTCCTCGAATTTTGCTGTTTCCTCCGCTTGTTACCACTGATTTCTGCCACCACAATATGCGCGCAACTGCAAGTGACATAACTGTGATGTCTGCTCCCAATTGGTCTATTATCAGTGTTGAAAACATCTGCTGAATGTTGTTCTGACATCTGACAGCGACATATTTCTCTCACATTTTCTTTTTCAGGTCAGCTACTACTTCCCTCTGAAGACTCTGTGGCGTTCGTTCTTCGCTGCTCTGGTCGCAGCATTCACCCTTCGCTCCATTAATCCCTTCGGCAACAGCCGTCTGGTCCTTTTCTATGTGGAGTTCCACACTCCCTGGCATTTTCTAGAACTCATACCTTTCATATTTCTGGGCATCTTTGGTGGCTTTTGGGGGGCTTTCTTCATCCGTGCTAACATCGCCTGGTGCCGTCTCCGAAAGAACAGCTGCCTTGGGCACTACCCTGTCCTCGAGGTTCTGTTGGTCACTCTGATCACAGCGTTGCTATCGTTCCCAAATGAGTACACTCGGATGAGCGGCAGCCAACTGATCTCCGAGCTGTTCAATGATTGTGGTCTGCTGGACTCGTCGAAAATCTGTGACTACAGTGGAAGCAGAACAGGAAGTGTTAATAATACTGTCACTAACGGTCTGGCGGATCGTCCGGCAGGGCCAGGGCTTTATACAGCTATGTTGCTGCTAGCTCTTGCACTGGTCTTTAAGATGTTCATCACTGTGGCTACATTTGGCATGAAGGTAACAGACCTAGATGTGTTTTGACTGCAAAACAAACTCTAGTCTCAGTAGAGTTCTGAGAATAAACCACTTAATTAGTTATACAGAAGATTTTTTTTTTAACTTAAACCTTGTGTCAATTTAAAAAAGTTACAAAAATGTCAGTGTCAAAAAACTTATAAAAACAGACTTAAGTTTGGTCTCTTTTTAAAGAAGACCCATGGCAGAGTATTGTTGAAGTAAAAAATGTTTAAAAAGTGACACAAAAAAAGTTATAGAGGTTTAAGTGTATGAAAATGATTTAATAAAATATATATTTAATAAAACCTGTTGAACTCAAAAAAAAAAAAAAAAAAAGAAAAAAAGGTGAGTATTTGCTTTATAGGCCAAACCTGAGACCTTGTAAAAAATAGTAAAAATTAGAAAAAAAAGCCTAATAACAAAGACTGCATCATTTTATAGTTAAATGTCCCTGGGATTAAAAATTGCTGTTTTAATGGGTTTCAATGGGGACATTTTTGTCCTTAAGGTCTAAGTGTAACCATTTTGTGTCCCTAGTGTAAAATAGATTAAAGGAAATTAAAGGTGAAATAGGAAAATTCCAATATTAATAAACACTTGTGCCAAAATGAATGCAATTGGCATTAACACAGGCAAAATGATTAAAAAAAAAAATAATAAAATTGAAAGACAAAAATGTCCTTAAGAGCTAAAAATTTTTACAAAAATGTTCCTCCATGATTAAATTGCAGTTTTATTCCTCAACCGCTAGAGGGCCAAATCGTTTATACAATATAATAATAGCCAAACTCCTAAGCACCACAAATTTACCACGGTACAGTTACAGTATCATTTTGGAAATTTCCATTAAATAGAATTGAGTTTCCCGCAGGTTAGTTTGGCAGGCTTTTTTCACAGAATAATAGTAATTATGTCAAATTTCAACATTTTAATGAGAGACCCCAAAAAATGGGTTTTATTTTATTTCAAATGTCATCCAAATAAATTTGGACCCAACAATTACATGTTATTTAGTTTTCCTTGATTTCATTGCCTATAGAAATTCATCATCTGAGGCTATTTGTTATCTAGGGTTCCAATTCCGAAGTACATCGATCCAATCCTTGTCACGATAAAACCTTCAAACCTTCTTGAAGTTGTCAAATCACTGCTTGCATATCTAGTAAGCTCTGCCATCTTTATCTATTTCTTTTGTCTTATTCTTTGTTCTTTCTCTAGGTGCCATCCGGTCTGTTCATCCCCAGTATGGCGGTGGGGGCTATAGCCGGCAGACTTCTTGGTGTGGGCATGGAGCAGCTGGCCATCTACCACCATGACTGGAATGTTTTCAGAAGCTGGTGCTCTCCTGGGGCGGACTGCATCACGCCGGGCCTCTACGCCATGGTGGGCGCAGCAGCCTGTCTGGGTGAGGGGTGATTTAGTTCCATTTCTCAGAAATGGATTCATTTTCCAGATGATTTATTTTTCACTTTGCAGTTACAACCAAATTGCCTTGTGCAGTCTTCCATGCAGAAGCATTTAATGTTGGCTTTCAGGAAAATAGCTTGACCTTTCTTAGTCATTGAGTCACACTTTTAATAAACTATTTCATTTATACATCCTAAAAAATCTTTATTAAACACCATCTTGTAACAAAAGAAATGTGTTGCTAGTTTTGTCATTTGCATTAAACTATTCAATCGCCACATCCGGCTATAATTCTGCTGCATTGCCAGTTGAGTAAGCATGAGTTTTTTTTCTCAATTCCCACTCTAGGTGGTGTGACACGTATGACAGTCTCTCTGGTGGTCATTATGTTCGAGCTAACGGGAGGTTTAGAATACATTGTGCCCCTCATGGCTGCTGCCATGACCAGCAAATGGGTCGCAGATGCTCTGGGTCGTGAGGGCATCTATGAGGCCCATATCCGTCTTAACGGTTACCCCTTCCTGGAGGCCAAAGAGGAATTCCGCCACAAGACTCTTGCCACAGATGTGATGCGGCCACGACGGAGCGGCCCACCGCTGTCTGTGCTGTCACAAAGCGGAATGACTGTAGAAGAGGTGGAGAGACTCATCTTAGACACCACCTTTAGTGGCTTTCCTGTGGTGATCTCACATCAGTCTCAGAGATTGCTGGGCTTTGTGTTGAGGAGGGATCTGGTCATATCTTTAGGTTAGTATTTGTTTTTATTCTGTGCTCCACATATTTACACTGTTTACAAGGTTTTCTTAGTCAAAAAAAAAGGAAGAAAAGAAAAGGAGAATATATGTACACACAGTACCGTTCAAAAGTTTGGTGTCAGTAAAACTTTTTTTTTTTTTTTTTGAAAAACTATCTTTTTGTTCAACAAGGGTACATTAAATTTATCAAAAGTGACGCCAGGTGTGACGCAAGTGTTTTTTGCTAGTTTCAGCCCGACGCAGTTATAACTTTCATGTCATGCACCATGTTGTTTAAATAGCTAATGCATTTGCACCCATTTATGCACCCATGGGCATGCTGGTCTGAAAACGAGGTGTGTTCAGGCGCATTTTTGGCACGTTACTATTTTGAGGCAACTGAAATAGACTGCGCCATTGACTAACTGAAACCTGGTCTAAAGTCAGTGGCGCAATATATTTATTTTTTTGTTATTTAAAGAGCGCATTAGTAATATGTGCCTATAGGCGCACATACACTCTGCTTATTACACACACAGGGACAAGCAGCAGCACACATGGGAGATGAGACTCTGGTTTATTGCACTTTACGCCCAAAACACACCCATTACTCTTTAAGAGAATAGGGACAACCCTTTTAGACCATGCGTCGGGCATGTCAACCTTTTTTCCCATCCTTAAACTAGCAAAAGTGGATTCGGACTTGCTCTAAGTGCACTTGCGCCGTGCGCTTTAGACCATGCACTTAGATCGTTAAAATGGGGCCCTTTATGTCACATATGTATATTTACTGAGTAATACACTATTTTGTAGAGGGTCAAAATGAAAATTTTCACCTGAGATTTGGAGCCAAATTAGAGGGATGTAAAAATGACTTTATAAAGATGGCAGCATCATAATTTTATTGATTGGTAGGTCTATTTGTAAAATCTGATCTTTGTGTCATTATATGCCAACAGTGACTGTTCAAAAATGGCAAAAAGCACTTCTTGTGTCTTTTGCCTCAAATTTGCATGCCTGTAACTCAACAAGTATAAAAGATATCTTAATATCCTTTTAGATTCTGGTTCTTAACAAACTTCCCTTTTGGTATCTTCATTTTAAAGGCCCTTGATGGTTCAGTCCCAGAGATATGGAGATCTTAATGCGGCTCCATGAGTAAATTGGTAAATTGTACACATTTTCAGTGGTCAAAAACCAAATGTGGTTGGTTTGCATACAGCTAATACTGATGTATTTCTTTTAAAGAGGAATATCTGAAGAACAAATATTGTTGAAACTAGAAATGTATCTCATGTTTGTCTATCAACACAATTGCATAGAACATTATTCCCTTTCCAAAGTTTGCATGACTGTAACTCTAAAAGTATTCAAGATATCATAATATCCTAGATTCTCATACTTAAAAATTGAAATCTTCTTTTTCAAGGCCCTATATAGCTCAAAGCAGCTCCATGTTCAAATTGTTGAATTTTACCCATTTTCAGTGATCAAAAACCCAAATGTGGTTCACTTTGCCCACAGGTGATACTTATTGCATTTAAAGAGGAATGTCTGAAGAATAAATAATGTTTAAACTAGAAATGTATCTCGTTTCCCTCTCTCAAAAGAATTGCATAAAACTTAACTCTCTGAGTACCAAAATCCACTGAAATTGTTGAGGCAAATTAACTTGCTCTCAAAAGTGCATTTATAAGAATCTATATTTGAATCAGTTTTAGGGACATTTTGGAAGATGGGACTTTGTTCATTTTAACAGCTTCTGAAGCTACCAAGAGTTCACATATGCAGTATTGTAGCTACACGTTACTGCACTGACATCCCTATATCTATGACCATATAAGGCCTTAAAATGAAGATTCCAAAAGAAAAGTTTCATAAGAACAAGAATCTAAAATGACATTAAGATATATTTAACACTTCTTGAATTAAAGACATGTAAACTTTGGAAAAATCTTTTTGGCACTCAGAGAGGTATGTTGTATTGTTTTAAAAGAGGGAAACAAGAAACATTCTAGAATCAGTGTTATTTGTTTTCAGATATACTTGTTTAAACACAATAACCATCAGCTGTTTAAAACGTTACATACATTTGGTTCTGGACCATTGAAAATGGGTAAAATTCAACAGTTTGGACATGGAGTCACATTGGGGTCCCAATATCTATAGGACTGGACTATATAGGGCCTGTAAAAATGAAGATTCCAAAAGAAAAGTTTATCTTTTGGCGGCTTGAGAAGTCCAGAAGTGTTCTGCTCCGCACATTTCTTATTGTTAACGACTTGTTTATCATTTATTGGACGACGCAGTTTGAAAATAGTGTTACCGAGCTTTAGCAGAACAACATGGCGAGAAGTAATCCGAAAAAAAACGGCTGACATTACAGAGAATGTTGGCGTTACGCAGTGTGTGGACGGGGCCGTCGCAGGCCAGGAGGATATCAGAACTCCTCGGTGGTATTAGATCTGAGGTATTGGCGCTCAGAGTTGAGATACTTGCAGAGCTTAAATCATCTATCTCTGCAGTGAATTATTAGAGCAAGAACAGAAGCTGAAGGATGTGGAGGAATCCCTTACCGGCGTAGATGGTCGTGTTACTTCCTTGGAGTCGGCATCCCCGAAGGCACCGAAGGGAATCATACTTCTGCATTTATTGAAGCACTGTTACTCGAGGTATTCGGTGAGCAAAGTTTTACCAGGAAGCCGGAGGTGGACAGGGCTCACCGCTCCCTAGCACCCCTGCCGAAGCCAAATCAAGCCCCCAGACCATTCATCGTGCGAATGCATCACTACCAGATGCGGGAATTGATTCTCCGCTTGGCACGGGAAAGGGACAGGTGTTATACAAAGGATCGCTTATACGCTTTTACCCAGATGTCAGCGCCAAGGTTGCAAAGAGGAGAGCGGCTTTTAACCAGGTCATTGCTCAACTCAGAGGAGCGGGTATTGAATTCGGATTGCTTTTCCCTGCACGTCTAAGGATCAATCATGACGGAGCGAGACATTTTTTTGATTGTCTGCAAAAGGCTTTGGAATTTGTGAGAGGAATTGTCCCCCCTTCAGCGAATTAGTTGGAATGAACATCACGTCAAAATGTGTCTCTAGTTCTATACAACACTGACATTGTTTTAAGTGGACTGAGAACTGAAGAGACTAATTTGTGTTTGAACTTAGTGCTCTTTAGTTCACGTTAAAAATGTCGTTTTTTTTTTTCTGTTAATGAACAACAGTTTAATTCCAGTGGAGCAGAAACATGAGCTGATAAGTTATGGTTCTTAGGGTGGGTGGTGGGAGGTGGAGATTGTACGGCTTTTTTTTCTTTTTAGTTCTCTATATATTGTTCAGAATCATTATGTTTATGTGGTTTTTGACAAATTCAGTATCTTTTTGTTATTCATTTACAATTACTTTTTGATAACGTGTCCAAGTTGAATAAATTAGACTAGATTAGATGAACTTTATTATCCCGAAGGAAATTTGTCTTGGACACATACAATCCAGTGACTGTTGCTTAAATACATAACTTAATACATACGTACAATACATACACATGCATGCACGCACGCACACACACACACACACACACAAACACACACGCAAAATACCTACAATTAAACACACAAACTGCCATCAACCAATTAATTGCACACTACCCATCTTACAGCACACCTATAATCGTTATAAAAATTCACAAGAAAAAAAGATCATAAAATATACATGGGGAAAAAAAACAAACAAACAAACAAAAAAAACAGCACTATAGGGGCAAACCTCTCGCTGACTTGTCATTTAAAGCTTTGATGGACAGGGGGACAAAGGAATTCTTAAAGCAGTTAAGACTGCACTGGGGAACTCTAAAGCGTCTTCCTGAGGGAAGAAGCTGGTACTCAGGGTGAAGGACATGACTAGGATCTGAAATTATTTTTTGGGCCTGTCTGATAATAGTTTCATTGTAGACAGACAGCATCCCACACTTCAGGCTAACTCCCATTATTTTCATGGCTGTCTGTGTTAGCCGTGTAATCTGGGCTTTCAGCTGTACACTAAGGTTGCCAAACCAGGCTGAGATGCCATACCGCAAAAGGCTCTCAATTACAGCACGATAGAAAAGAAGCAACACTTTCTGGTTAACACCAAAGACCCTCAACCTACGTAAAAAATATAGCCGCTGTTGAACCCTACAACAGATGTTTTCTACCTGAGCACTCCATGTCAGTTTATCAATATGTATGCCCAGATATCTGTAGGAATCAACCAGGACTATATACTGGTCATTGATGGCCACTGGTAAGTGGTCTCCAATGGATTTAGGGTCAAACACAATCTCCACTGTTTTCTTAGTGTTGATGGTGAGAGAATGCTTATCGCACCACTGGACAAAATTCTGGACCTCATGTTTATATGCAACTAAATCTGATGTATCCAACATGAGACCCAGAATAGCTGTATCGTCAGAGAACTTAATCATGTAATTGTTAGCATTACTACATGTACATTCATTAGTGTACAGTGTGTACAGTACAGGGGAACTAATGCACCCCCGGGGAGCGCCAGTGCTGATGGTCAGAGGTTCAGACAACGTCCTGTTCACCCTGACTTGCTGACTACGATTTGTCAAAAATGAGTGGAACCACCTAACAATAAAGGGGTTGACATTCATCCGCTGCAGTGTTTTCAAGAGAACATGAGGCTGCAGTGTTAAAGGCTGAAGTAAAATCTACGAACAACAGTCTGGCATAAGCCTTAGGATTCTCTTAGGATTCTCAAATGTGATGTAAACATTATAACTTGGAATGTGAAAGGCATGAACAATGTCATTAAAAGAGGTAAAATTCTTTCTCACTTAAGGCAATTAAATGCTGACATCATTTTCCTACAAGAAACTCATATTTTGAGCGCAGATGTAATTAAACTAAGGCATTCGAGCTTTAATGCTAAAGGCAGAGGTACGGCTATTCTTATTAGGAACAACATTTCTTTCACTAGCGAAAAGGTTGTTGCAGGCCGCCTGATCGACAAACAAGTTATTTTTGTTAACATCTATGCCCCAAATTTTGATGACAGTAACTTTTTCCATAAAGTCTTCACATCTATTCCTCCAGTCGATGATTATGCGTTAATTATAGGTGGGGACTTTAATTGTGTTCTGAACACATCCCTGGATAGATCCTCTTCTAAAGTTGTACAGCCCTCTAAGGCTGCTATATATATTAAAATTTTCCTCTCCTGTTCATCACTCTTACAGCCGCATTGATTTTTTTTCTTGATTGAAGAATCTTTTGCCTTCTGTGTCATCCAGTATGTATCATAGCATTGTTATATCGGATCATGCCCCTTCCTCATTTGTGCTTCGCTTACCAACTCAGTATTCTTCCTTTAAGCCCTGGAGACTAAATCCTTTGCTTTTGGCAGACGAAGAATTCATTGCTTATCTAAGCAAAAAGATAAAGTTTTATTTGGAGCTGAATGATACCCATGATATATCAAGATCTACAGGTGCTGGTCATATAATTAGAATATCATCAAAAAGTTGATTTATTTTACTAATTCCATTCAAAAAGTGAAACTTGTATATTATATTCATTCATTACACACAGACTGATATATTTCAAATGTTTATTTCTTTTAATTTTGATGATTATAACTGACAACTAAGGAAAATCCCAAATTCAGTATCTCAGAAAATTAGAATATTGTGAAAAGGTTCAATGTTGAAGACACCTGGTGCCACACTCTAATCAGCTAATTAACTCAAAACACCTGCAAACGCCTTTAAATGGTCTCTCAGTCTAGTTCTGTAGGCTACACAAACATGGGGAAGACTGCTGACTTGACAGTTGTCCAAAACATGACCATTGACACCTTGCACAAGGAGGGCAAGACACAAAAGGTCATTGCAAAAGAGGCTGGCTGTTCACAGAGCTCTGTGTCCAAGCACATTAATAGAGAGGCGAAGGGAAGGAAAAGATGTGGTAGAAAAAAAGTGTACAAACAATAGGGATAACCGCACCCTGGAGAGGATTGTGAAACAAAACCCATTCAAAAATGTGGGGGAGATTCACAAAGAGTGGACTGCAGCTGGAGTCAGTGCTTCAAGAACCACTACGCACAGACGTATGCAAGACATGGGTTTCAGCTGTCGCATTCCTTGTGTCAAGCCACTCTTGAACAACAGACAGCGTCAGAAGCGTCTCGCCTGGGCTAAAGACAAAAAGGACTGGACTGCTGCTGAGTGGTCCAAAGTTATGTTCTCTGATGAAAGTAAATTTTGCATTTCCTTTGGAAATCAGGGTCCCAGAGTCTGGAGGAAGAGAGGAGAGGCACATGGTCCACATTGCTTGAGGTCCAGTGTAAAGTTTCCACAGTCAGTGATGGTTTGGGGTGCCATGTCATCTGCTGGTGTTGGTCCACTGTGTTTTCTGAGGTCCAAGGTCAACACAGCCGTATACCAGGAAGTTTTAGAGCACTTCATGCTTCCTGCTGCTGACCAACTTTATGGAGATGCAGATTTCATTTTCCAACAGGACTTGGCACCTGCACACAATGCCAAAGCTACCAGTACCTGGTTTAAGGACCATGGTATCCCTGTTCTTAATTGGCCAGCAAACTCGCCTGACCTTAACCCCATAGAAAATCTATGGGGTATTGTGAAGAGGAAGATGCGATATGCCAGACCCAACAATGCAGAAGAGCTGAAGGCCACTATCAGAGCAACCTGGGCTCTTATAACACCTGAGCAGTGCCACAGACTGATGGACTCCATGCCACGCCGCATTGCTGCAGTAATTCAGGCAAAAGGAGCCCCAACTAAGTATTGAGTGCTGTACATGCTCATACTTTTCATGTTCATACTTTTCAGTTGGCCAAGATTTCTAAAAATCCTTTCTTTGTATTGGTTTTAAGTAATATTCTAATTTTCTGAGATACTGAATTTGGGATTTTCCTTAGTTGTCAGTTATAATCATCAAAATTAAAAGAAATAAACATTTGAAATATGTCAGTCTGTGTGTAATGAATGAATATAATATACAAGTTTCAGTTTTTGAATGGAATTAGTGAAATAAATCAACTTTTTGATGATATTCTAATTATATGACCAGCACCTGTATATTATGGGAGGCATTAAAAGCATACCTTCGGGGCAAAATAATTTCTTTCTCCTCTTATGCTAAAAAGCAAGAACTCTCTAAGCTCAGGGATATTTCAGAAGCTATCAACAAGCTGGATGAACAGTATGCCATCTCTCCTTGTCCCCGCTTATACAAAGAAAGAATAAGTCTCCAGTCCGAATATAATTTGCTGTCAACTTTGCGTGAAGACTATTGAAAACCCGGCACACATTTTATGAATTTGGAGACAAAGCCAGTAAATTATTAGCTTTCCAATCTCATCAATTAAATAATTCAAAAATGATAACCCAAATTAAGTCCCCATCTGGATCTATGGTATATACTCCACAGGAGACAATTTCGTTCATTTTTATTCTACTTTATATACTTCAGAGTATCCTAATGATACTGCAATTTTAGATTCCTTTTTTAAGAAAATAGATTTACCAACTATAAATCCTGACCTTAACTCTGATCTGGGCAGACCTGTAGCTGAGGCAGAGGTTGCAGAGGCAATTGCAGCAATGCAAAGTAGTAAAGCACCAGGGCCTGACGGTTTCCCAATAGAGTTTTATAAGAAGTTTGTAACCTTGCTCGGTCCACTTCTTATGGCAGTTTATAATGAGTCCTTTAATACAGGAATTCTTCCTGTAACAAAAAAAGCTTACGCTAAATGTCCTACGCCTTCCCTATTCAACTTACGGAGAAAACGGAACTGGTGCCGCGTTCTTTCCTTAAGTTGAATAAGGAAGGCATAGGACATTCAGCATAAGCTTTTTGAAGAATACGGAATCGCGTTCTGGTGGAAGCACTTGTGATGCGATCATTTGTGCCTATAAAGCATATACATTTAGATTTTTTTTTTTTTTTTTTTTTTTTTTTAGAAAATGACTGATCGTTTCGCTAGATAAGACCCTTATTCCTTGTCTGGTATCGTTTAAAGCCCTTTGAAGCTGCACTGAAACTGTAATTTTGACCTTCAACCATTGAAGTCCACTATAAGGAGAAAAATCCTGGAATGTTTTCATCAAAAACCTTAATTTCTTTTCGACTGAAGAAAGAAGGACATGGACATCTTGGATGACATAGGGGTGAGTAAATTATCAGGAAATTTTTATTTGAAAGTGGACTTAATCCTTTAAGGAAGGCAAAGATCCTACTCATTGCAAATCATACAGGCCAATTTCGCTCTTGAATGTAGATTTCAAAATTTTATCCAAAATCCTTGCGTTGCGCCTAGAACCCATTCTTCCTACTGTAATTTCAAATGATCAAACAGGATTTATTTGAGGCCACAACCCTTTCAACAATTTACAACGCCTATATAATGTAATATATACAAATTCTCCTCTAGGCGAAAATGAAGCATTAATCTCTCTTGACGCTGAAAAGGCGTTCGATAGAGTAGAGCGGGAATACCTTTTTTACTCTCTTAGGCAGTTTGGCTTTCCTGCAGACTTAATCTCATGGATTAGATTGTTATATGTTTTTCTGGTAGCTTCAGTGTGCACAATGTTTACTCTGAGTATTTCTCTTTACACCGAGGCACCAGGCAGGGATGTCCTCTCTACCCCTTGTTATTCACTATATCAATTGAACCTTTAGTTGCTGCGCTCCGTCAATCTTCTAACTTTAAAGGTATTACACGACATGGTACAGAGCATAAAATTTCATTATATGCGGACGATGTTTTGCTATATGTGTCAAGCCCAGCCTCCTCAATACCACAAATTATTTCACTATTACAGGAATTTGGCAATTTCTCTGGCTATAAGCTTAATATGAGTAAAAGCAAGTATTTTCTGATTACTTTGACCTGTAGAGACTATTCCTTTATTCCCTTCAGAGTAGTACGTGAGGGTTTCAAATACTTGGGTATACAAGTTACCAGATCATTTAACAAATTGTTAAATTTTTGCCCACTTCTGGATCGATGTAAAAAAGACTTTGTGAAATGGTCCTCTCTGCACCTATCTTTAGCAGGTCGTACGAACCTAATTAAAATGTTTGTTTTGCCACGGTTTCTGTATTTATTTTCAAATATACCTATTTTTATTAGAAATATTTTTTTTTACTAAGCTGGATAGTCTAATTACTTAATAAGACCCCTCGCATTAGGAAAACGTTTTACAGAGATTAAAATGTCAAGGAGGGATGACATTACCCAACTTTTTATTTTACTATTGGGCAAGTAACATTTAGCACTCAAAAATGTTTTGATGCTGTTCACTTTATTTAAACAACTTATTTTGATTCAACACAATTGTATTAGGTTTCTGGTTGAAATTTAATTGCTTCATGTTAAATTGACTTGAAACGATTACTTTTGACTTAACTTGTTTTCATTTTAAAATAACATGTTTCAATCAAGTAAACTCAACCAGGACTCAATCCAACAGGACTTTCACTTCCTATCATGCTTTGCAAAGGGGCTGATCTGGGCAATAGAACCTGTCTGCGGACTGCAAGAGGGGCGTAACAGGAAGGGGGCGTAACTTGTTGCAGGGGGTGTAACTTGAAGTTGTCAAAAATCACACAGAACCACAGACGTCGTCAAAACGTGATGATATCGGCAAGACAAATCGTCACCATATGAGGGAGTATGACTGACTGACAACTCTCGAATCAGAATCGTACTACTTATAATTGTTTATCTTACATTATTTGTCTTACCGTGGTCAGTACCACCATATGTCGGCGTGACGTATTGCGATCTTCAAGCAGGAGATGGATGAAATATTCTGAATTGTGATGCCGACTGTTTTCTCCATAATTTACACTGAATTGATTTAAGCTGAACAATGACACTATTGTCTTTGTAATGCTGCTTTACAGGAGAATTTAATTCTATTTGCATCATTCAATAATTTAATCGTCACTTGACTGTAAAATACAACAAAATTATGTATTCAACCTGTCATATTCGACAATATATATGAAAATCGATTAAGAAAACTTTAATTCCTTAAAGTTAAAGTAATAACATGCAATAACAATAATAACAATAATAAAATAAATAACAATAATTTAACTAAGCTTAAATGAACTGACATTAAGCTACTTTTGAGCAAGTATTATGAATTTATTTGTCAACACGCAGATGCACACACTCATACACATTGGGCACAGGTCTCTTTTTAAAAACATTAAACATATCAACCCCAAAATTTTAAAAAACAATTTTCCATTTCAACAAATATTTCATATTTGGTAACAAAAGTTACAGCATTAGGTGTCACAAATTACCAATGAGCAATCATGTTTTACCTTTAAAAAAAACAAAAACAAAAAAACAAGGCACAGTGGTCACATAAGCAATGATGGGGTCAGAGCAGGCACAATGAGGTCTTCGATGTCTTTGACTTGTTTTAAGCTTCACAGTTCAACCTTTTTAAAAAAAAAAAAAAAAAAAGGACTTTACAATAAGGTTAAAATGGTTAACAATAGTTACAGCATTAGGTGTCATTCCTCTCAGATTTCATCAAAAAGTTGTTCTTACAGGTGTGGAACGACATGAGTGTGAGTAATTACTAATTAATGACAGAATTTTCATTTTTGGGGGAACTAACCCTTTAATTGCATTAACTGATGTTAACATATACATGTTAAAATATATTAGTCTGTATATAAACAAACATTAAACAATATATGCTGTAAAATTGACAGTTCATGTTAACTAATAAATAAACTAATGTTCATAAATGTCTCCTTATTCTAAGGCAGAGATGGGCAACTCTTTTCCTGGAGGGCTGATGCAGATTTTAGTCCAAACCTAATCAAACAACAGCGAACAGAGTTGCCCAGCCCAGTTCTAAAAGTGTTACCAAAAACATGCAACAGTAAAACAGTAGGCCCTAACAATCAATTGTACAATGTTTACAAGTAGCTTAAAGTCCCCCTGTGGTGAAAATCAAGCTTTTTTAAAAGAGCCTCAAACCCGCGGTTTGAAATCTCTGGTGTTTCTGACGTCACAAACTACCTTGTAACCAATTACGTCAACATGCC
Organism: Ctenopharyngodon idella; assembly: GCF_019924925.1. Taxonomy (NCBI): domain Eukaryota; kingdom Metazoa; phylum Chordata; class Actinopteri; order Cypriniformes; family Xenocyprididae; genus Ctenopharyngodon; species Ctenopharyngodon idella. The sequence goes on from NC_067226.1 coordinate 724,568, forward strand.
AGTGAGCTTTAGCATATCATTAACAGGGGAGTCTCAAGAGGAGTCTCTATGTTTCTGTTAATATGAAAAATCAGGTACATTTAGTAATATATTAGATGAATTATGTATTTGATGTTATGATGAACTACATGCCTTTCTCCACTGACGTTCTGAGTTAAAGCATTTGTAAGGATGCTGATTGTTAGAAGGCAGCGGTCTGACTCTGAGATGGCGTAAGGGAACATGGTGTGTGTAACATTAGCAACACATTATTGGCTGTTTGATAGTGTAGTCAAGCAAAATGCCAATCATATTAATTACCGTTATGTGTCCGACTTTGTAAAAAGATGATAGTCTTAACCTCACCCTCAGACAGATGTTCGCAGCTCCATTATTGCAGTAAACTTGTAATTGTGATTGTGAACAAGAAAAATATCAAGATACACATTCAAAGAATTCTCTCATCAGAAAATACAGATGTAACAGCAAATCACCATCTTCCATCGCAATGCATAGACTGTAATAAGGGCATTTTCGCTGTTGGAAGAACTTCTGGATTTGAAAACAGACACTGGAGGGTGCACAGACGCTGGAGGGTGCACAGACGCTGGAGGGTGCACAGACGCTGACGCTGGAGGGTGCACAGGCGCTGGAAGGTGCACAGACGCTGACGCTGGAGGGTGCACAGGCGCTGGAGGGTGCACAGGCGCTGGAGGGTGCACAGACGCTGAAGCTGGAGGGTGCACAGGCACTGGAGGGTGCACAGACGCTGGAGGGTGCACAGACGCTGGAGCTGGAGGGTGCACAGACGCTGAAACTGGAGGGTGCACAGGCGCTGGAGGGTGCACTGACGCTGGAGGGTGCACAGGCGCTGAAGCTGGAGGGTGCACAGGCGCTGAAGCTGGAGGGTGTGCTGATGCTGGAGGGTGCACAGACGCTGAAGCTGGAGGGTGCACAGGCGCTGGTGGCTGCGGAGACACAGGTGGACACAGGTTCAAAAATAAATTTTGCTGAGTTATAATCCTTGCACAATGGCAGCAGTGATAATGATGGCTTTTTAAACATCCACCGTGGCATCTGTACATTTTATACAAAGAGAAATTCAGGTTTACAAAATACTCATACATACTTTATTTGTTAAAAATTAAAACTGTAGACAAATTAACGTTGGAATAAATTGTGTAACATTACTAGTGGACAATTTGTAAATTTTACAAGATCTGCAACATTTATTGAAACCTTTATTTATTGACAAATACCTCCGTGTTTAACAGCTGTCTTCTCGTGGGTTTGCATATGTGCCACAACATATGTATACACTTGCTACAGAACTCGCGTTTGTAGTTTGGGACTTCAGAAGTTGGATTTTGCAATATTCCTTCCCTAAAAACTGTTGGAAGCAAATTAATTAAGAATTTTATTATTTACACATCAACATTTAATCAAAAACACTTTACAACACTTTCCAAAAGAGTCATGTTCTCTAAAGATGTATTACACCCACATCATTTCAGTAAGCTCATTAAGTTCTCTATTCAGGCTGAAGTTGAAGAGTAAAACGGAGAAAAATAATTCAATTTATATTTAAATAAAGATGCATTTTCACATTTGTCTGGATTAATGTGGAAATGGCCTAAATTCCAACAATGCAACGTCCAACAATGCAAACATTTTCATTTTTTATGTGTGGGATATGTGGGGAAAAAGAATAATGTTACAAATTGCTAAAAGGAAGTTTATCAACTCCAGTAAACAATACCAATATGTCTTACTACTGTATGAAAATGATTTTTACACTTCAATTTAAACAGTTATCTCTGGAAAATATACGTACCGTTGTCTCTATACAAGCTGCCATCTTGACGTTTTGACTTCTCGTGTGGTTCTGTGTGATTTGGACAACTTCAAGTTATGCCCCCTGCAACAAGTTACGCCCCTTTCTTGTTACGCCCCTCTCTTGCAGTCCGCAGACAGACCCTTCTCGATCTGGGAGAGTAAATGTTGAAATAAAGTGTTATTTTAAGCAGTTTTTAGCAACATGAGAAAATGGAGAGACTTTTTAATGTTTACTGTTCTATTATGTTGGTATTTAAAAGTTTCTGTTATGTTAATAGTTTGGGGTTACCATTGTGGAGAAGTGTAGAACATGTGCTTGGGTTGAGGACCTGCTAACAACAATTAAAGTTGTTTTAATAATAAAAACAACTATTTGGGGCATGCCATAGATGGAGTGAAACCATCTTCTGGCTAACACCTAACCTAACAATAAGAGTCTTTACAGAGTAAAGATTTTGTAAAAGTTGTGAAGATTGTTCTTGAACGCATCCACTAAATAATTAAACTTAATGGTTTTGGACAAAATTAAGAATGTTAACCTGATTCAACTAAATAGCATTGAGTTAACCTTATGTAATAAATTTAAGTTAACTGAAATAATAATTAAATGCAACATAACCAAATTACGTGGAACCTGTTGACATAAAAAAAATTAAATCCAACGTATCATTTTTTTTGAGTGAGAAGATAATCTATTGGTTATCTAGTGTAGATCCTCAAAATATCCCTTTGTGGGGGCAGGGGGAACAATCCTGTATGAAATTCAAACTTACCTCCTTAATTTGCTCCTCACTCCCCCTGGTGGGAAGAAATTACATCTACTCCCCTAATCCTGCACTAATTCACACTCTAAAAATCTGGGTCCAATTCAGAAAATATTTTGGTTTACAGTTAGCTTCCATTTTAGGACCTATTGTATCTAATTGTTTATTCCCACCAATTTATGTAGACTCTGCCTTTTGTATTTGGGAGGAGAAGGGGATTAGACGCCTAAAAGGTTTATATTTTGCTCTTTTTTTCAAGATCTCAGACGTCATTTTTCTTTACCAAGTTCTCACTTTTTCCGATTTTTGCAGATTAGGAGTTTCATCAAGAAGGTCTTTGTCTCCTTTCCTGAAATTCCCCCTACCTCACTTATTGAGTCTGTGTTTGATTTTAACCCACATAACAGAGGACTCATTTCAAACATATACTCTTTAATAATTTCTATAAATCCACAGAGCCTGGATGATATTCGTAAAGCCTGGCAAAGTGATTTGGGTAGAGAATTCACAGATGAAGAATGGCAAAATGCTTTAAATCAGGTGCACTCCTCCTCTCCTTGTGCAAGGCATGGATTAATTCAATTTAAGGTTCTTTATAGGCTCCATTTCACTAACTCCAAACTAGCCAAGATTTATCCAAATGTCAGCCCTGCCTGCAATAGATGTTCACAATCGCCCGCTACAACCGCTCATATGTTCTGGGTGTGTCCAAAGTTTTGGAGAGAGATTTTTGAGTCATATAAACATATATATGATATCCTGATTGATCCTGATCCTATGATGGGCATTTTTGGTGTGGCGCCTGAGGGTGTAAATCTCAGGAAAGATATTTTTTCTGTTATTGCCTTCACTACGCTACTGGCGAGGCGTTTAATATTATTTCAGTGGAAAAGGGCAGACCCTCCAACCCATAGCAGCTGGATAAAAGAAGTAATGTTTCATATTCAGTTGGAAAAGATTAAATATATGATTTGAGGTTTGAAACGTAAGTTTCAAGACATTTGGTCCCCCTTCATAAGATATTTTGAACAACTTTCCTCCCTCTAAGATGGAGTGACATGCCTGAACCTCCTCTTATTTTCATATCTTTTTTTTTTTTAATAATATTTTGTTTTTATTATTATTATTATTTTTATTATTTATGTAATGTACTTATTATGCATGTGTCTTTTCTATTTCTGCTAAAACTAGTGGGTTTAGCTTCTCTATTATGTTTTTTTTTGGTCTAATATTCTTACAGGGTGTATTTATTTATTTATTTATTTTATTTATTTTTTATGAGGGTATACCCCTTCTGTGAGCATTTTTTGTTTAGTGCTATATTCATCATGTTTATTAGCCATACGTTTCCTTGTTGTCAAGCCTTTCATGTTAAATGATAATTTATGGACTGAACAAACATGGACACTTAATTCCTTTGATGTCAGTTTTGTACTCTGGATTGTATGTTTATATATATATATATATATATATATATATATATATATATATATATATATATATATATGCCGTCAAGGGGTGGGGTGATGAATGTACTGTAAATGTTAAAACTTAATAAAAAAAAAAGAATTAAAAAAGAATGAGAATCTAGAAGGATATTAAGATATTTTGAATACTTTTAGAGTTACAGACATGACAACTTTAGAAAAAGAAAATTTATGGCACTCACAGGTATATTCTATGCAATTCAGATACAGTTTTACAGTTTTAACATTATTTGTTATTTAGATATTCCTCTTTAAAAGAAAAAAGTATAATCTGTATGCAAAGTGACCCACAACTGGTTTTTGACCACTGAAAATGTGTACAATTTACCATTGTACCATATATCTGGGATTGAACCATCAAGGGCCTTTAAAATGAAGATACCAAAAGGAAAATTTGTTAATAACCAGAATCTAAAAGGATATTAAGATATCTTTAATACATCTTGAGTTACAGGCATGCAAACCTGAGACAAGAAAAAACACAAGAAGTGCTTTTTGCCATTTTTGAACTGTCACTGTTGGCGTCTAATGCAACAAAGATTGCTAAAGATTGCTAAGATTTTACTAACAGACCTACCAATCTCTGTGTAAAAATAAAATAATGATACTGCCATCTTTCTAAAGTCATTTTTAAACCCCTCTAATTTGGCTCCAAATCTCAGGTGAAATTTTTCATTTTGACCCCCTCTACAAAATAGTGGATTACTCAGTAAATATACATTTATTTATTTGGCTTTCATCACTTTTTATGTTTGTCTTTCTACAGAAAGCTGGGGACCTCTGGTTGAGTTGACACAGAATGACCCAGTAAAGACTTATTGTTGAAAACAGTTGTGCATTTTTTAACATTTAATAATAAGAAATGTTTCTTGAACACCAAATCAACATAGTAGAATGATTTCTGAAGGATCGTGTGACACTAAAGACAGGAGTAATGATGCTGAAAATTCAGCTTTGCCATCACAGGAATAAATTACATTTTAAAATAAATTAAAACAGTTATTTTAAATTTCAATAATATTATTTCACACTGTTACTGATTTTACTGTATTTTTTTTTTTTTTTTTTTTTTGTAATAAAAAATAGAGCCTTGCTGAGCAAATGACTTCTTTTCAAAAATATAACAAAATCGTATGGTAGAATAAACAAATATATGACATCAGTTTGACTGTTAGGAGTCTTAAAAACAGCCAACTGACTGATGCAACCAACCACAGTCACTGAAAGCAGTTTTTATATATTTTTCTGATATTTAGGGAGATGAAGCCATGCCTGAGATTATCTCTTTCTCTTGCTACTAAATGTCTCGGACCAAACTCTTGAATATCTGTCAGTTGATAGCACAAAGATTTTGTCAGCCTGGCGCCTTGTATGCGCAACTTTGTTTCTTGGCTGACTGATTAAAAACTTGTGTGCCCTTATTACAAGACGATTTAGAGCAGCCAGCCAATTAGATTGGAAGCAGTAATTTCAGTCAATTCTTTTGTGCAATATGATGGTTTGTGGGTCTGTGGGCTGTAAGTTTTGCTAGTTAACCCTTGTTGTAACTGATTATTGTTGTTTATCCTGCTAATTTTCCTGTTTTTGTGTTTTTCCTGCATAACTTTCACTCAATCATCTCAGAAAATGCACGGCGGCATCAGGAGGGCGTGGTCAGCGTGTCTGCTGTCCTGTTCACTGAATGTGATCCGCCCGCATCACTCAATGCTGTTCCTGCAGTCAAACTGCGCAGCATCTTGGACCTCAGCCCCTTCACGGTCACTGTGCACACGCCCATGGAAATTGTGGTGGACATCTTCCGCAAGCTTGGCCTGCGGCAGTGCCTCGTCACTCAAAACGGGTGAGTTTGTGGAAATGGGTGGTGTGTACAGCTGTGTGGTCCATTTAAAGAAGTGGATGAGATATGCATGTAGCAGTTATTTGTTTTCTCCCATGAGAAGCAGAATGAGGCTATCATTTTATGGCAGCTGTATGAACGTAGGTCAGATTAAAAGATTTTAATCTCACCCTTAAAGTCACACATTAGCTCTGTTCCAAAATCTAGTGAGCTTGAGCTGCTTAGCATTAAAGGCAACACCTGTGGCAGCAACACTATGCAACCTTCTAAGATACCTCATTTGGCCAAACTCTTGAGACATTATCGCAATCAGATAAGACAACCCCAAAATGCCTTATGAAGAGCTAAGCTATAAAATTCAAAATGCTAGGCAAGAGTTGAGAGAAATGTTCAGTAAAAATATACTTCAATTGATTTAATGATGATTTTTTTTTTAAGTACTTAATACAACTTAAGTATAAATGTATATTTGTGTGCTATAGGTCAGTGGTTCTCAAGCAGGGGGGCATGACATAGACATTATGTCTATGGTGACAGCCCCATATGAAATTGCAGTACAGAAATGATTAGTTCTCCTTTCGAGTCTTCAGGTTCGAGTCGTTTGTTCATCCCGTCACAGCCCCATAGGCTGAATGCAGAAACAGAAATGATTAGTTCATCTCTCGAGTCTTCGGGTCTGAGTCCTTTTTCTTTTGTCACATGACTGCTTCCCGGCTCAGTGTCTCGCAACAAATACAACTTTATATTTGTATTACTATTGACTGTATATTGTATTATATTATATAAAAGATATGTGCAATAAACATTTATGTTATGCCACTGTCCCTTCTGACGAATCTTTTTAAAACAAATATTAGACCAATATGTCCAGTCTTCATAGGAAAATCAATTATTATACTAGCTAAAAAACAAAAAAAATAAACTAAACTAAAAACATTAATTACGCATTTGTTTGTAAGGAAGGTTGTGAATTAACTAATTTTTGTATCCAATACGGCTGTCGTCACGTGAAAGAAGAATGAAGTACTCAGACCAGAAGACTTGAGAGATGAACTAATCCATTTCTGTTTCTGTATTCAGCCTATGGGTCTGTGACATAATGAATGAATGAGCCATAGATGCTGATATGGCAATAAAAATAAACAAACATAATGAACGAACGACTCGAACCCAAAGACTCGAGTGGCAAACTAATCATTTCTGTTTCCTGTACAGAACCTATGGGATGTTGCGCATGCACGGTCAACACAAAATGAACGAATCACTCTCTGAGACAACTTGTTGTTCCCGAGTCCTATTAAAGGGTTAGTTTACCCCAAAATGAAAATTCTGTCATTAATTACTCACCCTCATGTCGTTCCACACCCATAAGACTTTCATTCATCTTCGGAAGACAAATGAAGATCTTTTTGATGACAGAATGCTGTCAGATTTCCATCCACTGACTGCCTTTGTAACTACCACTTTGACGCTTCAAAAACTTCATAAAGAGATCTGAAAACTAATCCATATGAATCAAGCGGTTTAGTCCAAATTTTCTAGAGAGAATCGATCGCTTGTTATGATGAAAAGATTTAATTTAGGCTGCGTAACACACAAGAATGAACCTCATTGGTTACGCAGCAGGAAGAGGTTTGTTCTTGTGCGTTATTCAAGTTAGGTTGAGCTTCTGCTTATGTTCGCTGAAGGTTTACATGCGAGTAAAAGCCTAAATTAAATCTTTTCATCATAACAAGCAATCGATTCTGTTCAGAAAATTTAGACTAATCCACTCGATTCATATGGATTAGTTTTCCGATCTCTTTATGAAGTTTTTGAAGCATCAAAGTGGTAGTTACAAAGGCAGTCAATGGAAGGAAATCTGACAGCATTCTGTCAGCCAAAAGATCTTCATTTGTCTTCCGCAGATAAACGAAAGTCTTACAGGTGTGGAATGACATGAGGTTGAGTAATTAATGACAGAATTTTCATTTTGGGGTGAATTAACCCTTTAAAGATTCATTCAAAATGAACGAATCATTCATGAACAACACATCACTAGCCTCAAGTTCACTTAAAATGATTTGAAATAAGACAAAACAAGCTTTAAAATAGAAAAAAACTGCTTAAAATAAACATTTTAGCTGACATGGTATTTCTTATTTTAATTTGTTCTCTCAACAACTGTCATTTTTATTTAGGTTATATTTTATTTATTTATATTTATGAGTGATTGGACTGGAAAAGTCATGGAAATTTTCAGTTATGTCAAGCATTTAGGGTAGAAATTACTGAGAAATTGCTGTGAGTATAAAAACTATCACAAATGACTAGAAAAGTCATTTAAATTTGTTGGCAATAAAAATGTAAACACTGGTAACACTTTGGTATTATGGAATTATTATTATTTATTATTGTTATTATTACTGTTGTTGTTATTTTTAATATACTGCCAATATACTGAAGGTATATAGTTTTTGAGCAGCTTTGTCATTACAGCAGAAGTACCAGAAATATCTTTGTGGGCCTTTGAATGGGGGGGCTTTTGTCTCTGACAGTGAAGGACCTTGGAGTCAAAAGATGTGAGAACCGCTGCTGAAGATGTTTTTACTGGAGGAAGTAGGTTAGGTTAGCTTAAATGGGTATCTTAGCAACATGCTAATGTCATACAAATATGGGAGAATTGACTTACAATTGATTCCAATAGTGAGGTATTGCTGCATATGTTGAGCATTTCAAATCAGTCATTTATTAGGTTCCTCAGTTTGAATGCTGCCTTGAGGGCTGTTTGTGTTTTGGAGAATTGGCTCACTAGGTTTGAGAATAGATCTGTCATCTCCATGTTGCAGTTTGGATTATGTTAGTTAAAATAAACTTTAATTATGTTTAATTATACGTCAACCCAGCTGAGTCTTTGTTTTATTTTATTTAAAATAAAATAAAAAATCAGTTGCCATAAAAAAAAAAATCTATTTCAGTCAGAAATAATTTCAGTCCTCCTTGTGTTCGAATCCTTCCCAACAATCCTTGATTACCAATCAAGTAGGCATGAAAGTCTTTGCAAGACATGTGTTTAAAGTTGTATTGTATACACAGAAGCCCCTGCTATGTTTCCATCCCCCTATTTCATGCGCATTTTCAGATATCACAAAAAAAAGAAAGAAAAAACACTAGATGGAAACACCAATATGCGCATTAAATCTAAAAATGCACATAAAAAAAACTTGTGCTCTCGGATAAATTTTTATGCGACACAAAAACATGTGCATAAACAAAGTGGAAACACATATTTTATAAATTATATGATGCGCATCAAAAAAGACATATGTGACTTTGAGATTGGTCTGCTGGTTTGTCCAGGTATGCCGTCCTATCTCATTGCATAGCATCTAAAATGCTGTTTTCGTCATTCTGTAATGCCTGAGCAAAGTCTGTCGTTAAAGTGGTTCTGTATAATTCCCTTCCAGAAGCACCTCATACGATTGGGTCACAAACATCAGGCATCTGAATGCAAGATAACATGACAGCGTTTATTGTGTTCAATCTGCGTGCTCTGATGCGCAAATTACTTATGTATTTGCGTGAGAAGGAATAGCGACTGTAGAAAGCAAAAGCTGAATCCCGGACATTTTGGGCGATTTAGAAATCCCAGCCGGTCGCATTTTTTTTAGGTCCAAAAAGAGGACATGTCGGGGAAAAAGAGGACATATGGTCACCCTACTTTCTTATAAGAGTGCTCCCTGCCATATTTGTTCAAAACAGCTGAAGCTGATTCTTGAGGCATTTGTTTTGCCTTTTAAAGAGAGAGAGAGAGAGAGAGAGAGAGAGAGAGAGTTTGAGTGTGTGTGTGCGCGAGTTAATCAGCTCCCGATGTTGAGTAAATCAACGTGGCTGTTGGTCTTTCTCAGTCCCTATGATCCACCCTTCAAGTCTATCTAGCACAATAAAAGGAAATGACATAATATAAAAAGAGTAGACTGGAAACAACACACATGCACACACTTGGCCTTGAAACTTTATGCAAACATAGTCTCTCTCATGCATATGCTAACTAGGACCATCTGTACAATAATTTTGTGTGACTTGACAGATTAGTGATTTGTATTAACTAAAAACTCTTTTCTGACGCTCTTTCAGGCGTTTGCTGGGAATCATCACTAAAAAAGATGTTCTTAAACACATGGCGCAGATGGCCAACAGAGACCCGGATTCTATCCTTTTCAATTGAAGACTCTCAGAACTGGACGGAGAGGACACTCCTGCACACACACATGCACTCTGAGGGCTGAATCATCCTGTGAGGATGATGATGATTATAATGTTGTTGGTAGGACTGTGTGTGTATCACTGAGGTACTGCTATTATAGAGTGGTGTGAGTGGCCTAATGCAGCTTTTTGCTGCTCCAGAACTGGACATGCTCAGACAGGAGCTGTTTAGCCTGTCTGGAGGCTACAGAGACATTAATGTGACACATGCTGTTCTCTCACACCTGTGAACCTCATTTCAGGCCTGATTGTTGCCATCAATGCTTGCTGTATTCGGTCTAAATGCTTTTCCTGCCGACACGTCTTTTCAAATTTGGGGCGACATCTTTTCGAGCTTTTAATTCATTAATGGTGCTTTACTCTACTAAAAAGCATCTTAAGCTAGCTTAAGACAGTTGCTAGTCTCAGGCTGGTCTGAGTTGCCATTTTTTTTTTTTTTTTTTTTTTAATATATACATTTACCGGACCAACTAGTCGAGACCATAACAGCCAAGACCAGAAAACAAAGTAGTACACTATTTTTTTTTTTTTTTTTTTTTTTTTTTTTTAAGCAGGGTTTTTTATTCCCTGCAGTGACGTCTGACCTCGAAAGGAACTTCAGAAGGGTGAGAACATTCCTGAGATGATCTAGGGAATGTGCGTTGAGGTTGTCTTGTCTGAACCTGTGTGCGTCGAATGATCTCTGTGGGAAGATGTGCCGAAATGTATTGAGATTTGGTGTATCATGTTGAAAAGGCACACAGACACAGAGAAATTCTTTCTCACTTATACATACTAACAAAATTCTGTCATTAATTACTCACCCTCATGTCGTTTCACACCCGTAAGACCTTTGTTCATCTTCGGAACACAAATTAAGATATTTTTCATAAAATCTGATGGCTCAGTGAGGCCTGCGTTGCCAGCAAGACAATTAACACTTTCAATGCCCAGAAAGCTACTAAAGACGTATTTAATCAGTTCATGCGACTACAGTGGTTCAACCTTAATGTTATGAAGCAATGAGAATACTTTTTGTGCACCAAAATACGACTTTATGACAATATCTAGTGATGGGCGATTTCAAAACATTGCTTCATGATCATTATGAATCTTTTGCTTCGAATCAGGGATTCGGAGCGCCAAAGTCACGTGATTTCAGTAAACGAGGCTTCGTACATAAGTGTTTCGAAATTTCAATGGTTCACCACTGGGGGGCGTGACTTTGGCAGTTTGATATGCGCTCCGAACCACTGAATCGAAACAAAAGATTCGTAAAGCTTCGAAGCTTGATGAAGCAGTGTTTTGAACTCGCCCATCACTAGATATTGTCAAAAAGTCGACAATATCTAAGTTTGTTAGCTTGTTTTTTTGGCACACAAAAAGTATTCTCGTCGCTTCACAACATTAAGGTTGAACCACTGTAGTCACATGAACTGATTTAAATACGTCTTTAGTAGCTTTCTGGGCATTGAAAGTGTTAATTGTCTTGCTGGCAATGCAGGCCTCACTGAGCCATAGTATTTTATGATAAATATCTTAATTTGTGTTCCAAAGATGAACGAAGGTCTTACAGGTGTGGAACGACATGAGGGTGAGTAATTAATGACAGAATTTTCATTTTTGGGTGAACTAACCCTTTAACCTATATGACTCTTTCTTCTGTTTAACATGTTGAAAAAATTTTGTCGATATGATCAAAATCAAATCTGTTTCAGTCTCTCTCACTCTTTCTTACTCCCAACAATCTGTTTAGCCTTACCATTGGCTTAAGTCTTCCAAAAAGTTTGTAGTGGCTGCCAAACAACCAATTTCCACTCAGCTTCCCAAATGGACCAAGCTGCAATCCCAGCATTGCACCACCAGGAGGCACTCACAATCTCACAGATTGTTCATTCTAGATATTGTGCACCACCTGTTGGCCCAGTTCGCTCTCTGGGTGTGTTGCTGCAATCTCTCATGTCATTACCTTTGGGACTCATTCCCCCAACATCTTTATGCTCATATTGAGCACCTGGACCCTTCCATACAGTCTTTGGAGATGTGAATCCACTCCTCCGTCCATTTCCCTCACTGTCTTTTCCATGCAACCACGTCGTCGTCCTCAGACAACCTCAGCAAAACATCTCCTGGCACCTCCCTTGTTTGGCTGTGAGGATCTGATTATGACATAACGAGATCCTCCCAGTAACGAAAGGGCTAAACTCATACTGTAGTCCACTTCCTTGGCATACTCGCTTGACATTTAGTCTCGGTATGTTTTAAAACCTCCACCCTCCAGTTCAATGCATGTTTTCCCCCCCCGCATTGGCATTTGGGTTGTTTATGGCCTAATAAAGGCATTTGATTCTTTTCATGCCTGTTCTAAACGCTCTCTTTCCCTGCTCGCCGTAATTCCCGGGAGTTGGATTCGGGGCAGGGAGGTCGTGGAGGGCTATTGTTCCCATTAGCTCCTGCTCGTCTGGGATCCCGGTCGCCAGGATGTCCCCCGACCGCTTCCCTCAAGCACCGTCACGCAGCCCTGACCGCCTTCCACTCTTAGAAAGACAATTTCCGGTCTAGTCTTTAAACAACAGTCTATTCTGCACTGTTATAATGGAGCGGGAGGGAAAAAGAAATTCTTGCGCTCTGATTACTACAAGAAAAGGTGTTTGTGTGTGTGTGTGTGTGTGTGTGTGTGTGTGTGTGTGTGTGTGTGTGTGTGTGTGTGTGTGTGTGTGTTTGTGTGGGGGGCCGTAGGGGTGTTGGAAGGAGAGATTATGCCTTTCTTTTTTGCCTTCCTAGGAAAACATGGGAATATGGGAGGAGGGAGAGAAGAAAAGGTTAATTAAACAGTGTTCACTGGTCAGTGCAAGGATCGTTTCACAAAGGTCCCCTCTGTGTCACACGGGGGGTTATTGGAGAGACTTCAATCCGGGTGGGTGCTGAGCCTCTTTGCGCTGTAACCCAACACTTGATTGGTGCAGAAGGAACCGGGCCAGGACCAGGACCAAATGAAATTTTATAATGTAAAACAGGACACGCCACAGACCTCCTATGTTCTTATCTACAGAACATGGGCTTCAAATAACTCAGGAAGGCAAACAAGCAGCAAGTAAACAGCTGTTTAGTTTGCATCTGCTTGAAAATGTGCCTGCCTTTTTTTACGCAAATAGCCAGTTTAGAGCTGAGGACAAATGCTAAACCTGAGTAAACTGCTTTTACAGGCGTCAGTGAGCATGTTTACGATGTAGATCCGAAGAAACCTGTGATTTTTCTCCCCAAAAAGGGGATACAGTTATTACCAAATTGTTTGGAAGGAAAAGAAATATGCATAATTTATTCCAAAGCACTCCTCAGAGATGATGTATTTGTCTTTTTATTGATAAGAGATGTTAAATTTAAATATGTATTTATTTTGCACAACAAAAATTCTATTGCAGTATTTGTATGTAACTGTGATTATATCATATTGTCAAATGAACTTTTGTCCATTTTAATAAATCTGAATGAATAAATCCTGCATTCATCTGAAGGTCAAATAGTATGTTTATGCTTCAGCTATGTAAAGAATCGCTTGTGGCCTTTTTCGTTTGTTTGCTTGTTTGTTTCTTACATAATCAAACACTCCAGGAAATTAAAATTCCAGAAGTTTTTATTCCCTAAAATCCCAAATTGCTCTGGTGGCTGTAGGAATAGATCCACACTGGTTCATGTTAAATGTGGTATTTCAAGGAAATTGCAGAGGGTCTTTTAAAACACCACAGGACTGTGGGGCGAGTCTTATTTGATACTGCTTCTGAATGCTGACTTTCTCACACCTTTTGAAGGACAACATTTTAATAACTATTATTTTGTAGCTTTATTATAAGGAGGATGCTTTTGAAAAAGCACAAATGCTTCTTGAAGTAGCAACAATGTGAAATGATCTTTTGGGCATTGTTCACAGATGATTTAGAGGATAATTTTATATGGATCTTTGAATGAAACACAAGCCTGTTTCTGCATCTGAATAAAATAAATAAAAGGGTAATTGCACCTATACAGTATATCTCACATTATTATCCCATTGTTGCCTGGGCAATTAACTAAAATAAAGTTGAAGTTAAAGTACTAAAATGACTAAAACTGAAATACAAATAGATTAAAGCTAAATAGAAATATTAAAAAAAAAAAAAAAAAAATACAAAATGACTAAAACTACTAAATTTACTAAACTTAAAACGAAAATGGGCAATGCAAAAGTGTGTATTTGTCTATGGAAAAAAAAAAAAAAAAGGTCAATTTGACAATGGCTAAACACTAAGCTTTTAATTGTCTTAAATACAAATTATTGATTATTGGTCAGGAAATTAGCTAAATTTAAGCAAATGCACTACTTGAAAAACCGTTGCTATAATTATAAATGCATCTCTACCACACTGAAGCATGGAGGAAGTGGTGTCATTGTGTGGAGATCCTTTTTAGCTGTTGGTATTGGTGAGCTACTTCACTGTGAAAAGTCATTTAATGCTTTAGAGTTCAGGAGAATATTGCAGAATGGCTTGCTTCCCAAAAGTGAAAAGTTGTTATCTAAAGAGGAATGATCAGATGTTATTTTTCACCAAGACAATCATCCTGCACAAATTGCATAGACAACCAAAAAGTGGCTTAAGAACAAGTCCATCAGGCCCATTTTTTTGCCCAGGAGTGTACACACCATACTGATTCACAGAAAAAGTGTTTATTTGTTTTTAGAAAATGTAAATATCTAGATTGTTAATGTTTAAGTCATCACAAACTGGCCTAATTTCTGTGTCTCAGATTGGAGAGGAGACTAATATCGACCTGAGGGATGATTGCGGAGCTTCTTGGTCACACAGGATAGAGATGATCTAGCTGAGCAGAGAGATCTCCAGCCCCGCTGCCACTCTCCTCGTGCCAACTGTCCCATTTGTTTATTTGTGTTTACTCTTTCCAGGCCCTGCACAAATGAATGAGATAATTGAGGCCTGTGTGTGTGTGCTGAGATGTTGAATTATTTGGACAGTGCCTGGATGTGATTCCTGTGACATTCCGGAGTGTTCTGGTGGATTCTGGGAATTGGGGAGGACAAACTTGGGTTTGTGAATAGGAATGCCTGGTGGTCTTAATGAATGGTAGAAAAGCTTTAACGATGACACATATGAGTGACGGATTGTTAGGGAGTGCTGGCAAGGGGAATGTGTGATGAAGTGAGGGTATATTTGTGTAGGCAGGAACAAGGCCAGTCTGGGTGTTCAGGGCAGGTTGTCTCAATGAGTGTGTGTGTTTCGGACAGTGTGTGTGGCCACATCTAAAACTTGAATAGACTGTTGTGTGGTCAATACTGGGTTAGTCAAATGGTGTGCAAGTGTGTGTGGCCTCTGAGTGTGTTTTGTTTTTGAGATTGTGAGACATCGGGATCCCAAGCAGAATTGAGAATGACAATGACTCATAGTTGGTTGTCTAGAAGACTTATGAGAACAGAGAGTTGGAGAGTGATCTTAAGCTTGGCTTTGAGTGTATAGATTTATGTGGGTTTTTGTCTGACCAGATCAGCATATCTGAATGATTACTGAAGGATAACGCGACACTGAAGACTGGAGGAATGATGCTGAAAATTGAGCTTTGCCATCACAAGAATTAATTATACTTAAATTATATTAAAATAGAAAACAGTTTTTTTACATTAAAAAAAAAAAAATATATATATATATATATATAGTTAAAAATATTTTTTTCAATAAATTAAATAAATAGAATAGTATTAATTTCTTGTATCAAAATCTGATTAAAATCTTCCCAGATTTTAATTTTTAAAAATTGAAAAAAAAAAAAAAAAAAAAAAAGTAATAAAAAAGAGATTATTTAAAACAATGGGAGTCAATGGTAAGTCCCCACCATGATAGAAAAACAAACATTTGAGTGTGTGTGAAATCATCTTCTGTGTAAGAGAACCACGTGTGTCTGTGTGGGTGGGTAAATTGTGGTATTGTGTGTGCAAGTTTGGCAAAAGAAAAACAAAACAAATGGTGTAGAATTCATGCTGCAAGTCATCAGCATGGGCAAAAATGCACAAGCTAGCAAAGAGATTATCAAACTATGACTCATGATTGAAAAAAGGCACTTTAATTGTTAAAAATGACACCTCAAACTTCTGTTTTTACGACACAGATCAGACATTTTAAAATTATACAATAAAGAGGGACAGCGTGAGAGATATCAGTATATTCTTACCAAGATGGAGACGCAACATTGGTAAACAGTG
This sequence comes from Ctenopharyngodon idella, assembly GCF_019924925.1. Lineage (NCBI taxonomy): Eukaryota > Metazoa > Chordata > Actinopteri > Cypriniformes > Xenocyprididae > Ctenopharyngodon > Ctenopharyngodon idella. Next base: position 740,942 of record NC_067226.1, read on the forward strand.
CATAACGTCTTTCTTTAAATGATAAACAGTCCCACAGATCGGTGGTCAGAGAATTTAACAATCCCAAGGAAAAAAAAAAAAAAAACTCTTGCTGGAAAAGGAAACACAATTGTCTTTTTGTTATTAACTGACAGTTCATGTTGCTCACTGGATTTCACTCTGTTCTGCCCCCCCTTAATTTTTTCACAGCAGTCCCATAAAGTCTACACAGAACTCAGTGAGATTTATAGTAAGTATGCAAAGCATCATATCCACTGTTTTAGAAACCAGTCAAGCAATTAATAAAAAAACACACTCGCGTATATACGCACCTAACATACATTTGTCTTCTGTGTTCACATTGTGGTTCTTTGTGGTTCAGAGGTCATGCTGTAATACGTCTAGATCCGATGGAATTCAGCCATATTTCTCTTTCCTGGCCACCCCTCACCCCACTACAACCTCCATGTTGTACAGATAGGTACATATTTCAACTTGTTTACATATGTGCACACTCGCACAAGACCCTGGACAGGCCAGAGCAGATTGACTGGGATAATAAGCTCAGTTAGTGTGAATTAGTGGGATTATCCAGAGTCCTTTGGGGAAAGTTCACAAAGTCCAAAAATGGGAATTCTTTAATTTCTTTTCCCTAATTTTGTTACAAACCTGTATGACATTTTTTCTTCTGCAGAACACAGAAGACATTTTAAAGAATGTTTTTTTAAACAGTGAAAGTCAAGGCAGTATGATGTGTTCCACAGAAGAAAGTCATACCAGTTTGGAAGAACATGAGAGTGAGTAAATGATGACCATTTTTCATTAGGTGGATGATGTACAAGGTCTCACTGGGCTGCGAAATTATGCGGTTAATGATGGGTTCTAAGCATTGATCAGGTAATATATGACTTCAACACTGATCTAAAACCTGCTTTGAACCTTCCTTAACATGAAAAAAAGTTAGTGTTCTCAGATCAGTGCATAATGACAACCTAAAGGCACATTTACACATACAAAACCTAGTGGTATCTGATGTCACATTCTCTACACCTAAAAAGGCACCCTGTATGGGGACATTTTGGCATTGCAGCATGTTATACCAGTCAAAAGATGAGGAATTGGCACCAAAAGCATTAACCTGCAGAAGAATAACTTGTTCTCCCCCTCTGGATTAAATCAACGTCCAAGTTTCTGAATCCAGACAAATTGCTGATAAGAGTCAGGCGGAATGAAGTTTTGTAATGTGTGGTATAACTAACATTATGTCCATAGCTAAATGCCACCAAACGTCTTGGCTCAATCACTCTCGCTGTATAATGTGATTTAAGGCACTGTCTTGGCAGGGGCCCTTTTCCTTACTGACTTTATCAGTAAAAACTGGGGCAGAGTCCAGAGAGAAGAAAACACGCTTGTGGTTTACAATGAAACCCAAGCGAGTGTTTGCGCTTGCTCTCAGATACACCATTGTGACAGCACTTGATCATTTACAGTGGAGAGTAATCACCCCCACCCTCTCCTCCTTCAAACAAACACTTTTTCCTCAGAAAAAACAGGCTTGTATTAAGATTCACAGTGTCGTTTCATTTGGAGAGCGTCACGGCTTTTACACGTCATCAGCGGGAGGCCCATTTTGTGGGATTTTCATGCAAGAACATCACAACGCTCATACATTTAATTCCAAACCTCATGATTCTGAATTAAATACAATATATACACAGGTTGAACCAACCAACCACATAGAGAAAGAGATGGAAGTATGAAGCACCACTTATCAGAAAAGGGTTTTTCAGGGCACGTAGGGTGTGTTTTGTATGTGTGTGCAATGCTAGAAAAAACAAAGCATTATATGGGTGCGACATTTCAACAAACTGTGTATCGTAGTGTTTATTTAACCTTTCGTTTGGCCGGGACCATGTGAGCAGGGGAGCACGTGTCTTTCCCTGACAGTACTTCCTCCTGCACCCCGGACCAGACAGCAGAGGGAGACTTGTAAAAGTGATTTGTGTCTGAGACTAAACGTATGTGTTTTTATCTTATCGCTGTGTTCTTCATGTGTGGAAGCCATAAATACTCAGGAGTATGAGTGTTTTCAAATGCAACAAGCTGGATTCCTCTGTGTTTATATGTGCGTGTGAACTTTTTTAGGTCCTTTTCTTGTCCGGGCATGCTGCTCTGCTGGTCCGACAGGATGGGGAGAATTCCGCAGTACTGCAACCTGCCAGGATGCTCCTTTGAGGCTGGTAGAGCTGCATACTTCCCCTCTCATCTTTCTTTCTTTTTCCACATTCCCACTATCATCATTCTCTTCTCATATCTCTGTTTTTTAAACTGTTTTAGATCCACTGTACACAAAAATATTCCCCTCCAGCGGACGAGAGCAAGTGTAGTTCACACATCAAACTGTATACAACATTGGCACAGATTCACTTTGTGTGAGTTTTTGTCTCTCGATTGTTTTGCTACCGTTTCAAAGATTCACATCTTTTATGTGATTTGTAGAAATATACATACATTCCTCTGTCTATAAAAGAAATAACCTTGTCCGAAATGTCTCTCATTCATGCATCCTTCACATATTCAAAGTATTAAAGAAAGGAAAGTTGAACGATGAAATGAGTCTTTTCTCTTTGGGTCGCAGCCTCAAAACGGTCCACCCAGTGGGTAAATGTAGTCCCGATCCAGTTCCTCTGATGTGCTCTTACAGATCCAGACGGAAAGCTCCGAAATAGCTAGAAGAGTCCTCGCCGTACACCATTGTAGGAGACGAGACAGACACGAAGACCTCGTCGCCCGCTCGCAGCTCAAACAGGCCGCCCTGGTACACTGAGTGAAGGGCATATTCTGCATCTGGAGCCCAACATTTGGTCCCCACTCCCTTCAGCAGCTGAATCGGCCTCAGGTAGGAGGTTTTCTTATAGATGCATTGGACCAGCTGGTGGCTCACGCTGTTTTGATCCCCCTCGCTGGGAGAGGGGTAGCGGAAGTACACTTGGGAGTACAGGTAGTAGCGACCGTCTTGGGGTACGCGAAGGCGCCCGTTGGCCAGTGTCATGTTGTGTAGATGGGCACCGAAGCTCTGGTTGGCCCAGGAACGTACAGGATGGCGGCAGGACTGGTGCAGGTCTGCTTGAGGGGTGGAGTACTGAGCGCCAACTGAGAAAAAGGCAGGAGACAGATTTTCGGTTAGCACAGAGCTGTCAAACTGTCAAACTTTAGCTTCAACCCTAATTAAACACACATGAACCAGCTAATCAAGGTCTTCAGGATCACTAGAAAGTTCCAGGCAGGTGTTTTGGAGCTGATTGGAGCTACACTCTGCAGGACAGTGTCCTTCCAGAAGCAGAGTTTGACACATGTGGGTTAGCATAAAACGGCATTCGCAAACCGTTTTATTTCTATAAGGTGATGTATTTTTGAGTGAAGCTTTTTGATGTTCAGCTTCAGCACATAACAAGCACATACAATGCACATAACACAATTATTTAAACAATTACTAAAATTTTAACTAAAATTTAAATGAAAACTGAAAACAAAAATAAAAGGTAATTCAAAATATAAATACTATAATTGTATAGAGATAATATTAAAATAATACTGAACAAAACAAAAATGTAGGGCAGATATTTCATCCGTCGGGAAGCGATTGGATTGTGAAAAGTGAGCGTTACAAACTAAAATGGAGCTATTCTTTTTAAAATCTATCATTACTTGCTTTTATTGTCATAATCTCTATTACTTTACCATTAACTAACATTAAAGGCAAACCTTTTCATTTTAGAATAATGTACTGATGAATCATGTAAAAACATGAATGTGCATTATGTGGGGAATGGGGATGCACTGATATTACATTTTTGGCTGATAATGATAAGCTGCTACTTATTTTCATGGTATGGCTGATAACCAATAAATTCTTGATATTAAAGTTCAGTACTATTTTGGTTAAATAAATAAAATCAATTGTTCAGGCATCACATTATAAATGTACAGTATGAAAAATGGATATTCGTTATAAGATTTACTAAAGATTTAACAGTGTTATTGAATTATTATTATAAAGATTACCTTTGGCGTAACTTAATACTCACATAAAGTTATTCTAAATGTAAAAATGGGGTAAGCAAGCATGCACAATTAAATATACTATAAATAATGTGGAAAAGCAACTGATTCACAAACCAAAGCCCAAAAAATTCAGTAGTAAAAATAAGAATAAATGTTCCGAAACAAGGAGCATGTGCAGAGGCAGATCATTCACAAGGTAAAAGGGAGGAATGAAAGATTGGTGGATTGTCTTAGGAGTACAGGAGAGATCAGAACAGGAAGGTATGGCTGCACAGGAGAGGAAATCACGGACAGAGTGAAAAATCGAAGAACAGAGAGAGAGGCTGGGGAGGAAGGGAGGTGTAGAGGACATGGAGGAGCAGGCGGCGTGTTCCTCAAACACAATGAGCCACATTCCTCAAAAAAGATCATTAACATGCTAGGCCTGCTCTTTGATTCACTGCTTCAAAAAGTTTTTAAAGGGCCATTCTTCTGACAAAAGTGATAAAGAAAAATACATATGAAGTTTAGATATGTAGGAAAGCCCACTACGACAGGTAATATAGATGTTTCCAAGGATTAAACAATTTTGACTTTGTGAAGTTAACGGCATGTGCAGTTTTCGTAGTGCGTGTTCATGATCCATCATCAAGCACTGTTCAACCACTGGTTTGTGAATAATGCATACATGTGTAAAAAAAAAAAAAAAAAAAGAAAAGCGTCCTTGTACTTCCTTGAAGTTTAATGATCAGACTCATGACTCGTGCTCCAGAAACAAAGCTGGTTTGACTCGGTTTCATTTCCTTCTGAGATGCGTGACTGAATAAATCTAATTTTTTTCCCTGGCATGCATGCAGTCAATAGGACTTTGATCCGAGTAGCAGAACTTCAAAGGAACAAACAAGATTTTGGGATATTTAGTGATATTATTTTGCTGTAGCTAAATAACTAAACAATTTCAGGCTGTTTTATAATCAGTTTCTTCTTTGCAGCTGTTTGCCAGGCTTTTATTTTTTTGACATAGGGAAGCTCTGCCACTGCCTAGCAGGATGGATGGGTCATGTACATGAAGGGCACATTTAAAGTCTCATGAAACCCCCCTGTTTTAGCCCTGTCGTTCACACCTCAGAACTGGAAAATGTCTCGAAAAACGGGCGTGGAAAAGTGTAGAGGGGGGAGGGGAGACAACAACCAATAAAACACAGACCAACAACACACTCATTATACAGAATAATGAATATTAACATATGAGCAGAGGAAAAAACAGAGCGGAGGGCACCTTGATGTGTTTTAAAAATATAATTCTATGACACAACAAACAAGGGACAATAACGGAAGAACATTTAAAACAATCCAAACCTCTCCATAGAGTACCTCAGAGATGACGTGTTTTTGTAGGCCAACCCGGAAGTTAGCGGCGCACGGGTTCCCTCGATCGAAAGCCTATGCATTTTTCCCATAGACTTTTGGAAAACCGCAAAAAATAAGCTCAGTGTTTAACAAAGGGTTATGACACTTACACGTTTTGTCTGTCAAGATAATCTTTACAAGTTAACACAACATTTATACATTTTGAAGCCTAAATAAAGTCGTCAGATATAAAAAGCTAACAGTAGGCTATAAACGGACTACAGCACACCATGGTCGTGGATCAATGTCACCACCACCAAGCTTCCTCAAACTTTATTTAAAAACATGCTCGCTGATTATGATCTGCGCTGTGTATGAATACTTATCCACTTTTTCATGAGAAATGCTGTCCAAATGTCCTGTTTGTCATGATGACATCTAAAGTCCCTGCCAAAGAAAGTAGTCCCTTTTAGCAACTTGTTAGCAACCGCCGTTTTTAAGACACAATAAAGGTTTAAAAAATCACAAGTGGGTTATAACTGGTGTGTTTTATGTCATAGATCAAAACGTGAAAATATTTAGAGGCTTTGTTAACCACAGACCTTATTTCAGGCGATTTAGCAAAAACCCATTCAAAAAACCCATAGACTTTAGGGCGATGGAACCGGAAGTCCTAAAATGCTAACTCGCTTCCGGGTTTTGCATAGCCTACAAAAACACGTCATCTCTGAGGTACTCTATTGACTTTGTATTGCGTGAAGCTGCCTCCTTGTCATTTCTGACTTATAACAAAAAACAGAACAATGCCTAAAAGCTGCTGTGTGACAGGGTGTACAGCAAACAAGCTAAAAAACCCAGAACTAAGTTTTTATAAGCTACCGAACCGTAAAAGTCAGCCTTTAAGGAGACAAAAGTGGATATAGGCAATTGATAGTTTTCACGTGACGTCACGCCCTGAGGGCAAAACAATGCTTTCCTCCATTGCCTGCCAGTCATTTTTACCAGGTTTGTAGTAAGATCTAAGTAGTAAGACAGTGATATTAAAAGACCAAATTCAATATACACCTTATTGATTATGCATACTTTGTACAGGCAAACAATTGAACACAGAATATTAATGTAACACGAGGTTTCTCATTAAGCATTTTTTTTCCATCGAAAACCATAATAAAGAAAACGCGTTGCGTTCATATTCTGGGCTCATCTGCTCGCCTGTATATAGTATGCATCATCAAAAAGGGTTAAACTGAATTTGATCTTTTAATATCACTGTTTTAGTACATTAAGGCGCTTTAAGGGTGGGTTACACTAAGGATTCTTTAGCCTGGCATCGGTTCACCCTCCGCCTATGCTGCTTGATCAGCCCTTTAATTCTAACGGTCTTTCTGCGTAGTTAATCTGTGTTTAAAATCAAGTGGTGCAACACAACTCGATTTAAAATAAAACCCAGATCAACAAATCCTTGATTAGTGTTAAACTTTGCTTAATTTAATGCTTATTGGTACAACCCACCCTAGTTTTTTTCACGTAAGCTTTTTAAAAAATCGTCCAGCTGTTTTTAGTGATTGAAATCACTGCAGGTGCTGTATATGGATCACAAGTGCCCAAAACTTGCATCTCGTTCACATATTTTTTGTTTTTAAGATGGAAAATTGACAGGCTTGTGCTGCAGTTACATAGCTGTTTTCCTCCAGGGCTCCGTGACAGTCACGTGACTGAAAACTATGAATAAGACGTGAAGCATCAGCAGGAAGAATGGGTAAACTGTGGGATCCTGACACTCAGTATGCCTCAGTATGCCTATGTGTGCAGTAAACACTTTGTCATTGGTAAGTCAAATATCCAAATGTCAGTTTTATATATTATATTGCCTGTCGCTGATTATGTTCCCCTCAAGTGGTGTGTCCAAACATTCCAATGGTACACACAAACACACACACACAGGCTCACCTGGTAGGCTGCCAAGGGTCAGGTGGGCTGATGGCCTCTGTGTCACTGTGGTCATGAACTTTGACCCTGATGTATTATATGAATGGGGCATGGCTCTTGCTTCTGAGGAAGAGACAGACAGCAGACAGTCAGCACATTCAAATACATCATAAAATATTAATTGGTGTTGTGCAAAAGATTTTATCCTGTTCTTTGAACTGCACTGTGTTTTGTCTATTTTTGTGTCATTATTCCTGGTATCATTGTGATTTATGGCAATTGTAAAGAAATGATGACTGATCGTATACTCACCATGTAAAGCCTGTTTGGAGATGATACTGTCTGTAACCTGTGGCAAAAAGAAAAAAGAAAAAAAAAGTTCCATTAGTACAGGCAACTGAGTGACATATGATGACGACTCGAAATCTAGATTGTTAACAGGAATGCGAAACTAGATGATTCAGTTTTATAATCATGTCTTTCCTCCTTTTTGTTTTCTGTTTCTTGTCTCACATGCAGATGACTGTGGTTAAAGTTTACCTCAAGTTACAAAACAGCAACATAAGTTAATCATCCATTTTATTACAGAAACATTTCTGCTGTAAAATTTTTATTTTTCAGCCTTTAAAGACGGCAGTTTCTAAGGACAGAAATGTTTACAGTGTGTTAATCTGGAGACTCAGCCAATGTATGAAATGACTAAGAATAGTTTTTAAGGTCACCTTTTTAAAGGGCAGTTTTTCACTAGTCTGTGACGGCCATATTTCAACCAGTCAAACTCCAGTATCCAGATCATAAGTTCCACTGACTGGGTCTTGAACTAAAAACACTCTGATTACTGGCTCATTTCCACTGCCTCAGGCAAGCCTCAGCTCAGGGGTAATATGTTCCAAACACCATCTGATTGAGCTAAATTAAACTAATTGAAAAAAAAAAAAAAAAACCTCTTGGTGATTTGTTCAAAATGTATCAGTGATTGAATCACTGCATTAATACCATTCAGCAAAAAATACCAAACAGAGAATGTCATCAAGAAAGTGGTGAAAAATATATATTCCATAAAGCTGTTCAGATTTTACAAAATTACTAAGTAACAAGTCGTCATGATTAACCCAACTCCCTCAGGCTGGTTTTGACCACTCCTCACATTTTCTTTCCACTTTTTAATGAATACTTCTTGGATAAAGGTTAAACAGTTAAACAAATTCAATTTTCAATTTCAATTGAGCTTTATTAGCATGACTGTGAATCACAATGTTGCCAAAGCATTAACATATTATATATAAATAATAAAATAAACAAACAAACAAAACATATATGTATACATCATGTCATATGTAGCATAGTAAATAAATCCATCTAAGTAAATTAATAAATAAAGCAGTTCTTTCTAGAGAGTTATCCGTCTCTAATGTTGTGAATGGCTAACACATATTTTGCAGCTAGTGTAGCTGTGTTGTCATCTTCACCAAATATGAAGGGCAATTTCTCAGTATCACTCAGTTCAATGAATGATGGAATCAGTGTTTCAAATCTGGGGAGAAATGTTTCTCTTACATCGTGATATTTAGGACAGATGAGTAGAAAGTGTTTCTCATCCTCTATTTGCTGTAGATCACAGTGTCTACAGATCCTCTGCTCTCTCGCTGTCCATGTTTGTCTATGTCTTCCTCTCTCTATTTCTAGATCATGTTCACTTAATCTGTATTTGGAGAGGATTTGTCTTTCTTTAAATTGTTTCATTAATAGATAATTTGCCAATTTAGTGGTTCTATTAAGGGTCGAGTAACATTGGAGTTTATTTTGGAGTTCAAAATGTGCTTTTAGTGATTCATCAAGAGTATCTTTTAGATTTTTGTCAATTTCTTTAATAATAGTTTTGGGGTTGTAGCTGTGGTCAATTGGGAATTGAGTTTCATGGACAAGTTGAAGAGCGAGTGTGTTTAGAGTATGAGGTTCTGCTGAGGTTTCAATGGCAAGGAGGGCTTTATATTGGACTGAATCAGGATCAGACTGGTGGAGGTGATGCCAGATCTGAACACATTTTCATTACATTACAATTTCCAATTTTAGTTTTTTTACTTAAGTTTTATCCCAATTTCTAAAATTTTTTGTACTGGTCCCCAAATTTCACATCCATATAAAAGAATTGGTTTTATTATTGAATTATATAATTTTATCCAAGTTTTAATGGGTAATTTTAAGTGACCGCATCGTGACTTTATAGCATAAAAACCCCTCCGAGCCTTTTCGCTCAGTGTTTTGACAGCCAGACCAAAGCTTCCCGAAGCGCTGATGTCGATGCCCAGATAACAGTAGCTGGTGCTGTGCTGTAGGACCTGGCCTTTATAAGTGAACTGGTGTTTGTTTCCCTGAGATATGACCTTTTTGTGGAACACCATTACTCTGGTTTTGTCCAGATTGACTGTCAGGGCCCACTCATGATAGTACTGTTCCAGCAGGGACAGGTTCTGCTGAAGGCCCTCAGGTGTACGGGACAGCAGGACCAGATCATCTGCGTACAGCAGACATCTGACCTCTGTGTGGTGTAGAGTGAGGCCAGGGACAGTAGAGTGCTCCAGCGTGTCTGCCAGACCATTTATGTAGATGTTGAAAAGAGTTGGAGGGCTGCATCCCTGCCTCACTCCACGTCCCTGCCGGAAAAACGCTGTTCTGTGGTTATTGATTTTCACCGCACATTTACTGTTGGTGTACAGGGATTGTATAGTATCAAAAGTTTTCCCACCAATGCCAATTTGTAGGAGTTTGTATAGTAAACCGTCATGCCAAATTGAGTCGAATGCTTTTTTAAAATCTACAAAACATGCAAATATTTTCCTTTGTTTGTCTTTGTCAAACATCCTTTCTTATTGTCTGTTGATTTGTTTTACGTTTGCGTTGTCGTTTAATGTTAGATAGAGTTGCCAATGTTTTGAATATGTAATTTAAGTTTTTTGTTGCAAAATTTATCCCATTAACATCTAAGCTGAAATTAGTGGATATAAAGTCATCCAGCATTTTTAATATAGTAGGATTGTTTATGTTTTCTTTGAATTGTTCAGAGCTGGATTGGTTCCATTTTAGTTTAGGTTTCAAAGGAAACATTTTTTCAGATTCTAGTGGATAAGTGTTGGTCCTTTCACATGGTGGTTTCAGGTAAAGCACTGTTTGGCAGTGATCGGAAATCGGGAGCTGAGGTCTGACTGTGAAGGCAGTAATAAAATTTGGATCAATATCTGTTATTGAATAATCAACCACATTGGTTCCTAATCTAGAGCAATAGGTGAATCTACCTAATGTATCTCCTCTAGTTCTGCCATTAATTATGTATATCCCTAAACCTTTACAGAGTTTTAACATTTGCTTTCCATTCATGTTGACTAAACTATCGTAGCTGTTTCTTGGTGTGATACTTGATGAGGAGTGAAACATGGTGTCATTGAGTATATGGTCATTATCTACAATATTTACATAATCAATTTCTCTCCTTGTTCTGGCATTTAAATCTGCACATATGAGGATATTTCCTCTGGACTGAAAGTGTAAGATGTCAGTCTGTAGTTTGGAAAAGCTTTGTTCTTTGTAATAAGGTGAGTCATGAGGTGGAATATAGACTGCACAGAGGTAAAGATTAGACTGTGAAATGACAGATTTCACTTCAAGCCAAATAGAAGATTTTTCAATTTTAACAATTTTAATTGAATGTATCAAATTGTCTTTGTGCCATATAAGTATTCCACCTGAGTCTCGGCCACATTTTATTTTTGAATTTTTTGATGAAGGAACAACAATTTCCTTGTATCCTATTGGACAATGTAAAGTCTCATTACTTCGACACCATGTCTCATGAAAGATACAGATGTCCATATCTGTTACACTGCTGAGTAAGTCTTGGTCTGCAGTCTTGTTACCAAAAATAGAAGAGTGCAGACCCTGTATATTCTAACAACTGATTTTAAATTATTTCATGGATAAGTTTTTCTGTAATGTGTGTGAGTGTGTGTGTGTATACATATGTATAAGTGTGTGTGAGTTATGCAGGTTATGTCCTCAGTCTGGAGCAGATGATGTTTAGTAGATGTCTTATCTGGTTGAGTTCAGCAGCTGCAGGGTTTTGTGGCTGTTGAACTGCCGCTGCGTAGCTCTTGTGTTGTGATGGAGGTCCTGTGGCCGATCTGGACTCTGTTGGAGGACAGATGGTTCTTGCTGCTGTGTAGCTCTGGTGTTGTGATGGAGGTCCTGTGGCTGTTCTGAACTCTGCTGGAGGACGGATGGTTCTTGGTGACTGAGATCTTCTCTTGTCATTGGAGTTTCTGCTGTTTCTTGGTGTGTTTTCAGCACTCTGGCGAAGACTTTCACTCCTTGCTTGTTGAGATGTACATGGTCATACATATGATGAGGCCGTATGTCTTTGTGATGGGCGAGGTGAACATTAGGAATAAGTGCACAACTTCTGGAAAGCTCCACATTATTTCCATGGATCATGTGGAATGGCACATCAGTGCGTGGTAGTAGTGCAGACAGAGTTATTTTAGCCTCTGGAAAACATTGTGTGGCTCTGATCGCCACCTCTCTGATCACAGGAGCCACATGTCCCTTCATGGCCCTTAAATCATTTGTCCCTGTGTGGATAATGATGGGCTTATAGTTTTTGTTCTGGTTTCTCTCGGATAGGATCTGAAAAGCACTTCTTGTGTTTGGGCATCAGATTTTCTTGGCTCTCATATTTGGGAATAGAAGTTTCTCATTGACGTATTTCCCATTTGAGTCAGGCAGGATAAGAGCGTGTGTTTCTCTCGGGTCCTCTGCAACGGAGCTGTGGATCTGGGATGTTGGATCAGTCGAGCAGTGAGACTCTTCCTCCACTGGAAGCTGTTCAGGTTGAGGATTTTCTGTGAGTATCTCTGGACACATCAAGGGTTTAGCAGAAGACTCTTTAGGTGCAGAAGCAGAATTGAGTTCTTCTTTCAGATTGTTGATGAGTTTATCTTTGGTGCGGAGTACTGACTTCAAGGCAGATAGCTCCTCCTGCATTTCTTTTCTAACTTCTGTTAGTTGTCTTCCTAAAGTTGATTTTACTTCAGTCAGTTCATCTTTGGTTTGCTGAAGTTCTTTTGACATTTCTTCTCTGTGTCTCTGCAGATATTCAGCCTCTTGTCTTAGATTCTTTATGTCGATTGTCAGCTGTTCCATGTTGTTGTCTTTCAGGTGGGACAGTATCAATTCTTTTAGCTCCACTACTTCTACCTCCAGAAGTGAAAAATTGTCTTTCATTCTTGACATTGGGGATGGAATCACTGTTGCTGAAGTCATTGTCATCTTTTGGACTGATTTTCCAGGGGAGGCATCAGTGTTCTTGTCCTTGTTGTCGTCTTCATCAGACAGTGCCACAGTGTTTTTATATGTTCAAAATCCTCAATGAAGACTTTGAGAGCAGATTCTGATCCTTGGACCATGACAGTGCCATTTTGATACAGGTTTAGGGTCAAATATCTTGTTTCATCATTTTTTTCAGCATCTTCAAATACTAAGATCTGGCTGCCTTTACAGATGCCTCTTTTCTTGGTAAAGGTGAAATGTTGACAGAAGGCAGTGTGCCATAAAGAGCTGTGTTCAGTGTAGAAGAGCAGGTTGCTCATGACACTGTGGTCTTGTTCAGCAAACAGTGTTTCAGGCCTTTCCTTCATCTGCTTGTGTCAGAGCAGCTGCCTGGAGTGTTCGGAACTCTTCTGAGGGTAGATGAAGGGGCGGGGCCAAGATGATGCGCTGGCCATAGTTGACTTAGAATGTAAACAATCAACTGAATTAACTGCCAGTTTTTTTGTTTATTTTCTCTCAGTGAGGATACAAAGAGAGAAAAATGAAAAAAATAAGCCAAAAAGGAGAAAAATATGACTTTCACTGATTTTGTGACAAAAAAAAAAAAAGTCTTTAAAGTTCCAGTTTTGTCCAAAATGTTTTCTTTGTGCTGTTCTTCTAAGCAAAAACCCAAAGAGATATGAAATAGCACAGTCTGTTCAAAATGTCTTTACCTCTCTTTTCTTGTAAGTTTTCTTCTTATTTGTTGTTGTTTTTGTTGTTATCGCTTTCAACATGAATATCCTCTTCTGCAGAGGGTTGTCCTGTGATTATCTTCTCTTGAACTTTCCTCAGATTCAGGTGTGAAAGTGTAAAAAAAAAAAAAACTGTCCTAATTCAACTGAAGCTTTTGTCTTTTTTGTCTAGACGTTGTTTTATGTTGAATCTTTCTACTTTTCTGCTAATTTGTTAATAAAATTATTCTCATTTTTCGTAATTTATCTGGAGCTCAACTCAAGTGTGACCATCTCTCATGGAGCTCTCTCTCTCTCTGTCCCTACCTCCCAAGTCCCTCTCTGTCTGGCATCATCCAAGAGTGAGTGTGTGATGGAGTCTCTGTTGTTCTTGGTGCTCTCTCTCTCTCTTCTCTCCATTCATCAGACAGCCGAGCGCCTGCAGGCTATATAACGTGACATAATCTCACCCAGGCCACAGCAGAGATATATTTCTGACCAAAACTTTCCCCTTTTCACTTTAAATTCTGGTAAATTATCCTGAAATCAATTACACGTCTCACATACAGAGCAGATAAAGGCTGTTTTACTAGTATGTTATTGTACATGCTGCATAACAGAGAAAACGAGAAGGAAAAAGAGAACCAGATGGATTAATACAAATCATTCCATTTTTTTTTCTTCATAATTATTATCGTCTTTACTGCTTTGATTTAAATTCATTTTTAGATAGATAAATGGATAGAAAAATGGATAGGCTATGCAATTGCTAGGGTGTTCTGGGTGGTTGCTAGAAGGTTGCTATAATAGTGTTCTAGACTGTTGCTAGGAAGATGGTTACTAGGGTGTTTGGGATAGATGCTAGTATATTGCAGAAAGATGGATGGATGCTGAGTTATTCTGGGTGGTTGCTAGGGTGTTGCTATGCAGTTGCTAGGGTGTTCTGGGTGGTTGCTAGGGTGTTTGGGGTGGATGCTAGGACAGTGCAAAAAGCTGGATGCTCGGGTATTCTGGGCTGTTGCTAGGCATTTGCTAGGGTGTGGGTGGTTGCTAAGGTGTTGCTAGGGTGTTCTAGATAGTTGCTAGGATACTGTAGATAGATAGATAGATAGATAGATAGATAGATAGATAGATAGATAGATAGATAGATTGCTAGGATTCTGCAAGACAGTTACTAGGGTGTTTGGGGTGGTTACTAGGACATTGCAAATGAGTGGTTGCTAGAGTGTTGTTATGTAGTTACTGTGATGTTCTGGGTGGTTGCTAAGGTGTTGCTATTCAGTTGTTGGGGTGTTTTGGGTGGATAGTAGGCGTTTGTTAGTGTTTGGGACTCTTGCTAGGACATTGCAAAAAGATCCCAAAGCAAATTTAGGAAACACAAAACAAACATGTGACACCAAAAAGAATTTAAAGAAAATATTTCAGGATTTTAAAACCCCTTTTCCTCCAAGCGCAATTTCCTTTAACTGTCCAGTCAGAATACACAATATTCTATAGGACTGTATGAATCAATTAAGAATTGAAAACTCCTGTTGGAATTTTGGTTAATCCAGGAAGATCTTATGGGATTCTTAGTTGATCCCATTGTGTTCCTTTTGGATTGGTTCTCATTTATGACATATATTCCAATAAGAATCCTTCAAACAAGCATTTGTCAGTGAGGCCTATTTAAAGTGTGTGCGCAATCTGTTTTCTGGAAAACAAAACAGAGTTCAGAAGGTGGAGGGCAGAGAACAGACCCATACAAAGACCACAACAATAACAATAAACACACCTAGCATTAAACCTTTGGCCCCTACACCCGTGTGCCAGAAAAGGCGTGCGGCCGATGAAGATTTTTGCTCCATTCATAGAGCAGGAATCGGGTGAATGCATGCACACAGGGTGTGAAGAAAGCCATTAGCGTCCTCTCCGGCTGAGCTTAGTCAAGATGGCAATCCAATACTTTAATGCGGCCGCCAGTGCCAGAGTTTGCTCTGCCGTTGAGATACTGAAGCACAGCGCGTTCCCTTCCTCCAGGAGGATTATTAATAAATAACTGTTGCTTTCCTTGTTGCTTTCTTACACGTCACTTCACTCACCTTTTCACTCAACAATAAATCCCAGAGCGCTAGACTTTGCTCGGTGTGACTCAGGTAAATGGCTAATAACCCACAGTAATGGTAGACACAAACACATACTGTACACACAGTCTCTATGCTGGATAAAATCAGTGCACGCCTGTTATGGCCTTTGAATGAATGGGGTGTGTGTATATGCTTACAAGTTGTTTCCTGCCATTCTTGGCTGCCGTCTGAGGTCGGCCCCCTTCCTCTGTCCCCCGGCCCCCTTCACCAGAGACCCCCCGTTCCACTATAGAGCACAACAGTCTCCTGGATCTGACCTTAAGCCCTGTGAGAATTAATCTTCCCCCCCCCCCGTAAAAGTCTGTATCTATTCACCTGGGGCTGGTTGCACCAGCGTAAGTTACAGCTTAGCTTAGTTTTACCATAAATGAGAACTATAGTACAACCACTGAAAATGTGAACATTGGACTATTACACTTAATTCAAATGCAACCCATTTGTATAAACTGAATATTTATTAAATCTTCCAACCAGGAATGTGTAATGCAATTGGTCTGCCAGTAATATGACAGACTGAATTACATCAGTGAGAGCATGATTTGTGTGAACTGCATTTAGGTCTTAAGATTTACAAACAGCTGGTGCAACCCCCGACCCTGCACTTTAACAGCAGTGTTAGTTCTGTTTGTGCCTGTGTCTTCCTTGCTCTCTCTCTCGTCAGGGATCTCTGCCACAGTGACACTTAATGAGGTGTTAAAGAAGTGACAGGCTGTCTTCAGTCTTTCTTTTGTTGTGGAGAATGGGCTTCCGAGGCTTTAAACCCGAATTAATCTCTGTTTCTTTCTTTCTCTCTCTCTCTCTTTTTAGATGGAAGGTCGCTGTGGAGCACTCGTTGAAATTTGACTCTAAGTAATACCAGCTTTGAGAGCTCAGCACATATTTGGCAGGAGGCGAGCTATCGTATACTCCATGCAGAGCAACATGAGAACACCAACTAGACCAGCCTTTATTACTTTATTAACTTTCTCTTTTTCTTTCTTTTCATTCTAGCAAATTTCGTGTTCACTTGTTACCAAACCCATTCCGCGTCCACAAGCTAGTAGTTTCCCGAAGTTTTATGAAACAAACAATACATTCATCCAAACAAGCCGCATGTAGTAAAACCGACCACATCATCGAAAACAGTCCTTGAGCTATGATCATGCAGAAGATAAAGGTTAGAGGGCAGACAGAGATGGCCTTTGTGTTTGTTGTGAGGCTGGCGGAAAACATTGTGGCTGGCGGAATGCCCCGAGTATGATCACTGCTTTCATCATAAATCTGTTTGAGATGCTGGTGGTGATGCAGCGCTGCCTCAGTGGCGGATGTGAGAACGAAGATGAGATGCTTCCTCATCTAATGAGTCATTAGGAGAATCCGAGGCCAATGGAGAATGGGGACAAAACATCCCATTTAACTTTGTGGGAAACTGATGAGGGATTTAGGGATATCAAGTGGCTGCTGCGGTGTCCTGTTCAGGTGCAGTTTGAGGATATAATATTCCTTGGAATGCTGATATTATTTCTGGGCTGGATCGTATCTATTCTGGCCGAGATGTTGTAGTGTCTTTTGATTTGTTAACTTGTGTTAGGGTTTCTGCATGTGAGCCTGTGTGATTCTCTGCGGACGCAGCCATCTGTTTGGTGAATTAGCCAAACTCTTGCAGGGTTTCAGTTTGTTCAGTTTGTTAGCTGTGCAGTCACTCTGTATTATGCGTCACATCAAAGTCCAACAAGGGCCATGGAAAGTCAAGGAGTAACAATGGCCAGTGGTTTGCGTATACTTCACATTTGTACGCCGCTTGTGTTCTGAGTCCGGCTAAAGTCGAGAATCTGGAGGACGTATGACTTCTCTGTTTGCTTTTTTTTGAGTCTTCCATAATAACTACCAGGTGTTCTGGCATTCTCTAGATTCTGAAGGTCTTCGTTTCAGAAACATGCATTTCCTTCATCTCTCCTCACTCACTCATTCCCTGCCTTTGCTGCGAATACTCTCTCGATCCTCCTTATCCTCTCATTCTTTTTCTGTGTGCTTTACCTCTGTGCTGACATGAAGCTGGAAAAGATCCCAAAGCCTCGGCGTGTGCTTGTTTGGCCTGTTTCTTTCTCTTTGTGTAAATTTCTTCTGTCTTCATCTAAATCTGAATCTCACTCTCTTATTCGTATTGACGTGTGAACATGCATGCAGACACATGCACATAGACATTATTTTTTCTTTCTTTATGTATTTTGGGTCTCGCATACAGTCTGCCCATATGTTCTGGCAAAACTCTCCATTATTTGTTTACTTTTTCTACTGACCGATCCCCTAGCATGATCAGGGAATTCTTTAGCGCACCATAATTGCATCTCTCAGAAGTGGCGCATGTGTTTTTAATTAAGAGGCAAATGCCTCTGTCTCTGAGTGGCAATAAATTGTTTGCAGCCTCACTCAATTAGCAGTGAAAGATTTGACGGTACGCACAGACTGTTGCGCATAGGGGGGAAAAGGGGTAGGACGGGTAGACATGCTCCATAAAATCTGATAACATATTCCCGGAGCTAAGAGACTTGGGTAAACAAAGGGGTGGCACAGAAAATTAATCAAAAAATGGCATTTAGAAATTCCGACACCATAATGCAAAATGCTTAAATTGAAGTCAAAATGAACCCTATTTTCTTTCTAAACAAATGTTTCCTGGTTTTATTGTAAATGATTCGTTAGTGTGGGTTGTTTCAAAAAAGAATTTCTTTCTCTTCTAAAATAACTTTTACTTTTCTGCTGATCTCACTTATTCCATGTTAGCTATTGGATAATGTTAACCAATAGCCAAATAGCTATTTATTCAGTTTGTCACTGATGGATAAAATCAAGTAGGGATGCACAATATATTGGTACCAAATATCTGCCGATATTAAAAATTATTCAGTTTTTTCTATTGGTGGATAATGAATATATAATTGTGCATGTTTTAATTTTAATTTATTTAGACAAAATAGTATGACATTTTAATATTATCCATTTATTGGTTATCTAGCGTTCAAAAGTTTAGGGTCAGAGTTTAGGGTTTAGATTTTTCTTTAAAGAAATTAATATTTGTATTCAGCAAGGATACATTAAATTGATAAGTTGACCAAAAGTGACAATAAAGACTTTTATATTTAAAAAAAAAAAAAAAATATATATATATATATATATATATATATATATATATGTATTTCAGATAAATACTGTTCTTTTGAACTCTTTATTCATTAAAGAACACAGAAAAAAATGTAACATGGTTTCCACATAAATATTAAGCAGCACAACTGTTTTCAACTTTGATCATAATAAGAAATATTGCATGAGCACCAAATAAGCATATTAGAATGATTTCTGAAAGATCATGTGACACTGAAGACTGGAGTAATGATGCTGAAAATTCAGCTTTACCATCACAGGAATGAATTTCAGTAAGAGGTTTTTTTTTATTTATTTTTTTTTAACTGTAATACTTTTTACTGTATTTTTGAACAAATAAATGCAGCCTTGTTTTTTTTAAACACATTTTAAAAAATCTTACCGAGACCAAACTTTTGAATGGTAGTGTATTTAATGTAAATAAGTGTTTGACTTTACTTGATGCTTTGCAAGTCCAGTCACACCTTCAGAATGAGACTTCTTCTAAAACCAAGCCCTAGGCTTCCAAACATGTCAGTTTTATTAATGTAAAAACCACTGGAAGTCTGTGAAGGGAAAAAGCTGGATGCTGAAGGGATAACCAGCCACGCCAGGGGAAAACCAAGCCATTTCCTTCAAATCTGTGCTCTGACTGCTAGATTGGTTCATGATCAGGACAAGGGGGTGAGTCACCCTCTACAATGCTGCATATACAAGCATAAATGCCTGAAAAACTCTCCCATGACTAAACCATCCACTTTTCTTCCCTTAGGAGATTGTAATCACTTGCCAGGACACATTTATGGTAATGGCAAGTTGCTTCATGCTGTGAGGAACTTCACTTGCAACCTTTGTCTACAATTGTGCCCATGCATTGAAAAGCCAGATGATGTTTTTAATAGCCTGTTATTAAGACGCGGCATGCCTCAACAGATAACCAGACAAATGAAGGCAGAAGTTGTGCAACAAGTAAAATCAAATAGAGACTTGAACTCACCTTGGAAATATAGGCCTTGATACCCTCAGCTAGTTTGATGCAAGGCTCTCCAAACAGTTGGGCCAGGTCTTCGGGAATGTCCCGGTCTTTATCCAGGGCATTAAGCAAGCCCAGGCACCGCAGCTCTTCTGTAACCCCCTGACTCTTAACCTGCCAATAGGATGAAAATTAGAACACAAGTTCAAATCACAACCCCTTAATCTGTAAATTAAAATGTGGTTTGAATGCCACGTCATCCTAAGGAACAATGAAAACAGCACTTTGGTGTAGGAAGCAAATTGGGAAACGGGGGCTGAAGGCATGCACAATGAGGAAAATCTGCTCAAGCCCGAAGCATAGGCTGAAGATCAAAAAAATGGCACGTATTCCTCTTGACCCTTTCCTGGAAAGTAGATGAGGACATCTGCAATGGGGCTTGCTATGGAAAGCCAATGGGGTACAAGTTCAGCTCAAAGACCTTGAGCCAGCTGGAGAGGTATGTCCTACATAATGAGGTACTTCAAATGACCTTTCACTGAAACCTACTCTATTCACTGAAACTTGCTCTATTTTCAGTCTCTTTCTCTCTCTTTCTGTCCCTGTTCAGAAACCCAGAGCTGCTCCAAGAAATATATGTTGCCAGTTAAGAATCTCTGTGTGCAGTTTCGCAGCCTTGAGTCACGGTCCGCCAAAGCTCTTAATGACTCTTCAGTTGCAGGCAGAGCTTGGCAGCAAGAAGGTGTTTAGTTAACTCTTGCCACGTTACGGTTCTCAAAGTGAGTCAGGCAGGTACTGAGGGTTCCCCAGATTGAGCAGAGCTGCGCTCACAGGAAGAGCTCAAGACTGATCTGAGACCAGTTTTGCAATTTCTCCAGACTTGTTCATATGCGTTGATCGACAACCTGTTTGCGGTTTTGTCTCATGGGTAAGCTTGGGCTGGTCCTGGATCAGCACAATAAAACGACTTCAGCATAAGCAGAAAAGTACAGCTAGAAAAAAGGCTAGTTTGGGTAGCACTTTACCATATGGTTCAATTTGTTAACATTACTGACTGCATTAGGTTTCATGAACTAACAATGAACATGTTTTACAAAATGTATTAATATTGTGTATGTGTGTGTGTGTGTGTGTATATATATATATATATATAGTATTAATGCCATGATGCCAGTGAAACAAGTTTTACTTTTATTTATCTTGTACATCTGTTTTTGCAAACTTAAACATTTGGTTTTCTGTGATGTATTCAACATGGCTAATATAATGGCTGATTTCATCTGGCTAATATACAGTAGGTGAGGTTTTGTCAAATAGTTTTGAAAGCATCATAATTAGTTAAAAATTACAAACTAATCACTCAGTAATATGTTAAAAATTAAATGCTGTAAAAGTACTGTTCATTTTTAGTTACTCAGTACATTAAAAAATATTGAGCCTTGCTGGTAAAATGTTCTAATTAGGGGTTGCTTTATAACTCCTGTAAGTTATATTTACCACCTGAGCTATAGCTAGCCATCTGCACTACTTTTACCTGGAAAACAGAAACGTCTTCTGACAGGTCACGGTTTCATCACAAAAACCCAGTTTATCTGATGTGTCATATCTTGTGCTTGCATGTACATGTTCAAAATCTTCATAACTGTAAACAACTTCTTGTCTTGTAAGTGCATACTTCCTGCTATTTCTCTCATAGAAATGGGTCAGTTACACATGCCCTGGAATCTGAAGTACTGTCCAGGGTGTGGATAAGTGTGAGCCAGCAATTGATCAGTTGTCATCATGAGTTACACCAAATAAATTAAACAACTCTGGGTCAATGCTGCTACACCCTAATACATGTAAACTCCAACAGTATTGCTATACGTAATCATTCACAGATGGGCCAACTCACAAAAACCATGTAGTTCAATGCACTGTAAAATAAGAAAATCAACATAGATGGTGGTATTGAGTCATTGGTAGTGTGGCTAGTGGCACTCAGGAGGATTTCTGATCCCAGTTGAGGGCAGCAGGAAGTAGGGAACAATGCATCAGTGTTAGCCCTGATTTCTGTAGCTGGGGAAAAGAAGCCACCACTGAACTTTCTGCTTGACTCCACATCCATTGCTTTTTTGGGAAAGGATTAAATAAGAGAAACCAGGCATGTAACTTAAATCCATGCCAGGGGCTCTCTCTGTATCTCACTATAACGTCTCACCCGTCCTCTCGCTTCTCTCTTCTTCGCCTATCCCTGATCCAAGTGTATGTTTTTTCTAGTTCCCCCCTGTGGTCTCAAAGAAAGGAAAGCAGCCTGAAAGTTGGTTGTGATCTAAATGATCTGTGAGGGCTGAAGCTCTGCAACTTCGGATGAGTTCCCAGAGGGCAACAGGTCTAAGCAGGTCTTTAAAGGAAACTTCAGCCAAATATTCAGTTTGTGCATCTGGCAAAGAACAAACTCTGAGGAGATTGTACTCTTTCTCTTTCCTTCTCTAGAAGACCACACAGAAGTCAAAACCTGTCTTGGCAATAGAAAGAAATGCTGTGGCCTTGGGTCGACTTGTCTCTAAATGCAACAAATCATGTTACGGTAAGAAAGGAACCCCCTTTTTGAGCAAAGTTTGAGATTTATTTAGACTCACACAATGAAAAGTATGCAAACAAGTTCAGTAGGTGCTTTCCTCTCAATGACGAGTTTCTCTAAAATTAGCGCATGACTACAAGCGAACAAGTGTGAAACAAACAACGAGCTAAAGTTAGTGATATAGAGTGCATACTCAGCATGCCATCTGCCTTCTAGTACACACCTGTACATACAAACATTCGACTTTACAATGACCCTTGCCATTGTGTGGCAAAAGCCCCAGTTGCCAAGGGTAACTATCCTTTTTTTCTCATAATCACCTTTGTCTTGGCTCCTCTCATTGGCTCATAAATCTCTGGTAAATGGCCAATGAAGCCAGGCCTTATTAAGAGTTCATTGTGATGCATTTTTAAAGTCCCTCTGGGTGTTCTATGAAGTCTCGGGCCATCGCCATCCCGTTCTGCTCTGTCTGACTGAATGTTACACTTCTAGAATACTAACTACGTGCCTGTCAGCGGACCCTGGCTTATTTTCCCGATCCAAATGGGGCCCTAACAGTCGTTTCGTCCTGCTAGAATATCTAAACACTTCTGAGAACCAGGATGTTGTGTTTTTCTCTGCACATAATTAATACAGAAATTAAATATGACATGGACAGATTGAGGTAATTATGAACTTAGTTTAACTCAAGTTACTTGATTAACAAGTTTTAGCTTCGTTTTGGGCCTAATCACATCAGCAAAGGCCCTTTTTACATTAAATCTGATCATTGTCAAATAAAGACAGATAAAATGTCCCTAAATCTCTTTGGAACATTCAGTCCGCAGAGTTTTCATTACTGTGCTAATGGTCCTAAATGAGGGACTAGCATCGTTTATTAGCCGTCCTGGTAGTGTAAACCAGGGCTTTGTTTGTTCTTCCAAGCTCTGATAATCGGGTAAAAAGGAGGTGTTTACTCGTCTTTTAGGACAACACTGCGAGCATCCCATCTGGCCAGAGCACCAAGATGAGCACAGGATATTTATGTTAGTGCTGAAGAATGTTCATTAGGCAACAGCTGTGTATGTGTGTGTGAGAGAGAAAGTAAGTGCATCTGTGTCTTTATTTTAAGCACATTCTCACTCAATAGCTCAATTTTCTTCTTGCCTTTTCAGTCATTGTGTCGAATTGATGACGTCCCTCTGGAATAAAAAAATATCTTTAATCTTTCAGCAAACACCATGGTGATGTTTAATCCTTGAAAATATTTTCCTACGGCTTTTTGTTCATGTATGACTGAAACTTCATCATAACCAGGGCCTTTGAAATAGGCCAGGAGATATTTCAAACCCTTCTCAGATTTATTAGAAAAGCCAGCATCTTGTGTGTTACGCAAGATTTATACCGAGAAGTGAATCATTGCTTGGCCTAGTTTAATTTATTTAGCAAAGACGAAAAATAAAAAGCTACTCTGTGCTATCTAATCAATTTAGATGCAGGACGACAAATTATAAAATGTATAGCTCAAAGTCACTTTATATCAGTGAAATTTATACAGAGCTTTGTCCTCATGTCAGTTTTGTATTTAAGGCTGAACAGTGTGTGTAACGCTTGAAACTATCCATGCCTTCTTCGGGCCTGGCAAACATAACATAACTTGAATCCGCAAAGAATTATCAGAGAAAAGCAGCCACAATTAGATGTAATTATATGTTCTACATAAAAAGTATGATATTACAGTGAGAATGAGAAGGAAAGACAGAGGGAAACTGAATAAGAATAAAGACCAAACGTGAAGGAGAGGGGAAAACAAGTGGGTAAGAGAGTGAGACGTTGTGGATCTTGGCAATGGCAAATGTCACAGGAGGTTTACAATGGGGAGCCTGAGAGGAGACAAACATTTGCTTGCAGGGTATTGCTTTACAATGAATTTCTGTTATTGTTGACGAGGGGCCAGTCTAAAACTACAAGTATACAGTATGAACTGCAAACTCCTGTCCCAAAAGCAAGCACCAGACAGTACCATGACCTGGCACCACCTCCAGCTCAGTTCAACACCTAATCTAAATGAATTTTGTCAGTTGTAGTTACTTATAAATAGGTCAGCTGGAACTCTGTGTGATTTCAACGGTGATGACTTCTGCCGTTATCCTCTCTGTTGTGTTTACAGTCTCACAGTGTGACCATGAATTAACTTCACTTTCTTTTTCCCCGCAGTTGTAGAGGGTTTATTTGAAACAATAAGTCTTATCTCACCGAGCGCTATTGTTTTACAGGCTTTGCTGATCAAAAGGCAGTTTTATATTGAGAGTATTACAGCCTAGGTAGTAACTTCAGACATTTTTGTCATATTTGACTTTGAAATAACCCTAATATGGGTTCAGAGTTTATTAATATTCAACAGGACTTACAGAATCCTACCTCAATCTAGGTTTTGGGTCAGAGTATGACTAAAAGCATCATTTCATCAGAAAAAGGCAGAGCATAATAGATATGCACACTTATCCAATAATCTCAACATTGTGATTCTGATTCATAGAATGTTTATGCTGTATTCTGTGCTGTTGTGTGTATTTCATTGACACTATGTCTATGTATTGTGCTGATTCATGACATCCAGGCAGTTAAGCATGCATAGGAACTTTTGAAGTGTTTCCAACACAATACAATGTTGCAAAACAAGTCCACAACTTCATTGTCTGTTCATGTGCAGTTTCGCTTATTTAATTCATTCTGTTAACAATCTTACTAATCACATTGTTTTTATTTTAGAAATTCTGTTCAGACATTTTTATTTATTTATTGTATTTTATTATAATTGTTGTTTTTATTTATTTATTTTAGTTTAGTTTTTAGAAGAATACCCAAGAGCACACATCAAATGTGATTTGATTAGTCTGAAATCATTTTGATCTGAATCATGTTGTTGATTATTTGTGAATTCGGAGCCTTTAACGTGTCAGTCCTCCTCACAAAACCGCAAATGATCAGATTAAATTACAAGAAATAAACAATTGTCCCATCGCAATGCTTTGCTTCCTTTGACTATGTTAATGCATTTAATCCTAGTAGCGTTCTCTCTGTATCTTGGAATATAAAGTGATACATCACCGATCTGCAACTTAGTAAAGGTTGTCTTCTGTTGCAGACTTGGTCTGATCGGGTGTCAAAACTTAGTGTGCTGCCTACCTTGACGACATTTTGGGGAATCATGTGCACAGAAAACACGAGTAAACATGCTGTCTAGGCAGTGCACTAGGTTTTAAACGCGCCATCGCCCCGAAAGCGCCTGTGATGCCCAAAAAATAGGTGGCACGAAACTCAGTAAGTTTTAAGTCACGGCCTGTTCATCTGATAGTGACAAGAAAATAATCAGTGCAACTTTTTTTTTTTTTTTTTTTTTTAAATTGCTTACCTGCGATAAAGACATGTTTAAGTAGACAAAGAGTCCGGTGGTGGAGGCTATTTGCAGCACAACCACCACGATCACGACCATTGCGATCCATAACTTTGACGGCGAGTCTCGACCACGGCCGTTTGCCGGAACCATCATGTATGTTGTGGACTCGCTGCTGACCGACCTGAAGTAATCCTGGTTATTCTGAGTAGCCATGGCATTCCTAAGACGTGAGTAGATACGCAGTTAGTGGCAAACAAATCAGCAGCGGGACGTTGAATAAACCCCTTCTTGTTGGCGCAGAACGGCCGTGGGAGGGTAGAGTCTGTCCCACACTCGCATGCAGTCACTAATGCTGTAAGACTAGTGCGTGTGTGTATGTAGACGCTGAGGGGTTGAGTCTTAAGAGTTTGTCGACGTAGGCTACATTACTGTAGCTCCTCATGATTTCCTTAACCCCTTTCCTCATACAATTTATCCCACTGAGATCCTCCAATATGAATAAATAATACATATTCTAAAAATATCGTTAATATATCAGTATTTTATATCCTAACATTTGATATAACAGAAAAGCCCAGGATGCTGTCTTTTATGCTGGAGAACCAGCAAGAGTTAAAACCCATTTAAACCAGTGGTTGGTTTTCAATCTTTTTGACTCCAAAAAGCCTCCATGACTTTTCCAGTTGTTTATGATTTACTGTATAAGGATAAGTATAATATATATATATTATATATTATATATAGGCCTATATTTTTTTTTCAATCCAATAGAATAAATAAATATATTTTATCTGTATAAAATATTTAAAATGCCCATGTAATTATAAGATTGTATTTACACGACATTTCCAGGACTATAAATCACCCAAAATTAGGCCAGCTCATGTATCAAGTTTTTTTTTTTTTTTTTTCAAGACCGTGGGAATCCAGGTCCTTGAAAGAAAAAATAAAACAGTCACTGAGGGGGTGAATTATTGAAACATCTTGTTTCATAGTTTTATGTTATTTTATGCTTGTTTTGTCTTATTTTAAATAATCTTGAGGCCCCTTTGGAAGTTTGCTGGGGCCCCCTAGTGGACCCCGGGCCCCTGGTTGAGAACCACTGGTTTAAACTTACGCTGGTTTAGCAAGTTTAAGATGACCAGTTTAAGTGTCCAAAACCCATATAAAATCAGCCAACAGACTAGTCTGACCAGGTTGGGAAACCAGTTAAGAACAGCAAATCACATAAGCTTTATATTTATATAGCACTTTTCATTTTTATTTATATAGTCCATATATATATATATATATATATATATATATATATATATATATATATATATAATGTTAAAGACACACCTGGGGCCGGATTCACAAAATCTTAAGAAATGTTAGAATTTGTAAGAATGTTATTAAGTACAATTCTTGGAAAATTCTTAAAAAGTTCTTAGATATTTTCTTAAAAAAATATTATTTGTTTTCTTAATAAGAAAACAGCGAAGACTTGTTTAAAACATGCAGAGCCAAGTATAGGTTATTACATATATACAGTGCCCTCCAAAAGTATTGGGACAGTAAAAACAAAATTGCTCTGTTAGCTGTGGTGTCAAGACATCTATAAATATGATTAAAAGATTAATATGAGGCAGAAGTACAGAATGTCACATTTTATTCTTTGCTGTTTCAATACAAAATGTTTTACCATCTAAGAAGAACAGCACTTTTAGAGTTTCATCCCTCTGCCTAATGTAAACATAAGTATTGGAACAGTTTAACTTAAAGTAAATGTGTAAATGTGTAAAAGCTAATATTTAATTGTAAATCCCTTGCAAGCAATCACAGGAGTGAGTCTGTGACCCACAGACCTCACCAGACTCCTTGTTTCACACTTTGAAATGCTTTTCCAGGCCTTTAATGCATTACTGTCTCTGAACTGTAATGTGTTACACTGCATTACAACCGTAACTGTAATACGTTTGCGTTACTTTCACCAAAATAATCACAGAAGTATGACGGCATAAAATGTAGTTTATTGTTGCTCATTATACATCCAGTGGAGGGCGATGTGGTATAGCATAATGACTGTGTAGGCCAGTGATCCTCCAGGGGGGCTTGGAGATAACTTAAAATTAATTTAAATATATTAATATAATTCATTAATTATATTATTAATACGTTAAATTAAATATTAACAAACACCACCTCTCTGCGTATTCTGCGATTGTTTCGGAGCGGCCCTCGCCGTTTCTCGCACTGTGTGAAAAACAGGCTGAATGGCGGCTCAAAACACCCAACCGCATCAGTAACATGGTAGCCTATAGCCTACGCAAACTGCATCTCTCATTTGGATAAAGAAAACCAGTGTCGCCAATAAAGGTTTGATGGATGACGATTGTAATGAAGGTAAAGACGATTACAGTGACATACAGGAGTCATACATTAGGCATGCGCGAGTCCGTTATTATTGTTGCGCAAACAAACCGTGTATGTGCGCTCGCGGCTTACTGATATTTCTGCATCTGTTGCTTTGTCTTGCCCGCGCTCTCGTCCGGCGCATTCTTTCTCATCTCCGACCCTGAAGCTCTCTCGGCTATCCTCGTGTTAGCGTGGCACCGGTCCAGGTGTTTTTTCAAGTGCTATTTCTAGAAAGTTCCTTCAGTGCCGCAAATTGTAATATTGCCCTTATCTATTACGTTCTTGTCCTTTTCTCTGAAAATAATGGGAGTATGCCCATCCCACACATGCATAATGTCTCTGCCATCTCAACCATCGAATTCCAGCAGCAGGAAATAGACATAACTATTTTACCCGCGGATTTTTCCAGTCTTGAGGCGCTGTTAAAAAATAAAACTAACACCACTTAATTTCGGGTTAAAATGCGTTGTTGTAACGTGTGTTACTGAGATTTTAACAAGTATAATATTACCCAAATTCTATTAGTAATGCGTTATATTACTGTGTTACAGCAAAAAGTAATATATTACTGTAATATAATTACTTTTGTAATGTGTTACTCCCAACACTGCTGATCAGTACCAAAAATAGGAAAGCCAATTTGAATCTGCAAAAACACAGATGAGCCAGTAGAGTTTTAGAGCTTTTTTTATGGACAGATGAGACAAAGATTAACCTTTATCAAAGTGGGAAAGCAAAAAGTGTGGAGAAAAAAAAAAGAAAATGCAAATGATCCAAGGCATACAACCTCATCTGGAAAGCATGGTGGATAGTGTCATGTCATGGGCATGCATGTCTGCCTCTGGAACAGGCTCACTCATCTTTTTTGATGACTTATTGATGGCAGCAGAAGAATGAATTCAGAAGTGTACAAAAGAATCTTGCCTACCAATGTTCAAGAAAATGCCACCAGACTCACTAGGAAGTGAGGGATATGGCAACAGGACAATGACCCAAAACACTACTGCCAACTCAATCAAGGAGATTATCATGGTAAAGAAATTTTGGGTCTTAAATGGGCCAAGTTTCCAGATTTAAATCCTATTGAACAAGAATTTCACCAGCTGAAGAGGAGACTAAAAGCAGAAACTCCCCAAAACAAGGAACCGTTGAAAATGGCTGTATTAAAGGCCTGGAAAAGCATTTCAAAGTGTGAAACCAAGAGTCTGGTGATGTCTATGGGTCACAGTCATGCTCCTGTGATTGCTTGCAAGGGATTTACATTAAATATTAGCTTTTACACATTTACATTTACTTTAAGTAATTTTTGTGTAAAATCTACAATTTACTTAAAATCTTAATTACTTCATAATACAGCAGTGAAGGGGTGACACTAAAATATCAAGAGTGCAAAATAGACACAGTTGAGCCAGAAGACTCAAATGAGAGGTTGAAATCAGGTTGATTAACCTCTGATAAAGCATTCCTGTTAATTTTTGTTACATTTTTGCTGAATTTTGATGTTATGTGTAACAAAATGTCTTTCTCTGTGTTCAGGTTTGAGTGTAGTAAAATTAATGCAAAAACTGACACTTCAAAAAAAAAAAAATCTAAACCTTTGCAAAAAGTTGTTTTTGAGAATGTCTAAATATATATCCGAATCCACAACTTAATAAAAATAAAAATAACACAAAAATAAATATTTATATCTAAAATAAGTATGTCTAAAAACAACTAGAGAATTTATAAGCCTTTTTATATAGAGTTGTATATCTAGTGGTTAAACCATGGCATTACAGATGTTTTTCTTTTTTCTTTTTTTTCCCACCAGATGGCACTAATCTGCCTTCAAAAATAGGATTTTAAAGGCATTGTCTGTTTTAATCCAAAATAATGCTTATAGAAATATTATGTTTTAAAAAATATATTTTCAGTGGGAAAAAAACTGATAATAATTATTGCATAAATATGAATTAGTACCATGAAATTCTCTCAAAATACAACAGAAAAAATAGTATTGAACAAAAATATATTACATTGATTTTGCTGAAAATAAAAGAAGTAAAAATAATAATAATAAAAAAAAAAAATTCAGGTGTTTGGTCACTTTTGACGGTGAACAACACCAGTGTGACCCCCAAATGAACAATACCAGAGGGTTAAATGTGTATTTTGGATGTTTTCTTTCCACTAGTGTGTTATGGAAGCAAAATGCCTCAAAATGTCAAAATTGACCATTGCTTGAAAAAACAATAGGTTTTGCCTGTATTGTCTTATCTTAAAGGGATAGTACACACACACACACACACACACACACACAAATGAAATAATTTACTTGCTCTCATGTTTTTCCAAACCTGTACTTTATTTCATCAGTGGAACACAAAAGATGATATTTTGAAAACTCAGAAGTGTTTTTTGGCCATGCAATGAAAGTCATTGGGTCTCGTGTTGTTTTCGACCCCCTTGACTTTCATTGCATGGACACTTTTGAGTCAATTTTCAAAATATATTTTTGTGTGTTTTGCAGAAATTAAGTCAGTCAAACAGGTTTGGAAAGACATGAGGGTGAGTAAATGATGACAGACGTTTTGTTTTTGAGTGAACTATCACTTTAATATAGTGTGCCACACATTGGATCACATTACGGACCTCATATCACAGAGAAAATGTTGTGTTTTACACACATTGACCTTATCTTCAAGATAGATGGTGGCTACAAAGAGCCTGATGTGAAAATTCTTTGAAAACACCATAAACCTGAACACATGTCCCTATTCCCCAGAGCAAACATGTTGAATTTATTGTACTCAATTTAACTTATTTTTATCTTTTATACAGTTTCCTTTCTCCGCTGGCTCCTTTATGGCCCGTTTGATCACATGAATACAAAGGATTGCTCACTGTCCCTGTTGACTTAAGTCGCAGCGCTTCAGTGCTTCATTCAGCTTGAGTGATACGAATAGAAAATATATGAGTACATTAAGTCTATGAGGCCTGTTTAATGTAAGGAATTCCTTCACATGCATCTGGCTCTTATTGTAGAGAATAAATCGATGTGTCATAGCTTGGGAAGAAGGGTGGGTGGGGGTGTTGGGAGATTTTCCAGAGCCCCCATGATCCATTTGACTCTATATGTGTCAGCTCTGTTGCAATCACTTCTTCCCTGCTATATCTTCCCCACTCCCCTTTCCTGCTATCTTTTTTCCTTATGCACGTTTTTTTTGCCATCTCTCATTTTTGGCAGCAATGGTTCCTCAGACATTGGAACAAACACTTTTCCAGATGCGTATAACGTGGCTGGACTGAAAGCCATCTTTACTGACACTGCAGCTGTAAAGTCAGCCCCCCCTTGTGTATGAGAATATGTGTGTGTGTGTGTGTGTGTGTGTGTGTGTGTGTGCGGGAGAGAGAAAGCAAGGCAGAGGGTCAAAGAATGAGTATGTGTGAGTTTGTGTGTGTCCTGGGTTTTCAAGCTGTGGTCGCCAAGAGTGGGAGTGAGTGGGATGCAGGTTTTCGCTAAAGCGCATTCCTGCCATGTTAGATATCACTGCTTTGGGAGTATTAATGAGATGCAGTAAAATAGTCCTGCTTTTTACACAGCCCACAAAACCTTGCGCACCCCTTTAGAGCAATCAGCTCCATCATAAAACAACTCCAACAATAGAACATTCACTGCTTATCATCATTCAGACACACTTTATTATTGGTACTGACATATTGTTAAAAAATAATATACAGAATCTTTGGTCAAGAATGTGTCAGTGTGTTTTGGATGGTAGTAACTTCTAAAGCTGATTTGTAGATCAATGACCAGTTCTGCAAGGGTTTAGCTGGTCCAAGATCAGTTTAAACGTGCATTGTCAATCAGGTTCTGCAGATGCTCCAAGAGAGAATTGGAGCTCTCATAGCGCCCTCTGCTGGTCGTTTTCTGCATGTCACAAAACTCATCAAGAGAAGCCACTAAATCGCCCACCGTCCAGCCATTCAGACGGGCTCTCCGAGAGAGTCTGCAAAGCTAAGAGAACGTGTTAGTCAAAAAAAGTAATACAATTACTTTATAATGAAAATGATAGACTTTAGTGTGAGCACTTAATCTAATCGGCTCTTTCAAAGCAGTATGATATAGTACAATGAATGCCATCAAATAATTATAGTGCTTCCTTAAGCTTTTGTAAAGATTCAATCCATATCTCTATAAACTCAAAGCTATTGTATGAGATGGCAACCAGGATTGTTGTAAAATGCAAATTTCACTTCTTAATTTGAATTGTGATAACATTTCCAATTTACTTCTACTGGAACCACAATGCAAATTGCATATTGTTAGCCATGTTTTTATTAAATTTATTTAATCATTTTCTTATAGGATAAAATGTTTATTATTTTATAAAATAATATTTCCAATACAAATGCATGTGCAAGGTTTAAACTGATGTCTGTAAACTTAAAGCTTTTGTCTTAGATGACGACTGGAATCGTAAAAAGAGTTGTAACACTGTCAGTTTAACCACTTATAAATAATAATAATAACAAAAAAAGGATTTTTAAGACAAAACCTTTTCAGGAAAAAAAATATCAATTATAGGTTTAAATTTGATTTACGATTAAGGTTTCCCCATTTACTTCTACTGTGAATGACAGTCCAAACAATTTTTAATTGTCAACCCATGTTTTATGTATTTATTTACAAATTTGTTTTAGGATAAAATTTTTCCTTCTTAACATTTTTTTAAATTAAAATATTTCAAAATTATTGACTGGGAGTTGGTATAATAATAATATTATGTTTTAGGCAACTTTGGCCACCTTAAAACTTACCTCGAAAATACTGAGTTAAAGCCTGTTTCTAATTCTATGAGAATAGGAAAGTCTGTTATATAGTTGTGGTGTGAGAATACTTCCCTATTCTCATGGAATTGTAATGGAATCTAACACTTTATAGTTATTGTCCTTGGTGTGAACAAGGCCTTTAAACATTAAAGCAAAAAGTATTACAACAACCATCCATGGTCTTCTCAATTAGGCAAATTCAGTCTGTGAAAATTGTAATATTCTGTACCTGTTGCTGAAGGCTTGTGTCTGGTAGATCAAACTGAAATGCTGAAGTCCCGTTCTGAGAGGCCACGGCCCAGAGTAGAGCACATTGCAGTTCCTGTACATGACGACTTTCCTCAGCACATATCTTGATCACCAATGGTTTAATGTCTTTCTGGGAGCCAAATTCTGAGTGCTTACAGTTAAAGAGTAAGCTGGAAGCATCACACACAGAATGCTGAAGCACGTCTTCTGCGAAGTCGTTGGCAAATGTGTGTACCGATGATGTCACTTTTATGGCGTCAACTGTAATGGGGTTCAGTTCTGATTTATTGTTACAGCATCTGAAGGTTTTGGCTTTGAGGGAGTTGACTGAGTCTTTACACAGTGTGTTTGAATAATGTTCTTCTTCCCATGGCTGTGGTTCTGCCGCTTGGCTCAAAAGATGTGGCTGGGCTCCATGTTTAAACACGTCCTGTCTTAGCTTAGCAAAAGCATGAACCACACCGTTAATGATTAGCCCACTAGCTAAAACTTTCACCCCGTCCGTTGCAGAGAATGGCATGCTAGATCTTTTTTCTGGAGCCATGTCTACCTTATGTATTGAGTATGATGTTGTTTCTTCCTTCAAAACCTTCCTTTCTCCTCTCGCCATCACCTCTGCTAGAGACGTTGTGACAATTTCACTCGCTAGTTGATCAGAAATAGACAACATGCATTTCACACAACCCTCATCCCTTACTTTTATCTCATTTGTGGTGAGAGAATGAAGGATATCTGCAGATATTTGAGCAGCATAGTCAGTCAGCCTGGAAATGTCATTTTGGAGTCCACCATCATTAGCTTCTCTGCCCTCGTCTTCTTCTAGACCTCCGTTTCGACAACACTCCAGTGAAAGCGAGCGCATCAGCCTCACCATGAAGTCAGCGGATGCGTCTGTCATTTGGTTCTCCAATAAGGGTTTCATGTGGTCTTTGGGGGTTGGAGGAGGAGGTGAAGGAAGAAACTCTTTAGCAAGTCCTCCCTTTAGCTTCCTTGTGAAACTGGCTCGACTCCTCATCATCTCTGGATGTAAAGGGGTGCTTGGAGGAGCATCAGGGTAGTCGAGAGACCCCAGACTGGCCATGCTCTTCAAGGAAGTGGCATATACTGTGGTCAGTGAGTCATTATATTCCTCCATCTTGTCTGTTTCCATTTCAAATGCATTTTTATCACAGTTGTAGTCTGAGGAGCACAGGACCCATGCATTTTCATAATGCATTTTCCCCTCTATAACCCCTTTATCATTTATATTTTTGGACGATGGATCATCAGAGTGATGTTGCCTCTCCATCTCTTCTAGTGCTTTGCAACAGACTTTTAAAGTTAACTCTTCAGCTAGCATCTCAACGTCATCCTGTCTCACTTTGACATATTCACTTGGGTCTCTGATCCTCACAGCTGAATCTATAATAGCTTTGGCTGTCATATGCGCAAAGTGTTGAATAGGCTCTATGTTCTGTTCTAATGTTGCATACAGTAAACGGCTGTATGTTTCCAACGTGTGTTGGATTGACAACGGGTTGTATGCAGGTTGTGGGTATGAACCACTGTTGATTACTATCTGCGTAGAGTCCTGAAAAGGTCATAACAGAAAAAATTAAGATGACTTTCATCAGGTAAAGTTGCACTTTATACAGTGAACATACTTTTTAACAGCTACTTTTTTGCACGATGTTAGAAAGAAATTTAGAAGAGAAGGAACAGTTTTATTACTGCAATGTATTTATTTACAGGCTTTTAATATACTTATATGATACTAAATACTAAAATGTCTGTACTTACATCAGAGTGACCACATTCTGAGGCAGTGACTAGATCACACAGTTTAAATGAGCTGCTTAGCCACTCCTCATTAATCATCTGAAAAAGAGATATAAAATAGATATAATTTAAAGACGCACAATCTATGGGTTTCAAAGACGTCACTTCCGCTATGCTCGCCGCCATTTTTGTGTCCGACACGGCAACTAACACAGCAGTGCTTCATTGTACTGATGATCATCTTTAGCTTTTAGCGAGCACTCAAACAGCAACACAAAACATTAATAACTATGATTGTGGCTGTCATATTAATAACATTATAATTGTATACACTATTGTAATAAAATGTTGTGAATTATTTGGGCTTAGCTGCTGTTTCGGCATGTTGTTACAGGAAGAACGCATCCACAACAGGAGCTACATTCACGTTTCTTAGTTCAAGTTCATGCGTGCATGATTTTGTGCAAATTTAAGTTGTAATATTATGTTTATCTTGTATAAATATATCTGAATTATCCTATATAGAATGTGTTCTGTTGAGTTAATTAAGTGCTTCAGTTTATGTGTTCTCTTCAGTCTCAGCGCGAGCAGCTCAAACAGCAATGATGTTATCTAAATGAGACTATTTGGGAAAAATATCGATATTTAGAAAAAACGTACTCGGTTACTAACGTAACCTCGGTTCCCTTAGCATCGTTCGTCTTATTAATTAATAATGATTATTAATAAGACAAGACGCTATGGGGAAAACTCCTTTTTCTCCGATTCTGAAGCCTTTATACAATCACACATCGTGAACTGCACGGCCATTGGTTCGTGAAGTTAAAGAAAACGAACCAATGATGGCACGGAATGTGCGAGCCAATGGTGAGCGAGCCCGCTTGAGCCCACCAAAAGGGGTGGGGTCTCGGGCTATATAAACGGCCGTCTCACCATGGCAAGTCGATTAAATTCGACTGAAGCGACGGCATGAGGCGTCTCGCGCATAGCACGGCAAAGAACACAGTACTCATTCCGTATCTAAGGGAACCGAGGTTACGTTAGTAAACGAGTACGTTCCCTTGCGATACTACACGGTACTGTGTCGTTCGTCTTATTAATTAATACTGATTATTAATAAAACAAGACCCTATAGGGACAGTACAATCACGCCGTGCTACGCAGGGGGATGACCGAGCATCAGTGCAGAGCACTCAAGACAGGGTAGCCCAGACAACGGGGTACTGAAAAACTTTAGTCATCCACCCAAGCCCATAACTAGGGCACCGGAGGGGCCTAGGGTACATATATAGAGGGCACAGAACATAGTTACGCCCAGATGTGGTCGGGGTCGTAATGGAAAACCATAAGCTGTACACAGCAGATTCATGCAGAAAGGACCTGCGACTGAAGTGCAGGGACATCCAGATTATAAAACCTGACAAATGCGGACGGTGAGGCCCAGCCGGCCACCGCACAGATGTCGGCAATGGAAACGCGACAGGACCACGCCCACGAGGAGGCCATACCTCTCGTGGAATGCGCTCTCACAACCAAAGGGTATTGAAGACCTAAGGAGGAGTAAGCGAGTGCTATAGCGTTAACTATCCATCTGGAAAGTCTGGACTTTGTGACCGGGAGACCATTCGTGCGGCCACCGAAGCAAACAAAAAGCTGTTCCGCCTGACTTATGAAGATTTATGAAGGATACCACCGTCATGTTGTCTGATCTGACCAGGACGTGGTGTTCTACCAGGAGAGGAAGGAAAACCTGGAGAGCTCGGTATACCGCCATCATTTACAGGCAGTTGATATGCAGCTTGCTTTCCAGGTCGTTCCAAGCACCAAAGGCCAGACGGTTGTCGCACAGAACTCCCCAACCTGTCTTGGAGGTATCTGTGAAGACGACCTTCCTCTTGTCTATTGCCCCAATTGCCACGCCCTGCTTGAACCAGCAAGGGTTCGTCCAAGGGTCCAAGGTTGTGACACACGCCTGGTTCACCTTGAGCAAGCAACGACCATGTTGCCAGGCTAGGGGCAGGACCCGTGGTTTCAGCCAGAGCTGCAGAGGGCTCATGTGAAGCAAGCCCAGCTGCAGAGCCGGAGATGCTGAACTCATCAGACCTAGCATCCCCTGAAACATTCTGAGCGGCAGAGAAGCCCCTGGCGCAAAGGTTTGTACGAGCTGCTGGATGGCCAGAGAATGCTCTGGAGAGACTGTGGCCCTCAATTGGGTTGAGTCTAAAATTATCCCCAGGAACGACACACGTTGGCTGTAACAAGCTCTTTGTAAAATTGACCCTGAGCCCCAAGCACTCTAAGTGGTTGAGGATGATGGATCTGTGGGATATTATCTCCGCCTCCGACTGGGCCAGAACGAGCCAGTCGTCGAGGTAGTTCAGTATGCGCACACCCATCTGTCTCAGAGGGGAGAGAGCCGCATCCATGCACTTCGTAAAAGTGCAGGGAGCCAGAGATAGCCCGAACGGAAGGACCGTGTATTGATATGCTATCCCTTCAAAGGCGAATCTCAACAATTGCCTGTGATGGCGGGCTATCTGGATGTGAAAATAAGCGTCTTTCAGATCCAGGGTAAAGATCCAGTCTCCCGGGCGTATTTGCAGGAAGATCTGCTTCAAAATGATCATTCTGAATGAGCGCTTTATCAGGGCCCTGTTCAGATGTCTGAGATCGAGAATGGGTCTGAGACCGCCATCCTTTTTAGAGACGAGGAAGTACCTGCTGTAAAAACCTGACTCGGTCAGTGCTGGAGGAACCACCTCTATGGCTCCTTTTGCCAGCATGGTGTTTATCTCGGAACGCAGGACATGTGCCTCCTTGCTTTCCACAGAGGTTTGGACCACACCGTTGAAAAATGGGGCCCTTTGAGCGAATTGGAGTACATAACCTCGCTTTATTATGTTCAGAACCCAAGCTGACACTCCAGGGATGGCCTGCCAGGCCCCGGCCCGTGTGGCGAGGGGCTGAATTGGTTCTAGCACTATGTTGCTGTGAAGGGACTGTGGTGCGTGTATCGGGTAGAAGAGAAAATTTGCTCTCTTTTTGAGGATGTTTGTTTTTTTATGTCCGCTATCACAGCGGTGCACTGCCAGGGCGTTTGAACAGGCTCTGTGCAGGCAACAAGCACTTTTTCTTGAACACCCGGAACTGAATGGGGTGACAGGAAAACTGGGCGAGGCATTTTGGAGGGTGGTCCGGCCGCGGTGGGACTTAGCCTCCTCCTCTTCCTCCCTTGGACATCAGGCCGACTTCTGAGGCGCAGGGTCCAATGCTATCTTGGGCCGGGGGCCCTGTCGCACCGGAGGAGGGTGGCGCCTAGCAGAGCGCGAGCGCCGTCTGTGCTCAGAACGTGGCGCAGGCTTAGTGGCTGGCGGCTTGTTTTTGGGCGGCTGCTGCTGAGCTGGCGCTGACCTAGGGCGGCTCGAAGCAGAGGAGCTGGAGCGTTTTGGCAAAAAGTGTCGCATGGCCTGGGACAACTTTTGTGCCGCTGTGAAGCACTCGGCGAAACCATGGACGGTGGGCCCAAAGAGACCAGTGGGGGAAACTGGCGAGTCAAGGAAGACGGCCTTATCTGCGTCCTTGATCTCAGTCAGGTTGAGCCATAAGTGGCGCTCCGGCACCACCAGGCTGGCCATCGAACACCCAATAGCCTGAGCTGTGGTCTTCGTGGCGCGTAGGGCCAAGTCCGTGGCACTACGCAGCTCTTTGAAGGTGGCTGTGTCGTGCCCAGCCTCATCCAGGTCCCTGAGGAGCTTTGCTTGGTTCTCCTGGAGTACCACCATAGAGTGTAACGCTGAAGCTGCCTGACCGGCCGAGGTGTACGCCTGTCCAGCGAGGGCTGAGGTGGTACGGCAGGGCTTGGATGGGTGGGCGGCCTTCGTCTTCCATCCAATGGCAGCGGGCGGACACAGGTGTGCGGCCACAGCTTCATCCAAGGGAGGCAGCTTTTCATATCCTTTCTGCCCGGCGCTGTCAACAGAGGTGAGAGCGTGAGAGGCAGAAGGATGCAGGCGGGCAGAGTAGGGAGCGCACCATGACTTGGTGAGCTTGTCATGCACCACTGGAAAGAAGGGCGCTGACTGCTGAGGAGGCGCTTGTCGACATCCATGCAGGTATCACTCGTCTAAGCGGCTGCATGTGGGTTCCTCAGGCACAGACCACTTCAGACCGAGCTGCTTGACTGCTTTGGACAGCACACGGGTGAGCTCCGAGTCGATTGATGCCGATTGATGGGAGGAAGAAAACGGGAGGGCGCGAGGGGCGGAGTCGCGTTCTGAGAAGAACACTATCCACGAGCGCAAAGAGGCGAGACTCCTACCCTCGCAATGAGAGCAGGTCGATTCAGTGAGCGCGGCTTCTGCGTGGGACTTGCCCAGACATCGCACGCACTCACTGTGCCCATCATCAGCGTGCAGAGGGGCTCTGTACATGCCACAATCGTGGCGCGACATTTGTATCAACGTCGCAGAAATTTGCTCCTTAGAAAAAGCTCTTTTAGAAGCAACAGTGTTGCAAAGGATACACCGTTAATGCACTCACACGAACTGCAGGCGACTCGGTGGCGAAGCGCTGACCAGTCTGCTAGGAAGCGGCGTGTGAACAGAGCTGCTTGAGAGCGGCGAGCTGATCTGGCTGCTGCGAAGCGGTGGGCGATCAGCGCTGCACGAAAGCGGCGATCTGAGCGGCGAGCTGAAAATGGCGAGAGCTGCAGGCCGCTCGAGGGCGGCGAGCTGCTTGAGAGCAGCGAGCAAAAGAGAGCGGCAAGCAGGGAGGCGAGCTGATCAGACTGCTGCAGAGCGGCGAGTTAATCAGCGGCGAATCCAGCTGCTTGCAGGTGAAGGCGGTTTCAAGTCTCGTAGATCAAGCGAAGAGATGATATCTGCGTCGCTGAAGGAGAATGAATCGTTTTGCCATGGTGAGATGGCCGCTTATATAGCCCGAGACCCCGCCCTTTTTGGCGGGCTCGAGCGGGCTCGCTCACCATTGGCTCGCGCGTTCCGTGCCGTCATTTGTTCGTTTTCTTTAACTTCACAAACCAATGGCCGTGCAGTTCACACTGCGTGATTGTGTAAAGGCTTCAGAATCTGAGAAAAAGGAGTTTTCCCCATAGCGTCTTGTCTTATTAATAATCAATATTAATTAAGACGAACGACTCAGTACTCGTGTAGTATCGCAAGGGAACATCTGTTATTGTTTGTGATCCTTATTTTATTACCTCCAACTGTGTTTTGTCCCTTAAAAACATTTCTACAGTAGTGCCCACGAGAATAAGGTGGATATCTTGTACATCATCGCCATAAACCGAAGAAAGTGTTACCAAAAAATCTATTACCTAACAAAAATATAAATAAAATAACATAAAATATCTAAATGCAAACAAGTCATTTGACAACATTATTTAGACAATAAAGAAACAAAATGCATGTGCCATGGTGGAATAAATAATTGGAAATAAGGAAATGATTTAATCAAACCGTATGTTGATGAAAATAATATGAGAACAATACAAGTGCTAGTTATTAAAAATAATGCATTAATGCTTTTTTTAAAAAAATGAAACATTTTTAATATTACAGTAATAGTAAACATCTTTAATGACTGTTTGAAATATCATCATTGCTGTTAGAGCTGCATATGCACGCTGAAGCTGAAGAGAATGAATACCCATAAACTGAAGCTAGAAGGTTAATTAACTCAACGGAACACATCCTATATAAGATAATTCAGATATTTATACAAAATAAAAATATTACAACTATTTGCACAAAATCACGCACAGATGAACTTGAACTAAGTAACGTAGTCAGAATAATGTAACTGTTGTGGATCCGTTCTTCCTGTGACAACACGCCGAAACACAGCAACTAAGCCCAAAGAATTCACAACGTTTTATTACAATAGTGTATACAATTATAATGTTATGAATAAGTTATTAATGTTTTGCGTTGCTGTTTGAGAGGAAGATGATCATCAGTTTTGTACAATAAAGCTCTGCAGGTTATTAACCTCAACGAAACGCGTCCTATATGAGATTAATCAGATATTTATAGGCTACATAAATTTAATATTACGACTTTTATTTGCACAAAATCATGCAAATGCACAAGTGAAGCTTGAACTAAGTTATGTGCTAATCAGTCTGGCCATCTGGGATTTTGGTATGGAGATAAAGGTTATGATTATAATTTTTTGGTAGTATTAAACCACATCATGTGTGTATATTAGCACCGTTTGTTGTTTTCTTGTGGTATGAGATAGAGCGTTTCGACCCGGAAGCACTGCCGCGTGACGTCACTATTCAACCGAATAGTGTTCTAATTATAATGTTATGTAAATGACAGTCCCACTAGTTATTAATGTTGTGCATTGCTGTTTGGCTGCCAGTGGTGTGGTCCCATCTGATTGAAGCCAACAATTCCGCCGATCTAACTCCTTTGGGATCGAATAAAATTGTAGTTCGGGGTTTCTCTGACGACTGTTAAAACAGCTAACAGCACCACATATCCCAGGCATATTGTAACCTTGTTGTGAACTTTCTGAGAGTGTTTTGTTGATCTTCCTCTGGTAGCTGTAGCTGCTGTGACCATAGACTGAAACAGGTCGCGCAGCTGTGACCGGACAAAAAAATGGTGGCGATAAAACACAGTGACGTCACATGAAACGCATGGATATATCACCATATTGGTTATCAGATTTTTTTAATTGATCTGTATGGGTTTATATCAATTACGTTTGCATATAATTATAAGCGATAAGCCATTCTGCTTGTTTCCATTTCCTCACACATGCACACCACTGGAACCTTCCATAAAATATTATTTCAGTTCGGAAAGGCTGAAGCGAATTACATTCGCGAGGTTCATTGCACAGGATATGCGCTGTGAGAAACGCGCGCTTTGCTTGATGATACATGTGCAGCAATCTCGCCCGCCGGTAGGCATATTTTCCTGACAAATGCTAAATGAAGGCATCATTTATGTTGTTTGGAATGCTGTGGGTAAACAACAGTAAAGATGAGAAAGAGAAAAATCACACACAGCTCTTGAATGGAAAATGTTCAGATACTCTTAAATACTGAAAGCACTCTTTGTTTATTGCTTGTAACGTTTCATTGTTCCTCTTTTGGCTACTTGCTTTTGTGTTTTGAAGCTGTTTATATATTTAAAAACCTTAAAGTCCCCGTGAACCGGAAGTTGCAAATGACTTTTCTCCAGTGTTGTGACGTATTTCCAAGTGAAACGGAATATTGAATAGAGGGCAGGGTTTTACCTTAGCGCTCCTCCTCTCCATCTCTCGCTCAGATAGCAGACTAACGGTTGGAGAGGAGTGGTTTAAGCATTTTCAACCCAAGCCGTCAAACTGACGTCATCAGAGAAGGAACGCCATTCCAGACCGAAAGTAACTTTTCAGATTTTGATTAAAGATTACCACGACAAACAATTTTTTCTGTGT
This sequence comes from Ctenopharyngodon idella, assembly GCF_019924925.1. Taxonomy (NCBI): domain Eukaryota; kingdom Metazoa; phylum Chordata; class Actinopteri; order Cypriniformes; family Xenocyprididae; genus Ctenopharyngodon; species Ctenopharyngodon idella. Next base: position 783,105 of record NC_067226.1, read on the forward strand.
ATTAACTTGCACGGATTAATTGTTCAACACAAGACTAGGAATATGCACTAACAAAGTAAATAGGGTCAATTCTGATTTCATGACGACTTTAACATACAATTTTATTAATTTAATTTTAACTTGTAATTATTTAAAAAGTACTTATATTGCATAAAATGTAAGATTAAGAAACGAATGAATTAATAAGAAAAAAAGTAGATCAAGAATCGTTTTGGAATAGGATTGTGACTCCCAGAATCGGAATCAGATCGTGAGGTGCCTAAAGATTCCCACCCCTAAGAGATATATAACCAACTAAAGAAAAACAGATCTCAAATGAGCAGAAAAAGAAATGGAAACCACAAGTGATCACCAGAAGAGTTGCTGTAACAGGAAGTCATGTGACTGACAGGAAAAGATAGTGGGTGTTGATAGGTTCTGAAAAAAAAAAAAAGTTTTCCATTTACATTCTCTTGCAGACTTTGATTTAATAATTAAGACAATGAAACTGGATAAGACATTATTCTAGATAATGTAACCTTTACCTAACACAATATATTAAGAGAAATGGAGAAGAAGCTTGTGAATGGACGTCAGTTCAAGCTTTGATAAACATCGACTCAGCCTAAAACGTTATTTCAGCGCCCATATACTTATTTAATTTGGCAATAAATGCTACAATGCATGAATAACCTGTTAGCTGCAGTCGGTTCAAATGTTAGATTATGAGTACATTTAAAGAGAATTGGAAATAAAAGGTCTCCAGGGCGGTTCTGTGGAGGACCTCACCTTGAAAAGTCTTTGGTTTTTTAATCTATTGTTTATGTATCGTCATACTTTGATGTTTTTAATGGAGACTTGAAACACTCAAAGGAGATTCTCTGATGAACCACAGATGATGGAGATTTTCTAAGGTGTAATAAAATGTGTGTGTGATAGTACTGGTCTAAAGAAATCCAATGCTATTTAACGTCAAATGCCCCATTAAACAAAGAACGTTTTAGAGGGTGGGATGCACAGTGTTAAATTAAATTTCATGGTATTGCTAAAAGATATTAATAAGTAAATGCATATGTGAAACACATTAAAAACACTTGGTTGTAGAACAAAGCTGGAGAGAGACTGCACTTATACTGTAGAATGAAAGACATCTTACAAGTAATCAGATGCAACCTAATGTATCAAATGTCACGTAACATGGCTTTAAAATGGTTATATTATGATTTTCATCTCCAAGCTTCTAAGATACAATTGAATTTGTCTTACATGCAATAATTTCCTGCTGCTGAAGGAAAATGTGAGAGAAAAGCAGGCAGACCAACTTTTAAAAGTAAAGTAAAATAGTAAAACAAAAAGGGAAATATAATTTCAGCCAAAATAGTTTCTGCAAAAAAATTCATTAATAATAATATTAGTGATAATTAACTAAATACATCAAATCACTTCTTCATACATCCGTTTTCTTTACCTTGTTGAAGAAAATCAGTCAAACAAGTTTAGCTTGATAAACTTGAGTATGTGAGTGATGGGGCCACAGGCAGTTTGCAGACTATGCTGATTTCCTGTGTGAAAGACGTGTATTGTATGTGTGGGTGGCTGGGGGTGTGGCTTCATTGTAAAGACAATAATATCAGTTATATACAAAATAAGCGAAAGCTATTAACATTATTGAAATATTTTACCTAATAAGTAGAACCTCTGTTGGTGTCATTACCAAGCACATTCTCTCCAACGTACACTTAAGAATCAAAGAACGCGAGCTGTCTTCCTATTGGTTGCTAGGGTGTTTTTGAAAATTCTATTGTCCCGCCCCTTAACAACGGCATCCTAACTCGACGCTCATTGGCCTAGAGCGAGGTGCAGTCGGCCAATCGCTTCACTGCGTGTAGTTTTGGACGCATGCAGACAGCAGTTCAGTGTGTGTCTGTTTAAGCCTGGATAGCTTTCCATTGTACTTTTCGTGAATGTGTGCACATATTCTCTCTCTCTCTCTCTCTCTCTCTCTCTCTTTTTTTTTTTTTTTAAATATTTTCCTGCTTTAGTTGATGTTGTTCAGCGTATCGTGAAAAGGTAAGATCAATTTGTAATTTCTCGCAAAACTAAACGAAACATTCGCCCGCATGTTGTTCTTTAACGACCGACTTGATGCTTCCTGCTATCAAAAATAAATTCTACACCGATCTTTGTTTGAATGTTTAGTAACCTTGTGGAGCACAACGAGAGTATGTGTGTGTCTGATGGAAGCGTGCACTATGCAGTTGTTCATTCATTCTTTGTTCACTTCACATTTGAAACAATATTTAACTGTGAAGAATCAGAATAAGATGCCCTTTTCCCGAGGAAAAAAGCCCACCACCAGTAAAATCCCCAAACTTCACCCCAAAGGACTGGAGAACCAGGTATACGGTGAGATCAGATCTAAAAATGAATTAGATCTTTGCTGATTTGATTGTTGTTGATTTGATCCATCTTGTGTTGATGTGTTTAAGCAGGATGGCCCCCAGACCAAGCGCTCATCATCTTCTCCCCAAGGGGCCCCTAAGAAAAGAACTGCTTTTGTGGACATTACCAATGTAAGGGTGCCATTGTCTCACAGTGTTTTTTGGCCCCTTGGTTTGATTCTGATGATATCAAACCAGTAAGTGTTGAGCATCTGACTTGTAACCCCACTAACACCAGCAGTTTAAACGAATGATGCAAATCAGCATGCCTGATAGCCATGACCTCATTGAAATCTTATTCATGCCAGAGCAGTAAATTACAGAGTGTACACAAAAGCAGGAGATCTCAAGTTTTAAATAGGTCAGATGGGCACTCTTTTGGTGGATCTGGGTTTCCAGGTGAGGTGCTCTCATATGCAAATTGTAATGATGGCTCTATTCACCATTGTCTAACACCTTATTCATTCTTTCTGTGTCTCAAGATTGAACCAAGTTGATTGATTTGGTGTGATTCATGCTTATTTTAACAAATTAAACCTTAAGTTCAGTTTTTGGCTGACACTTAGGCTGAATTTTGTCCCAAGAGAAAATATGCTAACTCTTAAAATGCACTTTTATTAAAGGCACACAAGATTGAGCTAAGCAACCCCATCAAAAAGAAAGATCCTGTTAAGAAGCTGCAGAAGAAGATCTCAGTACTTTCTAAGAATGATGTCAATTTAAAGTAAGTCATATTTTACTACCTCTTTATCTTTAATCTACCGTACATTGAGGTGTTTTGAGAGTGAGAATGAGAAGATTGTCCCAGAATTTGCAGGTTTAAAAAAAAAAAAGAAAAAAAAAAATCTTTTCTTCCTTCAGATCTGTGTTTAGTTCAGAGGAAAAGTTGGAGGAACTGAAGAATGTGGAGTCACTAGAAGAGCCCTCTTCTAAAGCCTCAATTCCTCCACACCTCCTGCCTCCAGAGGTAAGGCCCTGGTCTGCTGCATTGGTGTGATGACAGAATTGGCATGAATGTGAATATCTATGAGTAAATATCCAGTTGTCCCAAAGTGTTTGGGAGGGTTTTAAATAGGAGAGCTATTTAAAGAAGCCCCACAGACATATTGCTCCCTGCATTTAAGGTAGATGCAGAAGCAACATTTGAATTCTAATTAATGTTCATTTAATTAAGGATCACACTTTAAACACTTCATATTACATATTCATGGTACATATTATTAACATTCTTTAATATTTTAGGGGTTAACAAAAGTTTAGCAGGTTTTTTCCTTAAATATGCACAAATCTTTGTATCTGTTGTCTTTCAGATTCCTCCAGAGTTTGACATTGACTCTGAGCAACTCAGTGACTCCACGCATGCAGCAGAGTATGCCAAAGATATTTTTGACTACCTCAAGAGCAGAGAGGTTGGTTTAGTAGTGAGTTTATTGATGATCTTGCAGAAACAGAAACAGAAAACGGCAAGCTAAAACTTTTTATTTCTTTTATTTGCAGGACAAGTTTGTCTTACATGACTACATGGCTGATCAACCAACTCTGAACACCAATATGAGAGCAATTCTGGTGGACTGGCTGGTTGAGGTCCAGGTAAGTGTTGATGTTTGATGGCTTCTGGGCATCATTTCAAATGTGATAAGGTAGAATGTTGTTGGCTTTTGGTGGCTTAAAGGGATAGTTCACTCAAAAATGAAAATTCTGTCATTTACTCACCCTCAAGTAGTTCCAAACCTGACACACAAAGGAAGATACTTGGAAGAATGTCAGTAACCAAACAGATCTCGCCCCTCCATTTACTACCATAGTGGGAAAAACAAATACTATGGTAGTCAATGGGGGGCGAGATCTGTTTGGTTACTGACATTCTTCCAAATATCTTCCTTTGTGTTCAGCAGAACAAAGAAATTCATACAGGTTTGGAACTACTTGAGGGTGAGTAAATGATGACAGAATTTTCATTTTTGGGTGAACTATCCATTTAAGCACTGATGTGACTTTATTCTTGCTCTTTATTCTGCAGGAGAATTTTGAGCTGAATCATGAGACTCTGTACCTGGCTGTGAAAATGACGGATCATTATCTGGCCATGAGCCAGGTCAAACGGGAGTCTTTACAGCTCATCGGTTCCACTGCCATGCTCATTGCTTCTAAATTTGAGGTAAGACATGTGCTCTCTCATGATAGCTGAAAGTCATTCCTTTAGACTTGCACTTTTCTGGGCTTAGTGGTAATTAGTCAAGGACTTAGTCATTCTCCCATTATCTCACACATACACACACTTGCACAACCTCATAGAAATGTAGTTACTCATTACGGTGTGTGTATGTATGTACAAGGTACACGTACACACACACACACACACACACACACACACACACACACACACACAGTGCTCAGCGTAAATGAGCACACCCCCTTTGAAAAGTAACATTTTAAACAATATCTCAGTGAACACAAAAACAATTTCCAAAATGTTGACAAGACTAAGTTTAATATAACATCTGTTTAACTTATAACATGAAAGTAAGGTTAATAATTACACATTTTTCAGGTTTACTCAAATTAGGGTGATGCAAAAATGAGTACACCCCACAACAAAAACTACTACATCTAGTACTTTGTATGGCCTCCATGATTTTTAATGACAGCACCAAGTCTTCTAGGCATGGAATGAACAAGTTGGCGACATTTTGCAACATCTTTTTCCATTCTTCAAGAATGACTTCTTTTAGAGACTGGATGCTGGATGGAGAGTGATACTCAACTTGTCTCTTCAGAATTCCCCATAGTGTTCAATTGGGTTCAGATCAGGAGACATACTTGGCCACTGAATCACTTTCACCCTGTTCTTCTTCAGAAATCCAACAGTGGCCTTAGATGTGTGTTTAGGGTCATTGTCATGTTGGAAAAGTGCACGACGACCAAGGACACGGAGTGATGGTAGCACCTTCTCTTTCAGTATAGAGCAGTACATCTGTGAATTCATGATGCCATCAATGAAATGCAGCTCCCCGACACCAGCAGCATTCATGCAACCCTACATAAGGACACTGCCACCACCATGTTTCACTGTAGGCACCATGCATTTTTCTTTGTATTCCTTACCTTTGCGACGCCATACAGTTTTGAAGCCATCAGTTCCAAAAACATTTATCTTAGTCTCATCACTCCAGAGTATAGAGTCCCAGTAGTCTTCATCTTTGTCAGCATGGGTCCTGGCAAACTCTAGGCAGGCTTTTTTGAGCCTGGGCTTTAGCAGAGGCTTCTTTCGTGGACGGCACCCATGCATGCCATTCCTCTGCAGTGTATGCCATATTGGGTCACGGAAAATAGTCACCCCAGTTTGGCTTTCTACTTCTTTAGATAACTGCAGTGAACTTGCATGCCGATTTTCTTCAACCCTCCTCATCAGAAGACACTCCTGTCGAGGTGTTAACTTCCATGGACGACCTGGACGTCTCTGTGAGATGGTTGCAGTTCCTTTTTTTTTTTTTTTTTGTTAATTTTTGCACCACTTTTGCTGTAGTATTATGACTGATTAGTAAAGCTTTGCTGATCTTCTTTTAGCTTTCACCTTTCTGGTGTAAATAAATTTCTTTCTCAGGTCTTGTGACATTTCTCTTCCATGTGGTGCCATTGCTGACAGCATGAAATGGGAAGGGATTTTAACACCCTTTTAAAGTCAACTGTCTGCTGGACATCTGTGTAACGAATAATTAGACTCACCTGTGGTTGAATTCTTGTTAAATTAGACATTTGTAGTCTAAAATGTAGCTTTGCTCCAGAGACTTTCACTCATTTTTTGCATCACCCTAATTTGAGTAAAACTGAAAATTTTGTTCTCTAAGTTATATTAACCTTACTTTCATGTTATAAGTTAAATAGATGTTATATAAAACTTAGTCTAGTCAACATTTTGGAAATTGTTTTTGTGTTCATTGAGATATTGTTTAAAATGTTACTTTTGAAAGGGGGTATACTCATTTACGCTGAGCACTGTGTATGTGTGTATATCATCTTCCTTGTTAAATGAACATTACATTTACTTTACATTACATCAAAAAAGAAAAAAAAACAAATACTTTTCTATTTTGTAATTTTACATTAACAATGTATTGTAATGTTCTATTTATCAAAACCAAGTCAATCTCATCAAGTTAGTGTTTTAAGCATTTCTACATTAATTCCAAAATAATAACTAAAGGCTGTAACAATTATACAACATATTTTATTTGTGTATTGATGTTTTTCTTCTTAATTGTCAACTTAGGCTATTTTGGATCATCAGTCATGCTCCGTAACCATCGTCTGTCACAGACACGAAGATGTATTTTTAATTTCACCAAGCTGATTGCACTAAAAAACCCTGCAGTCATCATGCTTTCAGTCCATTTCAAGTTTGATTTTTGACGTGACATAAAGCTGTGATATCTAACTGGATGATCTGTTTACTTACTTTTCAATTAGTCTTCCCATTGACGCCATCATTTGTTCATTCAAACTGACGCGTGGAACGCGCACGTAAACAAGAGGCGGGATTTATCACACAAACCAATCATAACAAATTACATCCAATCATAACGCGATGGAGACATTGCCTTCTCTCACGTGACTTTCCCCCATTCATTCTCAATTACCCCCCACAAAACCCACCGCACGCCGGGGGTCTAATGGTTTTCTATGAGAGGAAAGGGAGGCATGACTCCTGCTGTAACTTTAACTGTGGGTGTCGCTGTTGGGCAGTGTTCCTTAAGAAATACGAGTGACTTGCGCGCTTTTTAATGTCATAATTTGTAATATTTGTGTTGTTTTATATGTAATATGGATTAATTTCTAATCCTATTTTTTTTGAGGAGGCACTGCCTTCCTTGCCTCCTTGGAGGAAACGCCCCTGATAGATAGATAGATATATATAAATATATAAAAATAGGATGAGAAATTATATACAGTGGGTACAGAAAGTATTCAGACCCCCTTAAATTTTTCACTCTGTTATATTGCAGCCATTTGCTAAAATCATTTAAGTTCATTTTTTTTTCCTCATTAATGTACACACAGCACCCCATATTGACAGAAAAACACAGAATTGTTGACATTTTTGTAGATTTATTAAAAAAGAAAAACTGAAATATCACATGGTCCTAAGTATTCAGAGCCTTTGCTGTGACACTCATATATTTAACTCAGGTGCTGTCCATTTCTTCTGATCATCCTTGAGATGGTTCTACACCTTCATTTGAGTCCAGCTGTGTTTGATTATACTGATTGGACTTGATTAGGAAAGCCACACACCTGTCTATATAAGACCTTACAGCTCACAGTGCATGTCAGAGCAAATGAGAATCATGTGGTCAAAGGAACTGCCTGAAGAGCTCAGAGACAGAATTGTGGCAAGGCACAGATCTGGCCAAGGTTACAAAAAAATTTCTGCTGCACTTAAGGTTCCTAAGAGCACAGTGGCCTCCATAATCCTTAAATGGAAGACGTTTGGGACGACCAGAACCCTTCCTAGAGCTGGCCGTCCGGCCAAACTGAGCTATCGGGGGAGAAGAACCTTGGTGAGAGAGGTAAAGAAGAACTCAAAGATCACTGTGGCTGAGCTCCAGAGATGCAGTCGGGAGATGGGAGAAAGTTGTAGAAAGTCAACCATCACTGCAGCCCTCCACCAGTCGGGGCTTTATGGCAGAGTGGCCTGACGGAAGCCTCTCCTCAGTGCAAGACACATGAAAGCCCGCATGGAGTTTGCTAAGGTGGTGAGAAATAAGATTCTCTGGTCTGATGAGACCAAGATAGACTTTTTGGCCTTAATTCTAAGCGGTATGTGTGGAGAAAACCAGGCACTGCTCATCACCTGTCCAATACAGTCCCAACAGTGAAGCATGGTGGTGGCAGCATCATGCTGTGGGGGTGTTTTTCAGCTGCAGGGACAGGACGACTGGTTGCAATCGAGGGAAAGATGAATGCGGCCGAGTACAGGGATATCCTGGACGAAAACCTTCTCCAGAGTGCTCAGGACCTCAGACTGGGCCGAAGGTTTACCTTCCAACAAGACAATGACCCTAAGCACACAGCTAAAATAACAAAGGAGTGGCTTCACAACAACTCTGTGACTGTTCTTGAATGGCCCAGCCAGAGCCCTGACTTAAACCCAATTGAGCATCTCTGGAGAGACCTAAAAATGGCTGTCCACCAACGTTTACCATCCAACCTGACAGAACTGGAGAGGATCTGCAAGGAGGAATGGCAGAGGATCCCCAAACCCAGGTGTGAAAAACTTGTTGCATCTTTCCCAAAAAGACTCATGGCTGTATTAGATCAAAAGGGTGCTTCTACTAAATACTGAGCAAAGGGTCTGAATACTTAGGACCATGTGATATTTCAGTTTTTCTTTTTTAATAAATCTGCAAAAATGTCAACAATTCTGTGTTTTTCTGTCAATATGGGGTGCTGTGTGTACATTAATGAGGAAAAAAAATGAACTTAAATGATTTTAGCAAATGGCTGCAATATAACAAAGAGTGAAAAATTTAAGGGGGTCTGAATACTTTCCGTACCCACTGTGTGTGTGTGTGTGTGTGTGTGTATATATATGTTAGCAGGTTTTTCCTTGTTTAAAGATTTAAAAATGCACACAGCGCTCTCTGTAAGTATTGGGACAGTAAAAACAAAATTGCTCTGTTAGCTTTGGTGTCAAGACATCTATAAATATGATTAAAAGATTAATATGAGGCAGAAGTACAGAATGTCACATTTTATTATTGACTGTTTCAACACAAAATGTTTCACCAACTAAGAAGAACAGCACTTTTAGAGTTTCATCCCTCTGCCTAATGTGAGCATAAGTATTTAAGGGATGATTTTAAGGGATAAGGGATGGTTTTACTTATTAGCTTTTACACATTTACATTTGCTTTATTTAGTTGGAAATCCCTTGCAAGCCATCACAGGAGTGAGTCTGTGACCCGTAGACATCACCAGACTCTTGGTTTCACTCTTTAAAATGCTTTTCCAGGCCTTTAATACAGCCATTTTCAACGGTTGCTTGTTTTGGGGAGTTTCTGTCTTTAGTCTTCCCTTCAGCTGGTGAAATGCATGTTAAATAGGATTTAAATCTGGAAACTGACTTAGCCATTCTAAGACCCAAAATTTCTATACCATGATAATCTTGATTGAGTTGACAGTACTAGTGTTTTGGGTCATTGTCCTGTTGCCATATGAAGTACTTCCCAGTGAGTCTGGTGGCATTTTCTTGAACATTGGTCAGCAAGATTCTTTTGTACACTTCTGAATTCATTCTTCTTCAGCCATCATTGAATAAGTCATAAATAAAGATGATTGAGCCTGTTCCACAGACAGACATGCATGCCCATGACATGACACTACCTCCACCATGCTTTCCAGATGAGGTTGTATGCCTTGGTTCATTTGCAGTTTCTTCTTTTCTCCACACTTTTGCTTTCCTACTTTGATAAAGGTTAATATTTGTCTCATCTGTCCATAAAACTCTGTTCTAAAACTTTACTGGCTCATCTCTGTGTGTTTTTGCAAATTCTAATTGGCTTTCCTATTATTGGTACTGATCAGATGTTTGATCTTGCTGTGTAAGCCTCTGTAATTCTGTTGGTGATTTCTCCTGCGAAAAGCAGATTGTGAGACTATCACCCCAGCTTTTACTGACAGTTATTTTAGAGTTTTTTCATAGCCCTTTTCATTTGTCTATCATCAACTGCTGTTGATTTTCTCAGCTGACCTGGTCATTGTTGGTTGCTGAAGCTTGCCAGTGGTATCTATCTTTTTCAGGACTTTCCAAACTGGATATTCCAAGTCAATCTCCAGATTTAAATTCTATGTAACATGCATTTCAACAGCTGAAGAGGAGACTAAAGGCAGAAACTCCCCAAAACAAGCAACCGTTGAAAATGGCTGTATTAAAGGCCTGGAAAAGCATTTTAAAGTGTGAAACCAAGAGTCTGGTGATATCTATGGGTCACTCGCTCCTGTGATTGCTTGCAAGGGATTTACATTAAATATTAGCTTTTACACAATTACATTTACTTTAAGTTAAACCGTCCCAATATTTATGCCCACATTAGGCAGAGGCATGAAACTCTAAAAGTGCTTTTTTTCTTAGTTTGTAAAACATTTTGTGTTGAAATGGTCAATAATAAAATGTGACATTCTGTACTTCTGCCTCATATTAATCTTTTAATCATATTTATAGATGTCTTGACACTAAAGCTAACAGAGCAATTTTGTCTTTACTGTCCCAATACTTATGGAGGGCACTGTATATGTGTGTGTGTGTGTGTGTGTGTGTATATATATATATATATAGTAGTAGTCAACATTTGAAGTGGATCAAAAAAGTTAATCAAAGTTGTCCTAAGAAGTTTTTAGGATAACTTTGATGAAAGGTTTTGATCCACTTCAAATGCTGACTATATATATATATATATATATATATATATATATATATATATATATATATATATATATATATATATATATATATATATATACAGGTGCTGGTCATATAATTAGAATATCATCAAAAAGTTGATTTATTTCACTAATTCCATTCCAAAAGTGAAACTTGTATATTATATTCATTCATTACACACAGACTGATATATTTCAAATGTTTATTTCTTTTAATTTTGATGATTATAACTGACAACTAAGGAAAATCCCAAATTCAGTATCTCAGAAAATTAGAATATTACTTAAGACCAACACAAAGAAAGGATTTTTAGAAATCTTGGCCAACTGAAAAGTATGAACATGAAAAGTATGAGCATGTACAGCACTCAATACTTAGTGGGGCTCCTTTTGCCTGAATTACTGCAGCAATGCGGCGTGGCATGGAGTCGATCAGTCTGTGGCACTGCTCAGGTGTTATAAGAGCCCAGGTTGTTCTGATAGTGGCCTTCAGCTCTTCTGCATTGTTGGGTCTGGCATATCGCATCTTCCTCTTCACAATACCCCATAGATTTTCTATGGGGTTAAGGTCAGGCGAGTTTGCTGGCCAATTAAGAACAGGGATACCATGGTCCTTAAACCAGGTACTGGTAGCTTTGGCACTGTGTGCAGGTGCCAAGTCCTGTTGGAAAATGAAATCTGCATCTCCATAAAGTTGGTCAGCAGCAGGAAGCATGAAGTGCTCTAAAACTTCCTGGTATACGGCTGCGTTGACCTTGGACCTCAGAAAACACAGTGGACCAACACCAGCAGATGACATGGCACCCCAAACCATCACTGACTGTGGAAACTTTACACTGGACCTCAAGCAACGTGGATTGTGTGCCTCTCCTCTCTTCCTCCAGACTCTGGGACCCTGATTTCCAAAGGAAATGCAAAATTTACTTTCATCAGAGAACATAACTTTGGACCACTCAGCAGCAGTCCAGTCCTTTTTGTCTTTAGCCCAGGCGAGACGCTTCTGACGCTGTCTGTTGTTCAAGAGTGGCTTGACACAAGGAATGCGACAGCTGAAACCCATGTCTTGCATACGTCTGTGCGTAGTGGTTCTTGAAGCACTGACTCCAGCTGCAGTCCACTCTTTGTGAATCTCCCCCACATTTTTGAATGGGTTTTGTTTCACAATCCTCTCCAGGGTGCGGTTATCCCTGTTGCTTGTACACTTTTTTCTACCACATCTTTTCCTTCCCTTCGCCTCTCTATTAATGTGCTTGGACACAGAGCTCTGTGAACAGCCAGCCTCTTTTGCAATGACCTTTTGTGTCTTGCCCTCCTTGTGCAAGGTGTCAATGGTCGTCTTTTGGACAACTGTCAAGTCAGCAGCCTTCCCCATGATTGTGTAGCCTACAGAACTAGACTGAGAGACCATTTAAAGGCCTTTGCAGGTGTTTTGAGTTAATTAGCTGATTAGAGTGTGGCACCAGGTGTCTTCAATATTGAACCTTTTCACAATATTCTAATTTTCTGAGATACTGAATTTGGGATTTTCCTTAGTTGTCAGTTATAATCATCAAAATTAAAAGAAATAAACATTTGAAATATATCAGTCTGTGTGTAATGAATGAATATAATATACAAGTTTCACTTTTTGAATGGAATTTTGAAATAAATCAACTTTTTGATGATATTCTAATTATATGACCAGCTCCTGTGTATATATATATCAGGGTTCCCACGCGTCCTGGAAATCCTGGAATATTAATGACCAATTTTCCAGTCCTGGAAAACACATGGAAAACATAGATTGTCCTGGAAAATTATAATTTTTAAATGTTCTTCATTAAAGAATTGGCCGACAACTGGTTGAAACAATTAACGTTAGTAACAGAAAGCGCTCTGTTCAGGGATGCTGAGTTTTGACACGTGAGCTCACGCTGTTTAATCTCCCTGTGACGTATGACGCTGTCTCGTGTTGGCGGGTTTTAGGTGCTAGGAATTAAATGCTCGAATGTTTGCAGCAAATGTTCACTGGTATGCAGGTAATATTTAATTACCTTGTTAATATTATTGTAAGGTAATTATTTTGATACGCATGTGCAAGGGGTCTGCACGGCGAATTACAGCATGCGTGACGTCATTTGTCTGAGAAAAGGTTATCGATTTGTTAAGTCTATTTTATTTAGAATCGTTGGAACGTCTTGCATCCCCATGACAAATCAGACCCAAACTTCCCAAACCTGTTTTATGAACGATGTAGGAAGTGAAAATGAGATGCTGACGCGATGCACAGCGATAATTGCGTGTTCATAGTGCAGCACAGACTTGTGAACATGAGGCGGAGGCCGGTAATATATAATAGTACTTATATAAACGTAATAAAGGCACGTTTGAGAAACGATTCATGACCCATTCATGAAGACCGTCTTTTCTTCATTCCTAAATGAATAAGCGTTTTGAATGAATCGTTTGATAGAGTGACTCCAATGATTCACTCATTAAGACTATTATTTGCTGCCACCTGCTGGTGGTAAGTTTAATTTTTAAAGCATCTTACCTTTCCTCTTTCGATTCTAAATTGTATTTATTTTAAAACATTAAACTTGTTGCATTATTTATACAATTGTGATATACTGTTTGTTGATATTTTATTACAACACTAGATTATTACTAGTGATTTTTGGTGTCATTTTATTAAATAGTTGGTTAATATAATATGAATATATAACATAACTTAAAATAAATATAGAATGTGTGCTTTCCAAAAAAGAAAAGACAATGAAGTACAATGACCGGATACAAAATTAGAACAGGATAGGATGCAAAAAGAGATGGTAATAAAAATAAAGGGGATAGAATATACAGTTTGTATTGTATAAAAACCATTATGTCTAAGGAGATTATCCTGCTAGAGAGTGAACCAGATGTGTGTGTATTTGGTGTATTTCTGATTTTATAGTTAGGTTATAGCCATAAAATGTATGTTTTTTTAAGAGAGGAGAGAGGAATATATTACTTTAGGCTGTGAATATGTGATCCTTATATTTTATTCCCATCATCATGAAATTTGAAATGTCCTGGAAAAATCCTGGAAAATGATCTCTGAAAAAGAGTGGGAACCCTGGGTGTATATATATATATATATATATATATATATATATATATATATATATATATATATATATATATATATATATATATAAAATATGTATACACACACACACATATATAAATATATATAGTAGTCAACATTTAAAGTGGATCAAAACCTTTCATCAAAGTTGTTTATGTGTGTTATAATATATATGTGTTGGTGCACGTTTACAAGACGTCAAACTCGGCGAAAAAAGAGCGCAAATTCTGTTTTGATTTGGGTAGTGCCTATATACTTGTCTGTGTAATAACTAAAAGAATGTTTTATCTATCATATTTTATGGCTAGTTTACTTTAATTTTTTATAATACACCATACTTTCACCCAAACTGAATAATTAAAAACAAGTTTAAATGGGTAAATCTTCTATAAATATTTTTGATTCTTAACTTTCTTTTCTGACATACTCCAATTTTTGTTAAAACACACTAGACATGCTTTTTTTTTTTTTTTTTTTATGTGAAATCATATTTACTTTGTCCATCAAAAGTGTGCTTTCAATTTAATTGAGCATCAGCAGTGCAGCAAAAATAGTCTCTGCGCTGAAACCCCCGCTTCACCGCTGCTCATGCAATGCTCCTGCTTGACGCTCACTTGCTGCTCCTGCTCCCGGTGTGAATGAAGTCATTGGTTAAAGGGTTAGGTCACCCAAAAACGAAAATAATGTCATTTATTACTCACCCTCATGTCGTTCCACACCCATAAGACCTTCATTCATCTTCGGAACACAAATTAAGATATTTTTGATTAAATCCGATGGCTCAGTGAGGCCTGCATTCACAGCAATGACATTTCCTCTCTCAAGATCCATAAAGGTACTAAAAACATATTTAAAACAGTTCATGCGAGTTCAGTAGTTCTACCTTTAATATTATATTTTTAGAATATTTTTGTGCACCAAAAAAACAAAATAACGACTTTTCAACAATATAGTGATGGGCCAATTTCAAAACACTGCTTCGGAGCTTTGCAAATCGAATCAGGGACTTGGAGCGCCAAAGTCACGTGGTTTTGATTCGTTAAGCTCCGAAGCAGTGTTTTGAAATCGGCCCATCGCTATATTGTTTAAAAAGTCGTTATTTTGGTGCACAAAAAGTATTCTTGTCGCTTTATAATATTAAGGTAGAACCACTGAACTCACATGAACTGTTTTAAATGTTTTTAGTACCTTCATGGATCTTGAGAGAGGAAATGTCGTTGCTTTGAATGCAAGCCTCACTGAGCCATCGGATTGAATCAAAAATATCTTAATTTGTTTTCCGAAGATGAATGAAGGCCTTACTGGTGTAGAACGACATGAGGGTGAGTAATAAATGACATTATTTTCATTTTTGGGTGAACTAACCGTTTAACATGAACGCTGAAAAAAAAACGTGCTGCTCATGCACCGCTCACACTTGTGGTGTGAAACGGCTGTAACTGAACAATAAAAGTCAAATTGAGTGCATTGCAGTGTGGGTTGCAGTACCTGCACTGTGTGCTGTATTTTTGCATACTATGCACAATATACTTACTGCATGCTGCAAAAAAATTTTCAGTTGTTACCCATCATCTTTCTGGTGTTTCCTCACAGGAGCGGGCTCCACCTTGCGTGGATGATTTCCTATATATTTGTGATGATGCCTACAAGCGCTCCCAGCTCATCGCCATGGAGATCAGCATCCTGCAGGCGCTGAACTTTGACATCAATATTCCGGTTCCATACCGCTTCCTCCGTCGTTATGCCAAGGTTAGAGACAAAAACACATATCCCCTCACTGAAAAGAGAGGTGGAACTCCTTTGGAGTCATCTGACACACACTAGGATTAACATCGTGTGTGTGTGTGTGTGTGTTTGTTTGTTCGTCAAAGTCAGAGAGAAAGAAGTATGCGTTGGATGTCTTTGTGTTTGTCAGGTGTGACCTGTTTTATTTCCCCTCTGTATTCCCTGAGGAATCTGCCCGTGTGTGTGTGTGTGTGTGTGTATGACCGGCTGTTACTGGTTGTTACTGCTTGTTGCTGTCAGAACCATTCCCATTTTCAACAGCTGAATTAATTGAGCTTTAGTCAAAGCTCCATGATTTAACAATGTCTTTTTTTTTGTTTTTATTTGTCAGCGGAATGGCTGGTTTTACTAATTGTTTTTTTTCTTTAGTGTACATTAAAAAATAATATCATTATATTCAATGTGATCATTAAGATAACAACACAACAAAAATAAAATCATTTTTAAATGGTGGCTTAGTTTTCTGAAGAAAAGCAATTACAGCATGCACACAAATAGATCACTTATACTTATTAATGCCAATGCTTTTATCCAGAGAGTAGGGACAAGCTACAAGCAATAAGGATACAGTAGACCAACTCCCCTTTTGCTTGAATGTGGTTACTGATACATTAGTAAAATAAAATAAGGATGGTTTACTTGCGTTTTCTCAACTTCGTGTTGTTCTAAACCTCTGTGGAGCTTAAAGGGGTCATAAACTGCATTTTTAAAATTATTTTATATAGGGCTGAAATGATTAGTCGACAATAAAAAATTGCGACAAATATTTTTGTTGTCGAATAGTCTTTTGATTTCATATGACCTATTTGAAGGGCCTGCAAAAATGCGGTTTGACCAGTGGGGCGTTGTAGCACAACACTGTAAGGGGCCATTCACACAGAACGTGTCTTTGCGTCTAAAAACGCGAGACGCGGCGCTCAGGAATGGTTTTTAAAAAAGTGCAGCGTAAAACACGAGGGTCTCGAGACGAGCTTTTGAGACGTGATGCAATGACGACAATAACAGAAATAACAGAAATAGGCAAACAGCAGAATTGATAGATACGAGTTTTGACATGGAAAAAAAGAAAATAAGATAATAATGAGCGCCTCCTCCTCCATGTTGCCGTCAAAAAAAAACAGTTGTCATGCTAACTTGCTACTGTAAACAGAAGCTCACAACGCTTGCTCCGCCTCTGAGTTCTTCTGATTGGTCCACTTCTTTTAATTCTTTTAACTTGACACGGCGTCTTAAAAACGCGGCGCTCATGTGCGAGGCACTGCAAAAGCTGCGAGATGCGAGCGTAACGGTCATGCACGTCCGTCAAGCGCGTGTTTACATAGAAAAACAATGGGAAAAACAATGGGAACCCTAATGCAGTCTTCCCGGATCCAATCCAATAGAAGAAGACACTGCGCTTTAGAGTGCAAACGAAACCATAAAATGTGGGGAAGTTTAACATAGCTACAAAAAACAAAAATGCTGTTTTGAAGGGCCACCAACTCTCACTCATTCAAACTCGCACAATTGACACTGTTCTCACACCACACGTCCATTTTCTCACGCAGTGAAAGATACATTGCAGATCAAAGAGGATACAGACAGCGCGCCGACAGATAGGACAGAAGAGGTTACTTTTGATACAAAACAAAGTTTCAGCTTTTAAATTCTCTTAATTTTACTACGGAATTCAAACAATACATGTGGTTTTGATGCTCTTTAATGTGGCATGACAGATCACTGTAACACCTCAGGTCAAGCGGCACGTGAACCTATTATCTCTTCCTCTTTTATACTTGCGTGATTAAACATTAATGATCATCAAAAAGTATGTTGAAAGATACAATACAACTTACTGAAATCAATCCATCTCTAATGTAAATAATGTTAATCACAGTTTCAACCCCAGAAAGACGTCAATAAAACAGCTTGCAAACAATGTCACAAAACGTTGCATTTACCTAAGGAAAGCCATTCTCGATAGTTAGCTAAAAAAATAACTTTAGAGAGGAACAATTGAAAAAACATATCAATATTACATATTATGTTTACTCTTATTAAAATATATATATCAGAAGTCACTGGTGATTTTGGATACACATTTACACATAATTGTAACGAAGCAATTGTGACCGTAAACGTTTTTTACTCACAAGTGTGTTGCGCCGTTCCTGTCTGATCCAATATAGAAGGCACAGCAGTGTTTTTTTTAATTTCAGGGTCTCTGCAAATACACTGCAGCTACTGTGTTTGTCATTTACCTACTACTAGTCATGCTTGAATCAGAGTGCGGGGCTACTGAACTTTAGGTTTCATGATGTCACCAACCCGGGAAGAAGCTCATTGTAGTCCCTACCAGCTGTTTGTTGTAGTCCTTAAAAAGCGATTTCTGTAAAAGAAATTATCTCCCTTTGCATTGAACTTTGAGTGTCGTAACTTTGCAGATGTTGTTTATGCTCAAAGGGCAACATTACACACTAAAGTTAAAAAAAAAAGTGAAATCATAATCAAGGACCCCTTTAAACTACTCATCAAAAGTTTTGAGTTAGTAAGGGAAAAAAAAAAAAGTCTTTTATTCAGTAAGCATGCAATTAATTGATCAAAAGACTGTAAAGACGTTCCAAAAGGTCTCTCTTTCAATACTTTTATTAAAAAAAAAATACTTTCAATTAATCAAAGACTCCTGGAAAAATGTATCACAGTGTCCACAAAATATTAAGCAGCAACAAAGATGATAGTAATAATTAACGTTTCTTGAGCACCAAATCAGCATACTCTAATATGCTGACTGGTGCTCAAGAAACATTTCTTAATGATTTCTGAATGATAATGTGACACTGAAAACTGTAGTAATAATGCTGAAAATTCAGCTTTGAATCACAGCAATAAATTATATTTTAAAATATATTCAAATAGAAAAGTTATTTTAAATTAAAATAATAATTTAAAATATTAATGGTTTACTGTATTTTTGATCAAATGAATGCAGCCTTGGTAAACATAAGAGTTCTTTCAAAATACATTTTTAAAAAAATCTTAACGTAGTAGTGTATATTAAAAGAAATTTTGCAGAATCTTGATATAGACATTTGATGGTGTCATTAGCTATGTTTCCATCCACCTATTTTTATGCACATTTTGGGATATTGCATATCAAACTGCTGGATGGAAACGCCAAGATGCGCATAAATTCTAAAAATGCGCATTAAAAATTTATGCGCTTGTTGGAGTTGGATACATTTTTTTTTTTTTTTTTCCGATAAGAAAACGTGCATAAACTACGATGGAAAGACATTTACCAAATTAAATTCCTCGATGCTCATAAAAAAAAAATCATGTGACTTTGCGATGGGACGGTATAACTAGACTAACCAGCGGACTGATCTTGTTTGCACAACATTTGAAATTTTGGTTGTTCTGAAATGTCTGAGTAAGTCTGTCATCAAAGTGGTTCGGTATAATTCCCACCCAGAAGTGTCTTAAGTGACTGCGTTCCCAAACAGCAGCATCTGGATAACACGTTTATTGCATTTCTGCTCTGAGACACAAATAATTTATAATATATGAAAATTATTATATACAGTAGCTTCTCCTACTTTTCTTAGTGATATTTAGCGCCAGTTTATCAGAAAGTGACGATTTTGTTCTCTTTGATTCACTGGATGGAAACAGTACTTAATTTGCAAATGTTTTATGCGTTTTACCGACAACGGTGTCTCGTAAACAATCCCGGTGTTCTGTTGTTGGATGTAAGAGTTAACATAGGAGTCTTCATTTTCTCTCAACATCTGAGCCACTGAGGATGCCGTGGATTAATTTTTGAAGGTAATGCGCCCCAAAATATACCTAAATTCGTTTATGTCTGTGCAAATTATTTCACTCCAGACTTTGTGAATGAGGGTCAATGCTTTGTGAACGAGGGTCAATGCAAAGGGACAATACAAAACAGGTTTTGCTAAAAAGTTGATACTCAAGGATGGATCAGTACCAACTGTTCGTGATCCAGCTTATAGTCTCTGGAGTGACAGTGGTAACGGCAGTAATGAAGGTGAGAGCACGCACTTTATTACAGTTCATCTTTATTACAATTCATTGTTTTATGGATATAAAGTTTACCAGTTTATTAAGCACCCCCATCGAAAAAGAATAAGTTCTGTATATACTTGTTTACTGTTAGTTGTAATTAATGTTTTTGTGTAATTCAGTCGCTGTGTATGTTGATGATAATGCAAGGGAGAGAGAGAGTTTATGGATAAGACTTTAATGCGCACTTCTTGTACTGTGTTTTATTCAGCTCTTATTGTGATTTTTCTGGAGTGAAAACGGACGCTTCATCTTTTGTGTGATGTACAATAAACTTCATAAAACTCATCAGTAAAGTTTTGGCCATCATTTGGACGGGGTCTGCTACAACAGGCTTGTACTAATGGTGGATAAAAGCAAGCTGACAACATAATTTATAACCATAATTAAACTAAACTATATCTGTTCTGTCTCCATGCTGTCTCCCCCAAAAAACTGGCCATTTTAACATGCTATAAAAAATAACCTGTGGGGTATTTTGTGCTAAAACTTCACATACACACTCTGGGGACATCAGAGACTTCTTTTACTTAATAGGTGCCCTTTAAATTCGCAACTTTGGATGAAAGCATAGCTAATGGCTGTTACCATATGACAACATATGGTACTTTTTATCAATTCATTTATTTATTTATTTTTTTTTTTTTTTTTTTTTTTTCATCCATTTTTAGAGCTGAACAGCAATGGTCTCTATGAACTGCTTTAGGGATAAAGATTAAGGTGTAAAGATTTTTCAATAATTGTCCACAGGAAAAAAAATGCAGGTTTAGAACAACATGAGGATAAGGAAATAATAACAAAAATTTTACATTAACTATTCCTTTAAAGAATAAAGCATTCAAGAATTAAGGAAATTAAGTTTACATTTCAGATGTTTACATTTAAATGCTTTTCTTTTTTGGCTCACCAGAGCACTTCCTTTAGTAATTGAAGAGTTCATTTGCAAAAACAGATAACTTATTAAACAGATAATTTTTATTAATTCTCACAAAACATGTTTTTTTTTTAAATTGTGTATTCCAAATAATATCAATCAAACTGCGGTTGGGTTGTTTTGATTAAGCAATAATAACTCCACTTGGGTTGGATGAGCTGTGTGTAATCTTTTTGCAGGGCCTGAAGCTACTGGCAGTGCTACTGATTCTGTGTGTGTGTGTTGTACTCTGCAGTTTGTCATTGCATGGACACTTATTCTGGCTTGTTGTGTATGTGATGATTAACCTGTCTCTCATTTCTTGGCAGTGTGTGAATGCAGGTATGGACACACTGACTCTGGCACGCTTTATTTGCGAGCTGAGTTTGTTGGAGATGGAGTTTGTGCCCGTAAGAGCATCTTTGCTCGCCTCTGCCTGTCTGCTCATCGCTCTAGTTACTAAGGATCTGGGAGGATGGGTACGTGTTTACCTTTATGCCTTTATAACGTATGCACAAACACAGAGCTCATGAATACCATTTATTTTCACGAAATGCTGTCGTTCCTTGGTGATGCACACAAGCACTTCAAGCGCTTTCACAGTGAGTTCAGCATCATTGTGTGCTGTGATTTGGATATTCTGTGCTCTTCTGATGGCACTAAATGAGCTAAAGCTGATGACAGCTCTGTGATAGGCTAGTGACTGCACATTATGGATGCCAATTTCTGTTCTCACACACCCACACATTCTCACACATGACAAAGGTATTTTGGTTAATGAGAGTGAAACTGGACAGTGTTTACTAACGTTTGAGTAATTGCTTTATGTCCTGAGTGGCTCTACAGAGAAGTCAGAGATGAAGTTCAATTAGCTTAAAACACCCACACACACACACACGTTCATTTACATTTTCTCCGGATGTCGTTTCCATCTTATCCTCATTATTGACAGCTTAAGGGCATTTTCTTCTCTCACCATAAAATATTTGGCTGGCGTCTTAAAGTCATATATCCCTCATGTAACACTGATTAGACTCCTTCGAGCTTACAGATATCTGGCTTCACTTCATAATTGCACTTCAGGGTTTGTGTGAAGATTTTGACTGATGTTCCACTTCTGTTTCCAGACACTGTGTTTGCAGTTCCACTCTGGATACAGTGTGGAGGATCTGGCACCCGTGGTCAGAAAACTACACGATATGCTCAGCAGCCCACCGGACAGTAAACTCGCAGTTATCAGGAGCAAGTACGCGCACAAGTAAGTCGCAATGCATTTTTAAATTGTGTATTTTTAATCTTTGTGTCTACTTTGTGTACATACATACAGATTTTTAAAGTACTTTTATCTTATTTATTTACCCCAAAATGCAACAGTAGAAACATTGTTTATCTCAGTTATTTAAATACACTTTAAAATACAGGGTTCTTGCTGGGTGTGTTTATGGTTTCAACAGTTCGTTTGTGTGCTGATTCTGAAGTTTCACAGCACATTTCCATTTTTTTAACATCTAAAATCATCTGCTTTCAACTGACAAGACTTCATACATATATATATATATATATATATATATATATATATATATATATACATACACACACACACACACACACACACATAATAAATAAATATATATATATATATATATATAATATATATATATATGTGTGTGTGTGTGTATATATTATTATTAATATTAGGGGTGTAACGGTACACAAAACTGACGGTTTGGTATGTACTTCGGTTTTGAAGTCACGGTTCGGTACGGGTTCGGTACAGCAGCGGGGAGAAAACTAAACATAAAATTGTTTTTTTTTTTTTTTATTAAACAGTGGTTTACTGAGTGTCTGTCTTTTAAATAAATCAAATTATAACTAAAAGTTTCTGAAGGATTAAAAAAAATGTATCTCTGCTAATGTAAACTACACTACCGTTCAAAAGTTTGGGATCAGTAAGATTTTTAATGTTTTTAAAAGAAGTTTCTTCTGCTCACCAAGGCTGCATTTATTTAATTAAAAATACAGTAAAAACAGTAATATTGTGAAATATTATTACAGTTTAAAAGAACTGTTTTCTATTTGAAAATATTTTAAAATGTAATTTATTCTTGTGTCTGCAATTTTCAGCATCATTATTCCAGTCTTCAGTGTCACGATCCTTAAGAAATTATTCTAATATGCTGATTTGCTACTCAAGAAACATTTATTGTATACAATTGTACAAAATATTTGTGTACAATATATATATATATATATATATATATATATATATATATATATATATATATTTTTTTTTTTTTTTTTCAGGATTCTTTGATAAATAGAAAGTTCAAAAGAACAGCGTTTATTTGAAATATAATTTTTTGTAACATTATAAATGTCTTTACTGTCACTTTTGATCGATTTAATGTATCCTTGCTGAATAAAAGTATTTATTTCTTTAATTTCTTTTCATAAAAATAAAAATTCTTACTGACCCTAAACTTTTGAACAGTAGTGTATAATGTTACAAAATCTTTGTATTTCAGATAAATACTTTATTTTAGAGGGTTTTTTTTTTTTTTTTTTTTTTTTTCAAAAATAAACACAGAACAGACAAACAACACTGTCTCGGACCACACAAGTCAAAAAAAAAAAAAAGTAAAGACTTCCTGTTGGTCAGAGCTAATGACTGTAAATTAGAAAGTTGTCCGGCTTAATGAGAACAATAAGTGTACCGAGTTTGGTGACTGTAGGTTAAACTATCCCCCCCACTTTTGTCAAAAGGTGGCGCTGTAGAGCCCCTGCTCCCTGCCCATTTCTAAGGCTTTGCCCATGTCTACTGGATGACAATATTGATGTGTGTGTCGAGTTTCATGCAATTTGAAGCATGTTAAGAGGCACAAAAATGCCTAAGAATATTATT
Source organism: Ctenopharyngodon idella (assembly GCF_019924925.1). Taxonomy (NCBI): domain Eukaryota; kingdom Metazoa; phylum Chordata; class Actinopteri; order Cypriniformes; family Xenocyprididae; genus Ctenopharyngodon; species Ctenopharyngodon idella. The sequence continues at coordinate 806,735 of NC_067226.1, forward strand.
AAAGTTTGACATGTTGCCATGGCAACAATATTTAAGATATCGCAAATACATTTACAGGTCTACATCTGCCCTGTTTTGACATTATTGTGATGAAGTTTGAAGCAAATTGGGTAAAAATAAGAGGGTGATCTCAAAGCATTTTAAAAGTGATACACTTCCTGCTGCCAGTTGGTGGTGCTATAACTTTGACTCACAATAGTCACATCCATGTGATCGGGCTCCTACAACCAACACACTGCTGAAGTTTCATTAAAATCAATCAATGTATGCAGACATTATAACACATTTTGTGTTTCCCTTTTCTCGCCATAAATTCGTTGCCTCACCACGGCCAAACCGTTCAAGAAATCAAAAATGAGTTCATGAGTTTTCAAGCATGGTAAGGGCCCCAAAAGTGCCCGAATAGTCAGAAAAATAATAATAATAATAATAATCCTAAAGAAAACAATAGGGCCTTCAGCCCTTTGGGCTTTGGCCCTAATAAAGTAACTAAAAATAATACTGATAATAGCAATACATACATTCAGTAGCCAGAAATACTACAGTAAAAACCTGCTAAACAATCAGTCAAGGTGCCCAGGAAGATGTACAGCTTTAGCCTCAGAGGAGCCACTAGGGGCTGGTTGAGCGGTTAAACCTTTGACATGCCCTGACATTTGTGCTTTTTTCAGTTGCTTATAAACATATTAATGGCAAAAGTGTCATTACACTGTATTCAGCACGAACAAGGCTACCATAATATGTGAGCAACATGTATGTACATGTTTGTATTTTTGAGAGAATAACGTTTATGCGTGGTTATTGAAAAAACAAAAAACTTAAGTCACTGAAATACGTCCACTAAACAAATACAAAATGTGTTCACAAGACTTCTGGGTATTGGAGGCTGTAGACTAGAATTTTTGCTTCAAAATGATGTAAATATTATCCTGCCTACTCGTTCATACAAAATTTAAATCAATATATTGTTTTATAAGACACTTTTTGTCAAGAAAGACAGTATGCGGGAGGCGTGAATCTTAATGAATAATGTTGTGATTCACACCTGAGAAGACAAAGACCCGCATAATGACCTGCATAATGAGCCCTTTCCGTCAGGTAGGCTATGTGAGAGGACACTTTTTTTGGTATTTTATTCAGAATATAGTTAACAATATAAATGAGACACATTTTGAATAAATGAGGGCACATTACTTACCTGCAGTCCAATGTGTTTGGTGTTTCTGCACTGGAGGAAAAAAAAAAAAAAAACCTTTCCTGCTTCAAGTCAGTGATCTCACCATTATATTCATTCAGAATGTCCAGTGTGGGCTAATATCTGGTCACTATTATACTAAAATCTGTGAGATAAAAATAAAAAAAAAAACCTCAGTGAGCAACAGGATCATATCACGTTAAAATAATGTCCACTCTTAACAGAAAACATAATTGTATAGGCATAAATTTAAAAATACAGTACCAGTCAAAAGATTGAACACATTACTATTTATAATGTTTTTGAAAGAAGTTTCATGATCAAAATTTATTTGATCAAAAATACAGAAAAAAAACGCAATACCGTGAAATATTATTACTAGGGATGCACCGATCCGATATTCAGATCGGGTATCGGCTCCGATACTGCCATTTTTGCCGGATCGGGTATCGGCCGGATGGGACAAATTCAAATCGATATTGTGCGTGTACTATTCTGTGTTATTGTTAAGCTCCACAAAAGGCACAAAAACATTAAAAAGCACCATTAAGTTTATGTGCACTATATTCCAAGTGTTCTGAAGCCATTCCATAGTTTAATTTGAGGTGCAGATAAATATTTAATTCGTTAAATTAAAGTTCGGTTACGACAGTCAACACAATGAAACTCTCTCCAAGATGAATCAATGTTTCTATTATTATACTTCATCTGTAGACAACGATACCGGTAATACAATACGCATTAATATATCTTCAGTTTGTGCTTTGTACTTTTCACTGCGGAGCACTGCCGCTGCGCGCTGTGACTCCATGTTGCTTCAAGCGCATCATTCTGCACACGGGATGCGCATAAGCGCTTTGTGCTGCTCTGTATGGGAGCCATTCATATTATATACTTACTTTTGCGCAATGAAAGATTGTTAATAGCATTTTTTTTTTTTTTTTTGCATTAATGTTAATAGCATTCATATGTTGCTGCCTCATTAAAAAAAACTCCGCTATAAATTTAAAAGAAATGTCTTTTAATTTTATTGTATAGCCTATATTTATATACAAATATATTTAGTTTATGTCATGTATGACTCAAACATTCATGAAAAACAAGCCATGAGTCATGGGTGAAGGAATCGGCTGGACTCCTGTTTATTTTTAATGTCTACCGAGCTAGTGAAGCTATTGGTTTATTTACAGTTGTTGCACTGATGCACAATTTAATAAATAAATCACTAAATTTGTGTCTGTTTGTTATTTTGTTTTACAAAATTAGGAAAGTAATGTTTAAGTCAAGCCTGATACCTTGCACAAGAATGATCCCAGTTTCTATATATATATATATATATATATATATATATATATATATATATATATTAGAGAGAGAGAGAGAGAGAGCCTAAATAAATAAATATATTAAAACGGAAACGGAAATGTACGTCGATCTGCCCCATTAATTCACACTGAGACAAACAAAACTTGCAGGATTCATATTTTAGTTTTTTTTTTTTTTTTTTGCGATTTAATATTCACAGACACTATATCGTGATTAGAATAAAGAACTTAAGAATAAAAAACAACTTACCTTTCACAATCATCGGCTCGATAGTTGATCATCGAAATGAAAGTGAAACCAGCTCTTCCTTGAGGTAAATCCTTTTAGAATTATTCCTCACCGCATCTCAAAACGATGAAAAGTATGAAACTGACTAAACTTGATGCGTTTTTCTGAGCTGTTGATGCGTTCACTATGCTGCATTGATCGCCTCAGAATTTGCGTCTGAATAGCGCTCGCGGTCCGTGGGTGTGGCCGCATTAGCGGATAATGAGCTGAGCCGCCGACATCTGACATGTCTCTCTTTTCATACAGATTACATAAACAGAGAATATTTGTTTTCGATTTGACTTGCATGATTTAAAACCTGACATTTCAACGTTTTTTTAGACATTCGTCTCATTTTTGTGTCATTAGTATTCACTACGTTACAGTTCATTTTCTGAGGAGTATCAGATTGGACTTCATTCAGAGAGAGACTGCAGCTCGCGCATCATGTTAGTTTTTCTTTATTTTGCAAAAAGCACAACGTTTTGTTTTTACTCTTGGTGTACACAAATAAAATGGGACATTTCACAGATTAGAATGGTATATAACTCTTAATTGATATGTCCAAAATTGATAGAGTATTTTTAGTCTCTTTCACACTGGTAAGAAAAAAACCAAGGTGGTATCGCCGGCGAAACCGCCGACTCCAGGGGGTTAACTTGTCCAAATGGCCCAGGAATAAACCCCAAACAGCGCAAAATTTTTCAATGGAATTAGTTCTCAAGAATCTGAGTCTTTCCATTTGTATAAGAGAGATCATATCCGTAATCCAAATTCGAAAGGAAGGGGGTGAAGGTGACTTCCAGTTCTTCAGCACAAGTCTCTTAGCCACAATCATACCCAGGGTTAGAGATTGCTGTATTGCCCCCGGGAGGCAGGAGGTGCACTGTGAAAAACCAAAGATAGCAAGTTCTGCATCCGGTGGAAGAGGCCTATTGTAAGCCTTGGAGTACCAGTCAAATATACTTGACCAAAATCCAGACAATAAAGGGCAAAACCAGAAAGCATGAGAAGTTGTATCCTCTGCCACCTTGCACCGGTCACACATTGGAGAAACAGAGGGGAAAATTTTATGCAGTTTGGTTTTAGTGTAATGCAAGCGGTGAACAACCTTGAATTGGATCAGTTGGTGTCTGCTGTTTACTGAGCAGACCTGTATCGTAGCCTGACACTTATCCCACATATCGTCAGAGTTCAACTCCCAGGTCTTCCTCCCAGGCTGCTTTAAATCTCTCAGTAGGAGCTGCAACACAGCTTTCAAATAAACAAACAAATTTGGAAATAAGATGCCTACAATCAGGAGGATTCAGAAAAACATGAAAAAACACGTTTTTCAGGAAGTTGTTCGAAATTACAAATTTTGGACTTTACATAATGCCTGATTTATAGATAACGAAAGAAGTGTGCATGAGGCAAATCAAATTTCTCTCTTAACTGGCTAAAGGATGCAAACCTTCCCTCAACATAAAGGTCCCTGATGGACTCTAAGCCCTTCTCCCTCCAGACAAAGTAAGTTCTATCAGTCCAGGGGGGTAAAAAAAAGAATGATTGTAACAAATTGTCATGTGAACAGAGGTCTCTGGCAGGGACAAGACTTTTCTCACCTGATTTAGAATTCTAACAGAATTTTTTAACACAAAGCTTAATTTATTCATCGCTGAAGGCCTATCAAACTTAGAGAACAACATAGCCGCTAAGGAGGTGCCAACAGCCAGGTTAGTCTCCATTTGCACCCACAAGGGGATGTCAGGTGTCAAATTGGCTGGTGTCCCCTTCACCCAGTACATTAAAGCCCTAATATTGGCGGCCTAGTAATAATGCTTGAATACTGGCATACCCAGACCACCTACAGACTTGTGTTTTTGTAGATACATTTTAGAGATTCTGTGTGTTTTATAGTTCCAAACATAAGAGAGGATTATAGAGTCCAGTTCCTTAAAGAAAGCAGAGGTAAGAAAAACAGGGAGATTCTGACAAAGAAATAGGAATCTGGGAAGAGAAACCATTTTTATTGAATTTATACGCCCGATCATAGACAAAGGTAGAATTTTCCAACTTCCTATACTGCATTTAAGTTTTGAAAGAAACTCCACAAAATTCAACTTAAATAATAATTTTGAATATTTGGGGATCGTCAAGCTGAGATACACAAAATGATCCCTGGTTATCTTAAACGGAATATTCTCCAAAAACCCAGGTCTATAAGTATCAGAAAGAGGCATAAAGTTACTCTTTGACAAATTGATTGTATACCCTGATAGTCTCCCAAAAGAAGTAATTAAATCTAAGTGAATGGGAACTGATCTTTCAGAATTCTGCAAATACAATATTACATTGTCTGCATACAGACTAATAAGAGCTTTCTTGCCTCCCACTTCGAGACCTGTGATACCTGTATGATGCCTTATACTTAGATCAAGAGGTTCTATTGCAATGGCAAGAAGGGCAGGTGAAAGGGGGCACCCCTGTTGCACTGAGCGATGTAAAGGAAACTCAAGCGACCTGTCTGCATTAGTTAAAACTGAACATTTTGGTCTGGCATATATTATTTTGACCCATGATACAAATGTCTCAATAAGAAATGAGCAGCAAATTACTTGAGCAGCAAATCAGGATCATGTGACACTGAAGACTGGAGTAGTGAGGCTGAAAATTCAGCTTTGCCATCACAGGAATAAATTACTTTGTAAAATATATTCAAATAGAAAACAGTTATTTTAAATTGTAACAATATTTTACAGTATTACTGTTTTTACTGTATTTTTCATTAAATAAATGCAGCCTTGGTGAGCAGACGAAACTTCTTTTAAAAACATTAAAAATCTTACCGATCCCAAACTTTTGAATGGTAGTGTATACAGGGAGCCCTTACTTGAACATTACTATAATATTAAAGGTTAACAACAGAGGCCCAAACTATTAGCCTAAATTCAATTGCTATTTATTTTTAGATATAATAATCAACACTCGTAACAAATTGTATGCAAACATGTAAGCTGCACATAAAGCAGTTTTTGCATTAACTTCTAAATCTAATTATAAAATTACTCCAATTCGTCATTTATACACAGTGGCTGTCATTTTCATGACAAATTTATTTAAATAATTTAAATGACGCATCCAAAGTGTGTGAAATGCCCGCGCTCAGGCTCTACAGTGAGTGAAATGCCCGCGCTGATGCGCTCAGCTGTCAAGTCATCATAGGTTAGGTAAGTCACAATGGCAATGCCCTGGCATTATTTTTTCTGATGATATATGTCACCAGCCGTCAAGCATTAGGCCTACATTTAGGCTAAGTGAAAATGAATGTCAAGTAGGCTAATATGCAGCTTGTTGTGCATTTTGAAACCAGCGAAAATTGCAGGATATGTAGAACATGAGTTCACACAACGTCACATCACGCACATGCAGCGCTTCTGTGAACGGAGAAAACAGAATAAAACTATTGGCAAACATAACACATATACATCAAAAGGGAATATTTAGGCCTATAGGCTACGCAAAATATTTCACTTAATTAATTAGGTCTACAGATTAACAAAACGAAAGTGGTTCATTGTGGCGCACCCCAAAGATCTAGGAAAGGAAACAGACATTCTGCTTATTTTCGTTATTTAAGTGTCTTTTGTAAATGTATGAAGTATGTCTTGCTTTTACCTGTATAACCATAAATTACGGAGTACGGTTTACTGTCTTAGAAGGAAAAACAATTCCAGTGGCCTCATGCGCACGCACACAAATTAAAATAATTAATACAATCAAAATAAAATTAATTAAAATACAATCAGCCAAACATATAAAACGTTACACTGCTCAATTCACTTCTGTAATACAATCTGCTGTTTACCACCTGTGACCACCCCCTGACTGTGCTGTTACGTGAAGGATGATACAAAGCTTAGGCCTAGGCTACAAAATAAATAATAGTTTAGCATTCGTCTCAAAAATGGAAACTGTGCCGAATGGGAAAGGTAGGCTTCAGATTCACTTTAAATTAATTCGTTTAGCATCTTATTTTTATTTCTAATAAATAAACCTGTTTCTCGCCTTGACTATAGCAATAGAAGCTGGAATGGCGTTTAAAAAGAAAATAATTTTTTAAAGACTAAAAAGTCTTCTTTAGTACTTCTTAAGATAATCTTAAAAACATCTAAGTGTACTCAACTGTGCTATTTTGAGACACCATGAAATATGAACTAAAATGTGCTTTTAATATACTATCTCTGTATTTAAAAATGTATTTAGTTACCACTTATAGTACATTTGAACCCATAGTGTACTACAAGTTGTAACTAAATATATTTTTTAAATACAGAGATAGTATGTTAAAGCACATTTTAGTTCATATTTCATGGTGTCTCAAAATAGCACAGTTGAGTACACCAAGATGTTCTTAAGATTATCTTAAGAAGTACTAAAGAACAATTTTTAGTATATTAGGTACAAAATTAGTGCGCGAAAATAGAGCACTTTAAGTACATTATAGAAGTGTACTTTTTTTTCCACCTGGGTACTGACATTCTTCCAAATATTTTCCTTTGTGTTCAGCAGAACAAAGAAATTCATAAAGGTTTGGAACTACTGTGCTTTACAGAGTAATGGTCTAGAATACATAATTTTGATGGTCCAGATGGAAGGGTAGTCCGAGATGAAATATGCTGTAACCACCACCACAGCTGTTAAATAAACACAAATTATTCACAATTTATATGGTCATCTTTATTTCCTAAATACAAAAGCAACAGGTATTCTTTTTCCTGTTGAATTTTAATATTCTTCCAATATTTATACAATCATGTAGCCTACACCCATTAACCTTTTATGCTTAAAGCTTTACCTGATTTAATTGTTTTTATACTACATTTTTAGCTTCTGCCACGTTCTTTTTTTCCCCGTGGGATATCATGAATGAATATTAGTTCAATAACTTACCATTCTGCCAGTTTTTGATATTATAACAGTGGTTAAGAATTAAACTTAGGCTACGTATTGACTCGGAAGTATGCAGATGTCTTTTTGTCGACCTACTCAGACCTAAACCACTACTCAACCTAAACCACTATGGTCACGTGGACTATTTTAATGATGCATTTGCTACCTTTCTGGGCCTTTAAAGGTGCAATGATGTTGCTGCCTATGTGTGGTTCAGATACCTCTTGGATTTCCTTAAAAATATCTTCATTTGTGTTTCGAAGATGATTACAGGTTTGGAATGACATGAGGGTGAATACTTAATGACAGAAATTTTATTTTTGGGTGAACTAACACTTTAAGGCCTGGAAAAGCATCACAAAGGAGGAAACCCAGACTTTGGTAATGTCCTTGGGTTCCAGACTTCATGCAGTCATTGCCTGCAAAGGATTCTCAACAAAATATTAAAAATGAACATCTTATTTATGATTATATTCATTTGTCCAATTATATTTGAGCTACTTAAAATGGGGGGACTGTGTATAAAAATGTTTGCAATTCCTAAACTTTTTACTTGATATTCTTGTCAACCCCTTAAATTAAAGCTGAAAGTCTGCATTTCAAATTCATCTTGATTGTTTAATTTTAATTTTAGTCTGGTGGCATACAGATCCAAAATTATGAAAATTGTGCCTGTGTCCAAATATATGGACCTAACTGTATATAATTTTTTATTGTTATATAGATTTACCCTAAAGTGTTATACAGCACTATTTAGAGAAATTGCTTATTTCAGCAGTTTAAATAAACTTTGAACTGTACGATTCTTGCTGTGTGGGTTTATGGTCTAAATTATTTGGGGCAAATTATACTTTATATAACGTATAGTCAAAATTCACATTTAGTAAATTTTTACTCCGTTTTCTTTGCTGAGTCTGAGCATGACTGACATGTTGTTTTGATGCTCCTCCAAAACCTGATTGGCATTTTGACATGTATTATTTAATGTTATGCCTTCCTACAACAGATGTTGATTTCTTGAAAGCATTTGACTAATGATGCAATTTGTTTATATTACAATATTGTGGCATTTGTTTATGTCTTGAGTTATCTATTTATTTTACAGGGTTTTCTTTGAAGTTGCGTTGATCCCCACAGTGAATCTGGAGAAGTTGGAGGGGGTTTTGAAGTTAGCTTAAGGAAAATGTATGTAATGTTTTAAACATTGTAAATAATTTTATTTAATGTTATATTTTAATCTTTTGAAATAAAGTCTTTGTGTGTAAATTGACACGTATATACATGTTTTCCATTGTATCTTCAGTTTTTTCACAAACCATGTTATTCTTCCTGTAAATGTAAAATCAGTTAACTAAAACCCAAACTAGTGACCCCATCAATGTTTCAAAAGCTGATAAAGTACAAACCATCCTATCAGTTCAATATATTAGGTCATTAGGTTTTTGTTATTGAATGTTACTAAAATGGCATTTTAATGCCTTGTACATAGATGTTTTTCTTTTTTCGTACTGTTGTATAGTTTTCCGTGTCTACATTTTCTTGATCACTTTACTGACAGTGTTCTTTTAAACACTATGGATGATTAAAAAAGTACTTTTGCATATTTGTCTGATTCTTGTACTTACTTCAGTTGACATTTAATGCATTTTTAAAATGTATGTAACATACAATGCTGCACTGTACTTTTACCAGTAGGAGACAGCGTGCTTCCAGATCCTCCATCACCACGTCGAAAACGTGTCTGCATTCAACTCTTTTCAACCACACTCAATCATTACACCAGTAGAAAATAAATAACCTCCATCACACTTCAGCCCCACTGATTATTGAATGTAGGAAAGCACTCTTGTTTATCTGAAGAGATTGTCTGCCGGTCCGGATGTCCAAACAGTCTCTGACGTCTGTTGGTTGTTTTTGGATGCAGCTTGAGTCACAGATGTGAGCCAGTCCAATCCATCATGGCCAACAGCGAACAACAAACCTCTCTGAGCTGTTTTTGTTGTTTGTTCTTTTTGCTGCGATCTCTTAGTTTCTCTTGTGAGGTTTAGATGTGGATTGAAAGGGGAAAAGACAGCCTTTGATTAGCATAAGTCTTCTCGATCTGCTCTAGGGATGGCAGAATGCTGATTGCTTGTCCTGCGGGAATTAAAGGCCGATATTTCTAATCCTTGTTATTACATTCGACTCATTGATGTTTGTGCATACCATCCTAGATGGCATGTTGGCCGTGCACAGCAGGCAGGACCCTTTGATCACTGACCGACTAGATCCTGGGCTTTGTCTTCTGAGTCCTTCACATATATGCTGAGAATCGCTCTGACTGCAGAATCAACATGCAAATCTTGATTTCTCATTAGTAGTGGCACTGAATTTGTTTACTGCTAAAGGATGCCATTTATAAATGGCATGCTTAAACATTTGTTGGTAAATGTCTGTGGTGACTCCATTAATTGGGATAAGGAGGGCCAATATCTGGCTGAGTAAAATGGAGGAGAAAATACATCATTTTTATGCCACATTCTGTCAGTGAATGTCCTAAACCCCATTTCGGATGGATTAAGCAACAAAGATCATATCTGTATTCTCCTTGAGGAGAATTAAAAACAAAACAAATAACTGCAGTTAATTGCAGACATTTCTCTGATATCTTAATATATTCTGTGAGAATGAAAGCGTGAGGTTGCTTGCAATATCAAAATAATTGTAATTTCGGTAATGTCAAATTATACATAACCTCCAGCTTTTTAGCTTGTTTTGAACCAATTAGTCTTGTATAGCACATCACTTTTCACCTCATACTCGTTCTGCATGGAACCTCCTGTTTATCTGTGTTTCAACAGAGTTGCGATGTTTGAATATTATTTTCGAACAATTTTCCTGTCATTTTCTCTGGGACTCCTGAGACAATTGGGTTGTATCCATGATCATTCCAGTCAAAATAAATGCATGAGCATGGAGCCAGATATGCTATTTGAGCCGCAAACACTTCATGGAGCAATCTGCCTCAAAGACAGAGGCGTTTACCTTAGCCAGCTAACTACAAATGAAAATTCATTACAATCAAGTTATGAAAGTTCAAGTTATGAATCAAGTCTGCTGCGAACACATGCAGCTCTGATGGGACACATAATCATGGCAATTACATAACAGCAGGAAGCAGCTGTGTTAGTTAGAGGTGGAAAAGATCAAATAAGAGCATGATGACACTGTGACTTGCTGTGGCGCTTACTAATAGCAGTATTATACATGCATGAATCTGTCTAATGGACATGTACAATACTTGAACGAGGTCAATGATGTGCAGCCTACCCAACATCATCTGCTCTGCACATCTGGCTCCATGACAATAATTACCAGAGTCAGTGCTCGGACTATAAAAGATGCTACTACATATGCATCTGTCCCAGCCAGAACTTAGGGGAGACGGGGAGTGTTGTAACACGGGGTCAGTTGTAACACTGTCACTTTGACAAGTCAGAAAAGATCTGTGGTCATGTCTTTAATGTCATAAACTCCCATCACCTTTTTTAGCTCACAGGAGAAGTAGCATTTGACTGAGCAACACTGTAGATTTTATGACCAAAAAACTGATTTTCAGGAAAGAAAGTAACATTTTTTTATTAAGATAATTTTTGCCCAGCAATCATTGTATTGTAGATACAGTTATTTGACTTAGATAATCTAAAGTTGCTCTTTCTCTAGTTTAATTTGATGCTTTGCGTTCATGCTAACGTCAAACCCACATGCTATAACAATCAGATGTTATGGCTGTTTAGGGTGGGGATAGTTGTAACGGTTCATTAAGAATGTTACAACCAACCCCTTATGATGATTCCAATAAATCCAGTTATCAATCACATCTGCTGTTAAAAGGGCAAAGTCACATTTATGTGGTAAATGTGTTCCAATCATAGTTTATGCGCATGTCTTCTCATCGAATAAAAACATTATCCGCCTCAGTTGAGCACATAAGTTTTTTGTGTGTGTGTGTGCATAGTTTTTTAGAATTTATGCGCATCTTGGCATTTCCATCCAGCGTTTTTTTTATTTTTTTTATGTGATATCTCAAAATTCACATAAAATATAGGTGGATGGCAACATAGCTAGTGACTGAACCCTTGTGTGACAGGAATACAGTATACAAACACACACAAAACACACACTGGAATTGTTTTGTGCTAAATTTAAAGTAATAAAAGTAATACAATACAATGTTTTTTGTCACTTTAAGATGTTCACTTTATTCAGAAATGATTATTCTTTGTTCTTCAATAACATTCTTGCATAAATTAAGATTGTGTGGATCGTATTTCAGCAAATTAACTCTCATTGTTACATCCATCCCAGCTAGTGTTACAACTCACCCAGTAGTAGATTGTAACAACAGAACTCTTTGTGTTTGACATTAACTCACATAACCTGTGATTGTGTAGTACATGTCGAAGTAAGTTATATTTGTAGTAGACAATTGTGGCTAGTATTAAATTTTGAGAGATAGCACAAACAACCACTGAGTTATGTGGTTTTTAATAGCCTTTGTACAACAGTTCATTCTGGTTTTCGAATCTGTTTGGCTGAAAGGTCTTTCCAGCCATGCGATATTCACATGATAACATGAGAGTCACATGATGAATCAAAGTTCATCGCAAGCAGCTTTTCCACAAGCTTAGAAGGACAATACTAATATATAGAAGGTGCACACAGTGTCATTCACACAAACACTAAACACCGTCATGGTAACACACATTAAATTTTAAAAACGCAATAAACATTAATTCAACAACATTAGATGTAACATGAAACCTTAATGTATACAACTGATTAGAAAAAAAAATAAGAAGAAACAGTTATTTCAACGAAAATACATCAAATGTGAAGTGTCACAGAGAATTGTGGGAATGTCAATTTACGGTTTTTCACTAAATTATACAATGACTTGTTATTTTTCACTTCTAAAAACTGTAAATTTAATGGTATTTTACTGTAAAATTACATTAAATGTACAGTTAGATCTATTACAGTTATTCACCATATATATAGTACGGAATATTACAGCTGTGCTGCTATAAAGCCATATCGCATGACTGTGAGTGTGATATTGCTCATATATATTATCTGTTTATTTTTTAACAAACTGTAAACTAAAAAACAATTGTTGTTTGAGCTGAGGCCCTGTCTGTGCATCTGCAAATTGTGAAAAGAATGCTTTTATAAGAACAATTAAATGTTGTTGGTAATTTATGTGGGTTATAGATGTGTTTACAGTTCTGTATAGTGCTGTTTTGTATTAAATGTTTTATTAATTATTTTATTTATTAAGTGTTTTATTTGCAGTCATCACCATGGTGATTAGTTCCTTCTAAATAACTCAAACCTTCTTCATATTCTTATACTGAACAAATGTGCAGAATATAAAAGCACATTTAGCTTTGTCTTTTAGAATATAGGCCTAATAACAAGAATGTTGAACTAACAGGCCTAATATTAGGCCTATCTGAAATGTACTAGATAAATCAAATAGTCAAATAAGTAAATTCAAAAAGAGTTACAAAACATAAGTTTGCTTTAGTTAAATTTGGTTATACAAGAAGGTAATTGAGGTGCTTTTTCCTGTGAATCTTTTTTCACTGTCAAACAAAACGTGCAGTCCACATAATATGAGATGAAAGCTGAGAGCAAGATGGATGGACACTATCTTTCATTTGTCAAAAACAGCTTAAACAGCCTAAACATTCTAAAAGCAAAAGAAGACAGAGGAAAATAAACGATTAGAACGAACAAAGCAGGCTATTTGCATTTACTTCTCTCACATTAAAATTCTCTTATGGCTCGTTTTCACTGAGCGGTATGGTTCAGTACAGTACGGTACACAATTTTTGCCGTTCCATTGTCAAAAGCTGTGAATGGTACCCTAATTCCGAACCGTACCCTACCACTTTTTTGGGACCCTTCCGTTGGGGTACCAAGCACGATAGTACCGTACCAAAAGGGTGGAGCTACACTCTGCATAACGTTGATTGGTTGACAGAGAATCGTCACTTGCGCGTGCTACAAGGGGAATGACAACACAAGAAGCGGCACACAAATGTGGTTCAGGCAACGCGTGCATTGATTATCTTCACTTCATGTAGGCTATATAACAAAACAAAATATAAAACACAACCCTGCCTCTTTTTGTTTTCATTTAAAAAATATGAAACCTATTAATGTGTGGTTCAGGCAATATGTGCATATGTACTCTGATTATCTTCACTGTATATATAGCCTATAATAAAATGAAATAAGACAAAACAACCCTCTCTTTTTGTTAAAAGTCAGTTTTAATTATCCATAATAACCATTATAAAAGTATAAGTATAAAGTATGAGAAGCTATACAATAAGAAATAAAGACAAGCAAACAATTCAGTCAAACGTACAAAGTTAGCGCAACGGTAAAGTTAAATAAATATATAAACTTCACTTTGCCCTCAGGCAAAACGATTTGCCCGGGAACAAATTATAAATTCATGAGACCAAAGATTGCCCGTTATAGACAAGATGAATGATATCTCGTTTTTAACCACTACAGAGACATCTGAGCCAGCGGACTAGCCGAGCTACAGCTGTTCTCGGCTGGGTACATTAGCACTGAGCGCCCGGTGATCACCTGGGTCTCATAACTCCGACAACGTCAGATCAAATTTTCAAATAGGCGCTATCTTTATAAATAAACCACAGATTTGAGCTTTAAACAACTACATTCTCACCTAAAAAACTTTTAAAACTACATTTCATGACACAATAAAGTAGTTTCCTTTCGGAACTCTACACTGTGTTTGAAACGCATATGGGGAATGCCTCCACATGAACCGGCGTCTGAAAACAATATCAACTCACGACAATCCTATCGGCCGGCGACAGCCTATGACGTCATCATAGCACGACCCGGAAGTATATAAGGAGCACCTAGAGAACCAGTCAGTATCTTTTCGTCTTCAGGGACTGTTCTGTTTGAAACGATATCAAACCTATATTAAGGTAAGACAATTTATGTCTGACAAACGTTTCAGGAAGTGTGTGCATCCGTGTCCCATAGTGTTGACATCTGATCACACACATAACTTATAACGTTGTCTTTTATGAGAACAAAAGAGCATGTACAGGCAGTTCTTGTGGGATCTGTCTGTTTGTTATAGTGAGTGTGTTTTACTTGTAAAATGCTCCACTCTCCTCTGGTCTTTTCCTCAAGAGAAGAAGGACCAGCAGCTGCACCTAATGGTTCGGGTCTTACTCATGCTGAGGCAAAGTAGAGACTATATCATGGTGTTCTCAGCTGAAGCTTGTTGAAGAGTTGAAGGGGTGAAATTCCCCGCGACCTTCGACAGCTGACGGGAGAGAGCTGTGTGATTATGATGTGTTGTCTATGACATCATTAGATTCAGCAGCAGTTGCTCTTCTTGTTCTAAGCCAAACAAGAGAGCGGGAGATGGCTGATGAGGATGAAGATGGTGAGCCTCCTGAATCCTCAAAGCCACCCTGCCCCCACGTATGTACAGCTGTATGAGATTATGGAACGCGCCTCTGGCAGATTGCTGCTGCCATTGGAGCAGGTTAAGAAAGAAACCACTCGCGGATTGTTCGTCGAACGGTTCCTTTTTTGTCATAATCCTCCAGCCACCGTAAGATTTCCATTCCTTCTTGATCTTCATACTGAGATCGAGAAGGCATGGAAGGACCTGTATTCAGCTCGCATTCATCAACATCAGCAGGTTAATTCACTGGTGTTGATGGAGTGAGTATGGGTACGCGTCGATGCCTCCTACTGACGAGATGGGTGCAACTATCTCGTGATATAGGTAGGCTCCAACGCTTTATACACGGCAGCAGCTCAGGCAGGTGTTGCTTTACACACAATGTCTGTTTGTAAGCATATCAGTTAGACCTGCTGAAATTGGCTTGGTAGGTCTTTTTATAATCAGTTTCCTGTATAGGATGCAGACTGGGGCCCTGAAGTTCCATTAGGTCGGCTGTATCGATATATTATTAGGGTAGTACTTTGTTTGTTCCCTTTTTTGGATGTGTTGGCTTCAGATAATGAAGCCACCGTTCATATGTATTCAGATGTCGGCTTTAACTAAGCCGTACTGTTAGTCACCTTTTGGTTAATTAGCTTTCTCCTCTGGTAAATGCTAGAGATTTGAGATTAGCTTTCACTAACTTCAGATAGATCTGTTTAGCGTCGGCCTTACAGGCCGCCTGACATTGTGTGCTTGGGTTGAGCTTTGCTCCTCTGAGCTTTACTGTAGAAATTTAGTATTCTCAGAGTTTGCCTCCTCTCAGTTGAGAGTCTTTGGTAGAGGCTGTTGTTTCTTAGCCCCAGGCAGATCTATGCTATAGCCCCCCGAGGCTAGAACTAGGGTTTAGGCTGTCTGCTAGTAGCATTTTACGCCCTTTTTATACTACCCCTGTTATGTGAGTGTAGTTTTCCTAGTTCTGGCCTTCTCTTATCAGAGTTGTCAGGCCAAGGCCCGTTGTTCCTGTGGTGTAGGTGCAAAATAGATAGCAGCTAAGGTGGCAGACTATTGCTAAATCTCCCTGGTGCTGCTGTCTCAGGCGGTGTAGGCCCTTTTCACTATGTGAATAGAAACTTTGTTGCTGTGGCCCCACTCCCCCATAACTATCTAGTGGTACTTTGACTTCAGTTTTTCCCCTGAATCCCTTGAACTATGTTCAAGCTTGAGTGATATGGTTGTAGCTTTTTTTGAAAGCTCCTGTTTCCTAGGGTTCAGTACAGATTGTATCTGCTTTTGGTGAGAATTTCTGATGTGAAGTACCCACCCTGTATTTTTCAGGGTTGGATTAATAGTACTCCCTTGTTGTTCAAGGTTTTTGTACTTTAATATGTTAGTTCTGATTCCTGCCCTACACTTTGTGAGCCCAGTAACTCTAATATTGCCACAGGCTAGCACCTGTGTGTTCTAGAGTAGTAGGCCTGACTTTGGCCTCCTTTAGAGTATGGTGACGTAGTTTGTACTCCCCTTGCTGTAAGGGTAAAAAGTGTTTTTACTTAGTATATTGCCTGTTGGAATGTATAAGCTCAGGTTGAGTTTAATAAAGCTAACCTCACTACATAGTTTGGTTTTCATATATGGCTCCCTTAGAGCTTGAACACTGCCACAAGCTGACACTTGTGTTGTGTGAAGTAGAAGGCTCCGTTTGGGCCTCCTTCAGAGCACAATAGCTTGTTGTATTACAAGGCTTGTTGGTAGATGTTTCAGTTAGAGTTTGCTCACTTGGAAACTAGCACTGCCACAGGTTGATGCCCGTGTCATTCTGAAGTCGCAGGTCCTGTTTGGACCTCCCTCAGAGCATGATGGTGTAAGTTTGTACTCCTCTTGCTTAAAGAGTAAAAAGTGTGTTTTACTGAGTACATTGCCTGGTGGAATGTGTGGATAAAATTAAGCTCAGGTTGAGCTGAACTAGTTAACCTCACTGGATGGTTTGGTTCTCAGATTTGGCACCCTTAGAGCATAGACACTGCCACTAACTGATGCCACATGTCTTTCTGGAGTCGCAGGCCCTGTTTGGGGCCTCCTTCAAAGCATGATGACGTAAGTTTGTACTCCTCTTGCTTAAAGAGTAAAAAGTGTTTTTACTGAGTACACTGCTTGTTGGAATGTGTGGATAGAATTAGCTCAGTTTGAGTTAAACTAGTTAACCTCACTGGATAGTTAGGTTCTAAGATTTGACTCCCTTAGAGGTTAGACTGCCACTGGCTGACGCCCATGTCATTCTGAGGTCGCAGGTCCTGTTTGGACCTCCTTCAGAGCATGATGGCGTAAGTTTGTACTCCTCTTGCTTAAAGAGTAAAAAGTGTTTTTACTGAGTACATTGCCTGTTGGAATGTGTGCTCAGGTTGAGCTAAACTAGTCAACCTCACTGGAGAGTTTGGTTGTCAGATTTGGCTCCCTTATGGGGCATTCACACCAGACGCGACTTGTGCGAATAAATCGCGCTATTTGCGCGTAGTTGGATGCTTGAACAATTTGAGTTTACTCTCTTCATTCGCGCGTGAAATTCACTTCACAACAGACGCGAATTCACGTCATGAGAGGGGCTTCTGCCAGGCGGCTCGTCTCGTTTCTGCACACTTCCTCTGAATAAACACATCAACTACGGCGAATAAGCTCAATTTTCCGGCTTTAGCTAACTTGTAGTCTCAATATGTATATATATATATATACAGTGGCAAGAAAAAGTATGTAAACCACTTGCAGAATCTGTGAAAATGTGCAAAATTTTAACAAAATAAGAGAGATCATACAAAATGCATGTTATTTTTTTATTTGGTACTGTCCTGAGTAAGATATTTTACATAAAAGATGTTTACATATAATCCATAAGACAAAAAAATAGCTGAATTTATTAAAATGACCCAGTTCAAAAGTTTGTGAACCACTGATTCTTAATACTGTGTGTGGTTACCTGGATGATCTACGACTGTTTTTTTGTTTTGTGATGGTTGTTCATGAGTCCCTTGTTTATTCTGAGCAGTTAAACTGAGCTCTGTTCTTCAGAAAAATCCTCCATGTCCTACAGATTCTTCAGTTTTCCACCATCTTTTGCATATTTGAACCCTCTACAACAGTGACTGAATGATTTTGAGATCCATCTTTTCACATGGAGGACAACTGAGGGACTCAAACACAACTATTAAAAAAGGTTCAAACATTCACTGATGCTTCAGAAGGAAATACGATGCATTAAGAGTCGGGGGGTGAAAACTTTTGAACAGGATGAAGAGGTCCAAATTTTTCTTATTTCACTTGAATATCATTTTTTTTCATTTAGTACTGCCCTTCGGAAGCAACAGAAGATACTTTCATGTTTCCCGGAAGACAAATTAAATACAATTTACCTTCACCCCCCATCTATTAATGCATCATGTTTTTTTCTGGAGCATCAGTGAATGTTTGAACCTGTTTAAAAGTTGTGTTTGAGTCCCTCAGTTGTCCTCAGTGTGAAAAGACGGATCTCAAAATCATTCAGTCACTGCTGTAAAGGGTTCAAATATGCAAAAAATGCTGGAAAACTGAAGAATCTGCAGGACCTGGAGATTTTTTCTGAAGAACAGAGCTCAGTTTAACTGCTCAGGACAAACAAGGGACTCATGAACAACCATCACACAACAAAAAAACAGTTGTAGATCATCCAGGTAACCACACACAGTATTAAGAATCAATGGTTCACATACTTATGAATGGGGTTATTTGGTAACACTTTAGAATACTGATCCTTCATTAATGAATAACTACACAGGAACAAATGAGTAATGCATTATTAACACTCTAGTAACTACTATTAACTAACAAGAAACTCTTATTAATGAATTAGTAAGTAATAGTGCTCAGTTGAAGGTGGTAGTTTACTATTAGCTAATCAGTAACTACTATTTTTTTCATACCTCCCAGAGAACCACTAAGAACTACTATATACAGGTTCATAATTAACATGAATGATGCATAATGTATAATTAATTCTAAAGTAAAGGCCATGGTAACCCGACTAGTAATGACTGAAGTATTACCAAATCCTTCAGAAGGAATTACTAATTATTTGGATCAGTATTATAAAGTGAGAAACATGATAACTCTCTAGTAACTACTGGAGTCATTGTAAACTTTTGAGGTTTTTGTAAAGTATTGGATAGTAATAACTCAAGAGTTACTATATAACTCTAAAGTAACTACTACTTATTTGGATCAGTATTCTAAAGTGAAGATCATGGTAACCCACTAGTAATTACTCAAGTGTTACCAAATACATCAGAAGGAATTACTGTACAACACTGTACAAAAACATACAAAAACCTCAAAAGTTTTCAAAGACTTCAGTAGTTACTAGAGAGTTATCATGTTTCTCACTTTAGAATACTGATCCAAATAATTAGTAATTCCTTCTGAAGGATTTGGTAATACTTCAGTCATTACTAGTGTGTTACCATGACCTTTACTTTAGAATTAATTATACATTATGCATCATTCATGTTAATTATGAACCTGTATATAGTAGTTCTTAGTAGTTCTCTGGGACGTATGAAAAAAATAGTAGTTACTGATTAGCTAATAGTGAACTACCACCTTCAACTGAACACTATTACTTACTAATTCATTAATCAGAGTTTCTTGTTAGTTAATAGTAGCTACTAGAGTGTTAATAATGTGTTACTCATTTGTTCCTGTGCAGTTATTCATTAATGAAGGATCAGTATTCTAAAGTGTTACCGGTTATTTTAATAAATTCAGCTATTTTTTTTGTCTTGTCGATTATATGTAAACATCTTTTATGTAAAATATCTTACTCAGGACAGTACTAAATAAAAAATAACATGCATTTTGTATTATCTCCCTTATTTTGTTAAAATTATTAACATTTTTACAGATTGTGCAAGTGGTTCACATACTTTTTCTTGCCACTGTATATATATATATATATATATATATATATATATAGCTCAAATTGAGTAAAGAGCGTTTTTTACAACTTACCAGATTGTCTGACCTCCTCACTCACTTTCTTCCAAGCAAGATCCTTTTTATTTCTGTTTCTATGAAGATGTATCGTACAGCAACAAGGATTTTGTCCTCCATTGTTGTTTCGGTTTTCTGCCTCCTCTCGCTACGTCGTAATCACGTCACTACTAGAGCAAGCTCCTGATTGGTTAACGTGGCACGAATTCACTTAAAGAGGATTACAACTTACATGATTTCAACTTACAGAATCATGGAGGCCCCTTCCCCTTCCCTTGCCGATTCTGTGCCTACGGTACGGTTTATCTGTTAGGTTGAGCTTTGTACTTCCCTTGTTTGAGGGTTGTCCTGCATAGTACCCCCTAAGCTGGTCAGTGGTTGAAGGCCTCCATATTGAGGATCAGCCCCTAGGCTAGTAAATGTACTCCCCTTGTTTGGTTCCTTTAGAGTGCACAGCCTCCTCAGTGCAAATAATCATGCGCTGAGTAGATCCTAGGATTGAGCAGAGTGTTACTCCCCTCATTGGTAAGGGTAAAAAGCGCTAAGCTGAGTCCTGCTCTACGCTCAGCCCGTCTCTACGCTCTGGACTGAGTTGGTTACTACCCTTTTTGCAGTCACTCTTACTGGATATCTTCTGAAGAATGTGATTTGAGACTCTGTGATCAGACAGGTTGTTGGCCAAGACTAGGTTTCTGTAAGAGTAGACCAGGTCGGCCTCCCTGGTGGCAATCAGGGTCGAATACGTTCCCCTGACAAGTGACTGGCTAGGGTTCCTTCGGGCCCCCTGGCCACATTCCCTTAAAGGTACCCTCATTTCTTCGAAAAGAAGTTTGGTTCCAGACGCCTTTGAGCGGCCTTGGTAGGCCTTCTGCGGAAGGCCTCTTTGAGGCTTATAACTTGGGCTGTTGGCCATAGGGAATGCTGTCACTGACAGCCTATGTATGACCAGTAGAGGGAGTGGTTCTGGCATTTCAGTTGAAGCTGCTAGTTCTGACGTTTGTCTAGCCATTTTTGGCATGCACTCCCCTCAAGCATGGCGGCGTGGGTATATCGTTCCCCATATGCGTTTCAAATGCAGTGTAGAGTTCCCTTTCGAAAGGGAACGTCTCAGGTTACATATGTAACCATGGTTCCCTGAGAACAGGGAACGAGACACTGCGTTTCCTAGCCATGCATCGGGGCTGCCTGCTGAACAGTCCCTTCAGACGATAAGGTACTGACTGGTTCTCTAGGCGCTCGTTATATACTTCCGGGTCGCGCTATGATGACATCATAGGTTGTCGCCGGCCAATAGGATTGTCGTGAGTTGATATTGTTTTCAGACACCGGTTCACGCAGAGGCGTTCCCCATATGCGTTTTAAATGCAGTGTCTTGTTCCCTGTTCTCAGAGAAACATGGTTACATACGTAACCTGAGACGTTTTTAAATTACGTGGGTTTTCTCCTCCACTTCTCCGCTATTGATGCTTGCTGGTAGGTGCTGCTGCATGGACGTCTGAACTTTACGTACTTGGTATTATGAAACGCTGAATGATGGCGTGCAGCAAGCAAAGCTTGTCTTCTTCTTGTGACAGACAGCCTCAAGCCGAGAAGCAAGAACAAGATCTGCTGTATCCATTGTTGTTTACTGTGTCGTTTTCTTCTTCACGCGAGAATGACTTCGATCGCTACTTTCCGGCTACACCATGCCTATCAAGTTTGTTGCCGGTGGAAACGCAAGCCTGATCAGGGTGTACCGTTCCGAACCATACCGAACTATACTGAACTGAACCGTACCGCTCAGTGGAAATGAGCCATTACTCAACCTCATGCTGTCCCATATGTATGTGATTCTTCAGATTAACTCAAATGAATATTTTTAGGAAAACAATCCATCTCTTTGAGGCCACATAATGAAGTGGATAGTAACCATATAGTAGGCCTAATCCAAAAGTTGAAGCTTCAAAAACCACACAAAACATTCACGACGATAAACCCATATGACCCCAGTGATTAAATCAATGTCCTCTGAAGCAAAACTATAGGTGTGTGTGTGACTACAATAATAATAATGACAATTGGACTGAAATATGGAGCCCCTAAGAGGAAATGGTGGTGGAAAAAAATATGAAAAAAAAAAAATTATTTTTCCTCCCATCTCATATTTTTTCTAAGTCAATGGTTTTGCGTTCTCTCACAAATGTTTTGCGTTCCCCCGAGAAACTTTGCATTCACTCGCAAAATGTTTGCGTTCCCCAAGAGAAACTTTGCGTTTGCTTGCAAAATGTTTGCATTCCCCTGAGAAACTTTGCGTTACCTTGCAAAACCTTTGCGTTGCCTCGCAAACACTTTTGCATTTGGTCGCAAAACTTTTGTGTTCTTTGCGAACGGTGTTAATTTTGGCAGCCATTTTTGATTTAGTCTTAGTCTTTATCTTCAGATGAAAATGCTTTTTAGTCTTAGTCACATTTTAGTCATTTTTGTCTTTCATAATTTAGTCTAGTTTTAGTCGACGAAAAGTCATCGCATTTTTGTCAAGTTTTAGTCATTGCTTTTAGTCAAACTACAGTTACCAACATTAATTTTGATAGCCATTTTATATGTAGTCTTTAGACAAAATAGTAATTTTTCTCTTTAGAACCAATTCATTTAAGCTTATGAAAAATTTGAATCAACAGGCTGTATTGACATTGCACTCTTAGCAGTAGCACTTGTGCAATTCTACATATCCCTTTTCAGTGGTTCTCAAACTTTTTAGTGTCGTACCCCCTGAAGGGATTTAACATCCTTCTGCGTACCCTCTCTTTTTCACTTAGACTGCAGTTACACCTTTTCCATTAAGGGACAATATTTGCCCTCTTAAATCGATTTTTCGCCGGTATGGATGGTTTGTTGAGGAACTGTGCCATTGGCTGTCATGTCGATGAGGCCTTCACAGTGGATGATCTAGTTGACTCAATCACTGATGACACTTCAGGGCTGCGTTGTGGTTGTGTCAAGGTGCAGGTCCTCAGTCTCACCTGGATACAGCCCGGATCCGGCTGACTACGGTAAACCTCGGGATAAACAGAGAGACTAATATTAGCATAGATGCCATTCTTCTTCTGATGTAACGAGTACATCTGGTGTTATAGGAAGTGTTCCCGGTTCCGGTTCCGGTTCCAGGTTCTCTGACCTAATTTATGCAGCCTAACAATCCTTTAACGGATTTGAAAACATAAATTGATAATTTGTTATGTGTATGCCAGGTTAAAGAGATGCGTTTTTAGTCTAGATTTAAACTGACAGAGTGTGTCTGCTTCCCGAACAATGCTAGGAAGATTTAGCCACTGTATCAAATTAATACCTAGGGTTGTGTTTATTTTCTTCTAAAAGATTTGAAATATAAGCAGATCTAGCAGTTTTTAAGGCCTTTCTGTACTCAATCATTCTCTCCACGAAATGCGAAAAACTTCTAGTTTTGTTTTCTTCCAGTTGCGCTCCATTTTTCTGGCTGCTCTCTTAAGGGCCCGAGTGTGCTCGTTGTACCACAGTGTTGGACTAATTTTCTTAATCTTTTTTAAGCACAAAGGAGCAACTGAGTCTAATGTGCTGGAAAAGACAGAGTCAATAGCTTCTGTTGCAACATCGAGGTCTTCTAAGCTGTCTGCTATGCTAAGGTGATGAAACTGATCAGTAAGATTATTTATAAAGCAATCTTTAGTGGTAGAAGTGATGGTTCTACCATATTTGTGGCAGGGAAGCAGTTTAGCAGCCTTGACTAAATGTAGTATACACGAGACTAGATAATGATCTGAGATGTTGTCACCCTGCTGCAGAATTTCAACAGCATCAATATCGATTCCATGTGACAATATTAGATCTAAAGTATGATTACGACAATGAGTGGGTCCTGACACGTGTTGTCTAACTCCAATAGAGTTTAGAATGTCTGTAAATGCCAATCCCAATGCGTCTTTTTCATTATCTACATGGATATTAAAATCACCAACAACAAGGACTTTATCCGCAGCTAGAACTAACTCCAATAGAAAATCAGCAAATTCTTTGATAAAGTCTGGATGGTGTCCTGGTGGCCTGTATACAGTAGCTTTATCATTTGTTTATCAGTATTAACTCTGTTATTAGGCGTAAATGAAAATATCATCACAGTGAGACTTGGTAACCACAGGTAAAACCATACATGGCTACTCACTACCACTGTCAAATGATATTATATTATGATATGTTATATAGGTCTATAAAAAACACCTAAACACAGGTAAAATACACCTTCACAAAGACATGAATTATATATTCCCCTACCCACCTAATAAATATATTGCAATGTAAATGGCTATAACTGCTACAATACAGAAGGGTTGGAGACAATGGATAACAGGTATTGGGTGTTTATTGAACAACCAGCAGAGACAACAGGAATGCAGGTGAGTAAACGGTAATATAGCAGGTGAATAGTGACTAGTAGAATAGTGATACTGTCCTTTGTGTTGCAGTGATGGTGAGCTGAGATGGCCGACGAATGGCTGATGAAGCAGAGCAGAGAAGACACTGGATAACTCACACGAAGACGGGAGACACAGAAGGAGACTTGGAACACACTGGAGACAGGTAAGTAGTATACAGGAGTCCTTGAGGTAAGCATGAAGGTAAGTCTTGATGCGAACGAGACCGGACAGTGACTGAGTGCGTGTGAGTGTCTTTTAACTGGTGACTGATTGGAGTGCTGATTGAGTGCAGGTGCGTGTGATCAGTACTCTGGTGAGGGAGTGCGCTGTGATTGGGTGACGTTGGAGCCTGGCGTGTCTGTGACAATAACATAGTTTTCAATATAAATATTCCACATTTCCACAAACCATGGTAATTTAGTTTATTCAGTTTCAGTTTATTCATGGTAAAAGTTTGTGTGTTAGTGTGGTGATTTTGGGATTTAAAAGTCTTATCTTCATTCATGGCACAATGTTTCTCCTGTTTTCCTCATCAGTCTTGTTGGGAATGTTGAGGCTGTTTCATCCGATTTAAAACTAGTTTAATCATCGAGTGATTTGTAGTTTGTAAACAAGAGGTGTGTGTTGAATTGAAATGCTTCTTACTGGTTGTCGCAACGCTGTTTAATAATGGTGACCAGTAATAAACGCGCAGCTCCCTTAAGCTTTCGTTCCATTATCCACTGGGCCGTGCTGCGAAGTTCAAAGTAAACTAGTGAAACACCTGAAAACAGCGCTATTTGTTCTGTATTTGTTGTTACTGACCGAGAAATCACCTCAGATGATTCAGTGACAGAGCGGTCCGAATGAATCCAAATCTTTTCAGATCGTTATGCAAGCGCGTTTGGCCAATTCAAGGAAAAGAATCGAGACAAAAGAATGATTAATTCACGAATTACTGATATCGCTGGTTCCGTCGACAGAAATACGGGACACACATAATGACTGCTTAAATATTCACAAGGAAAACGTTTCTTAGGTCAGTCGGAGGAGCGTGCATGGTACGAACAGTGTGTATAGCCGTCCACGCGCCACTGTGCGCATGGATATCTAACCAAATTTAGCCGTGCCGCCAGGAAAAGAGGAGGAGGGAGACTGGGGTGCCGCGGGCCAGATGAATATGATTGGCGGGCCGGATTTGGCCCGAGGGCTGCCAGTTGACGAGCCCTGCTATATGTGATAATATCTAGGTGAAAGAGTTTCTATGTTGGGATTTATCTGACTTCTGTGACATGAGACAGCTAGCAGACGGTCGGTTTAGCCGGTCTGTCTGCTTCCTGACCTGGGCCCCAGTTTGTCATGTTTCAGCTCTAAGACTATGTGCCATATTACTAGAGAGAAGAGCAGCACCATCCCAGGAGGGATGAATACCACCTCTTTTCAACAGGTCTGATCTGCCCCAAAAACTTTTCCAATTGTCTATGAAACCTATATTATTCTGCAGGCACCATCTGCTAACTATCTCATCACTCTGACTGGCGAAGTCGAACATCATTAGTGCCGACAAGAATAATAATTTTAGAGTATTTACAATTAGCATTAGCAAGCGCTTTTAAATTTGCTTTGATGTCAGGTGCTCTGGCTCCTGGCAAACGTGACTGTGGTGGCTGCTGTCTCTATTTTCAAGTTCCGTGTAATAGAATTGCCAATAACTAGGGCACTTTCAACAGGATTCTCAGTGGGTGGGTCACTGAGTGGGGAGAATCTGTTTGATGTTCTTATTGGAACGGAAGAGTGGTGTTTCCCGCGACTGTGCCGCCTCACCGTTACCCAATTGCCCTGCTGCACGGGCTCTACAGCCGGAACCGAACAATGTACAGAGTTCACTAAGCTAGTCGCATCCAAAACAGTATCTAAAGCCCTTGCATTCGTACTATCCTCGATTAAAGTTTGGATGCGTGTCTCTAATTCTGAGGTTTTCTCTGTCAGCCTGACTATTTCCCTACATTTATGACATGTAAATCCCTCGTCGCTGACAGAGAAAGCTATACTATGGATGTGACAGGCAGAGCAAGTAGCCATAGAAGGAGAGGATGACATGACTCCAGACAGGAGCAATCGATCAGTTTTCAGATCATCAGCGCTTCTTCTTTCTGTAGAGAGTGTGTGTGTGTGTGTGTGTGTGTGTGTGTGTGTGTGGTTGCCAGATTGCAAAGATTAAGTAAAATGTGTTCTTTTAACAGAAAAACTCAGATTGGGGGTTTAAATTCTGGAAATCTGGCAACCGTAAGCATGAACGTTCATAAAAACAGTCTGTAATGTTTTGTCTCCTTTATGCGACAAAAACAAAAAGTGATTTTAAAAGAGTGATTTTGGTAAAGTTTTTAGTCTTTTAGCAACATATCAGTCTCGTCTTTTTTCGTCAACGATATTGCATGTGTTGATTTAGTCACAGTTTTCGTTTAATGACATTGGTGTCGTCTCTCTTCGTCTAGACTTAGTCATGGAAAAAAAGGTTG
This sequence comes from Ctenopharyngodon idella, assembly GCF_019924925.1. Lineage (NCBI taxonomy): Eukaryota > Metazoa > Chordata > Actinopteri > Cypriniformes > Xenocyprididae > Ctenopharyngodon > Ctenopharyngodon idella. The sequence continues at coordinate 833,891 of NC_067226.1, forward strand.
TCAACGAACATTTTTCGTCATAGTTTTCATTAATGAAATTAACACTGTTTGCGAGTGAATGCAAAGTTTCTCAGGGGAATGCAAACATTTTATATTGGTTGTTGTTTTTTACACAAATATTGTTTCACTTTAGAAGACATCAAGGTGGAGTATCCCTTTAAATCTGGTGGAAGTTCTAGAAAGGCTAATGTAACTCAATGCAATTCAGATATAATTTTTTTTGTAACAGAAGCATAACTGTCAGATCCTCCCCCAGTCTCACTGGCTGGTTTTCTGATTTTCTAAGTTTCCTTTTGAGATGGGGGTGGTATATGCACATTGACCTTTATGATTAAGGAGGAATGGAGCGGAATAGTGGAGTGTTTTTGCTCTGCTTCAGGGTTTGGAGATTAAGAGGGTTGAGAGCTGAGATTAACCTCTTCATTCATCTGTGAAAGAAGTTCTTAATGATCACAGGATATACACAGCTCATCTGAAACAAAACAAAGGTCATATAGAAAGCTCCTCTATCTTTTTTTTATTGATTATATCTATTCCTTTGCATTAATATGCACAAATAGATTTTCAGAACCTAAGCATATCATGTTCAATACGCATTCAGAAGCTTCATAACTGCTGCGTTGGGTCTAATCTCAGGGTGATGTTTGCTTGCTGCAGGTGTTATGCTGGCATTCGTATGAAACTGATTACTTGGCAGACTCTGTGAGTAGTGCATTCAGGTTGACTGTTAATCAGTACACACTCTCGCTCACTGTCTTTCGGGAATGGGTAGCGAGCTGAACAATAAACAAAACAACGAAAAAATGTTTGAAAAAATGTTGTACTAGAATGTACGACTGTTAGAGTTTCAGTTTAACGATCACTTCCTGCTGCTCTACATGGAAAAGAGATGAGATTTTAGATGAGTGTACTTGAGTTTGTTTTGTTGAAAATTGACGGCACCAATTGAAGTGCATAATATATTGTTATTTAAACACCCATACTTAATTCACTAGACAAATTCTGTGCATAATTCATTCATACTAAAGGGATGTTATTTATTTTTCTAAAACACCATGTAACCTTCTGAGACTGTCCCTTGGAGATAAGGGATAATTATTTTCTGTACTGTCATCACTGTCGTTCTGTCTCTCTCCCACCCCCTCTCTTGGGAATGGGAGGACAAAATGACAAATAAACAAAGTTATTATTACTGTGGCGGTGCATGAAGTTCGATGCAACTAATAAGGCAGACTCACATACAAACACATTCGCATAGTAGTACACCATTCTTACAGTCTCCTCTTGCTGATTTCCTGACAGACTTAAAATTCTGAACTACCTCTGTCTTTCTTTCTGATAAAGAAGCTATTTTCTTCCTTTTTACCCCCAAATCCTTCCATTTCTTCCTCTTTATCCCTCTCTCACACACAGTGGGCTTGTCTCATAATTGCATCACTGCTCACTTTCTTCCCCCCACCGTAAACACTCAGAGCTCCCCTGAGCTTGTCATCCACGTATAGATGCAATCATGACTGCTGGGGGAAGCTGCCAAGTTACTAGCGTGACTGCCTCTACCGCCAAACCACTGGCTGAGGATATTATGTGTTAAAGGGATAGTTGGTCTTTTTTAAAATGTTGATTGACAGGCCCATGGTCACTATTCACTTTTATTTCATACTGTGCTTTTTACTCCTTTTGTGTTCTGCAGAAGAATAAAAAGTCATGAATGACATGAGGGTGAGTAAATGATGACAGAATTTCCACTTTTTAGTAAAATATCCCTTAAAAAGAGCTGGAGCTGCAAGTTTTGAAGCACTCAGTGCTGGAAGCAGAATCAGTTTTACCTGATGGCATCAGAAGAACTTTGTAACTTTATACCACTCAGACTGAGTGACTCCTGTTTGAACTGATTTGGGACAGGCTGTCCATTATAAGATTTCTCGGTGGATAGTGTAAGCGAGGAGACATCTTAGATCTGTGCAAAAGGATTACTTCTACTGACACTGTCTAGGTCTGTTTTAGCATGCTGTCACTCATGGTGAGGAAATCTCTGGTTTTGATGTTGCCTTGAAGCAACTTTTCTGGGTGTTTTTTTTTTTTTTTTTTTTTTCACTGTATCCCAAATTCCCCAACTATTCTTGCCCAACTACCCATCCATCCATCCATCCATCCATCCATCTATCTATCTATCGTCTGTCATCTAAATTACTTGTAATTCTATTTTTTTCTGATCTTCTGAATTCATTTCCCCCCTCTTCTCATGGTGGTTAGTTCAGTTCTTCAGTTCTACTTTGTGACTATGAAGTGTCTCTCTTTATTCCAGCTGCATCTGAGGAGGACAGAAACGGGGTCATCGTGATTTTTCCAAGTAAGACATGTTCTTGGATTGACATATTTTGTTGTCTGAAAATTAAGATCTAACCATATCCCTACCCCTAAACCTAACACTACCCATAAGTTATTCCTAAAATCAGAGGGAAATGATAGGTGAATGAATAACACTGATGTAGAAGCACCTAACCCTGGTTGTAAGCCTAAACTTGACATAAACTGTAAACTTGTCCCTCAAATCTGATTTGTTGATTGGAATGTTGTTTTTGTGCACCTGGATGGGTGAAATGCAGCACAAATTCTGAGTATGGGATACCATACTTGGCTACACGTCATGTCACTCACTCACTCTCTCATCTTTAGACTGATTTAGTTTCTTCTTTTTTTAATTTTGAAAAAATAAACTATTACTTTAGTTAGCTTCCAAGTCATAGTTATGGGCTACTTTAAAACTTACAAACTGAGATTAACTTAAGATAAATTTAAAAAGACTTGAGATGAACAGAGACCTTTAAGAGATTAAGAGATTCTTACTGTTCTCAAACGCGCACACACATCACATTAAAGGCTTTACTTTAGGGACACCAAAGGATGCGCATCAGCTCTCCTATATAAATTGTGTCTCTCTAGGCTTTGAGAATGTTTGAAGTCTCTGCCATTTCAACAGCAACAATCAATAGATCCTCATGGGCTAGAGCTCAAGTGTTCAACAGAAGCTTATTATCATTTCTAAAAACTAGTTTAGAGATAAAATATAAATAAAAAACAGCTAAATGTGACAAATAGTTTGCCCCAAAATAAAAAACAATAGGTGTTCCTATCCAATCCAATGTTCTTCCAAAGTATTTTCTGCTATTTGTGTTCCATGGGAGAAAAAAAATAACAGCATATATTTTTGGAATGACATAAGGGTGAGGAAATAATGACAGAAGTTTAATTTTATGGTGAACTTTTTCTTTCCTAAAACACTTTATTCTCTTTCACAGCTCCGACACAATGATTTATGATGATCTTACTGTGTTCTGTATATGTGTCTCTTACTGAGACATTGTGGTAGCATCTTCAAAAGAAAATAACACTTTTACTAAGAATGAACTGTACTCACTGATAGCACTGCTTATTTGCATATGCTGTCTGCTTTGTTTTAATGCCTGATTCGTTAAAGTAATTATGCAAATCAGGAAAAGTTGCATGTGACCTCAAAATATCTTTTGTGTGGTTTTGTGGTTTTGTTTTCTGTGCAATCTTTTAGGGATGCACTGAAATAAAAATTCTGGGCCAAAACTGAAACTTCTGGAGACACTTGACCGAAAACTGAAACTGTTTATTTATTTCTTATTTTAAATGAGCTTATTTTTGTATAATTGTATTAATATTAGACTTTTTAATTAAATTCAATCATTTTAATGATACTGAATTTAAAATATATATGGCAATAAAAATATATTATCTTGTAAAGGATACAATAGACTACTGTGATCTGCTATACATTACTGGGGCCGTATTTGTTACATCTGTCAGCTGCGGATGCAATTATTTACCAGCAGATGGCTTTACCCTTGGATTTAGACTGATAACTTGTGCTTTGACCCTCGGCCTGGTTTTTGGACTATGACTGTGGACTGTATCTCATTAAACTGCACGTGGATCCTCACTCTCTGTGCTCAGTGCTGTCCTTTCGTAACAGTGCTAATGCTAACAACCCCAGTGATTACAACGCTCGCCAGTGCAATCACATCTGAACCTTTAGCCATCAGCGCAGCCATGCCTGAGCCGCCAGCAGTCAGGATCGCCAACCCAAAGTCTCCAATTAAGGATGAGACCTTTCAATCTTCAGCCATCACGGACACCATCCCTGTGTTCCCGGGTGTCATCGACGCTGTGATTGAGGACACCAAGTCATATCCACGTTGGGGCTTCATATCAAATTTGGCAGATCCACCTCTGAAAATGGTCAGAACAGCCGGTGTACCAAAACCGCTAGCGTCAAATATTTTTGCTGACACTTCTCTGGTCCCCGAGATCAGTGATGGCAATGGCGTTTTGGTGCATTTGGGTGACGCTCGTTGAAGTGGCTTTGAACAAGACTGTTGTATCAGTGCCAGAGCATACTCCAGTCCATGAATTCACTCTAGAGTCCGCTCAAGTCAACGAATCCTCTCCTGAGTCTGCTTCAGTATATGAGTCTGTTCCTGAGCCCAAGTCTGTTTTTTAGCCTGTTTGAGTCTACGAATCTGTTCCTGAGCCTGAGGCTGTCTCTGAGCCTGTTTGAGTCTATAAGTCTATTCCTGAGCCTGTTCCTGAGCCTAAGTCTGTTTCTGAGCCTGTTCAAATCTACGAGTCTGTGTCTGTTCCTGAGCCTGTTAGAATCTATGAATCTGTTCCTGAGCCTGTTCCTGAGCCTAAGTCTGTTTCTGAGCCTGTTCAAATCTACGAGTCTGTGTCTGTTCCTGAGCCTGTTAGAATCTATGAATCTGTTCCTGAGCCTGTTCCTGAGCCTAAGTCTGTTTCTGAGCCGGTTCGAGTCTACAAGTCTGTTCCTGTCAATGAGTCTGTGCACTCTGAACCTGCACCTGTCCACAAACCTGACACAAAGCCTACTCCTGAGGTCTGTTCAGATCTTGTACTTCCTTTTGAATATTGCTTTGTCAACGTTGGTTAACTCTGCCACTCCAGTCACTAATGTGGATGTCAAGTCTGTATGCCTTGTCAGTTTTGAGAAGTCTACCTGGCCCTGGTTTGCTGCTGATCCGCCTTGGGAGTTTCTGGTTCCATCTGCCTGGCTCTGGTGGTCATCGGCTTTGCCCTGGAGACCTTCTGTCCAGCGTGCTCCGCCCTGGAGACCTTCTGTCCAGCATGCTCCACCCTGGAGACCTTCTGTCCAGCGTGCTCCGCCATGGTCATCTGCTGTCCAACGTGCTCTGCCTCGGCCATCTTCGGCTTTATGATCTCCCCACATCCAGTTTGCTGGTCTCTGGCTCTCGGCTCTGCTTCTCCTCTTGCGTCTGTTTCTGCTCCATGGTCCTGGCCCACCTTCCTGCCCCCAGATTCGCCTCTGCTCCACCACCCACCAGTCCTTCTGTGTTGAAGCGTCTGGAAGCCGCTCCTTCGAGGAGGGGCTATGTTACGTCTGTCAGCTGTGGATGCAATTATTTACCAGCAGATGGCAGCCTTCCTTATTGTCACGCTCTGTTATTCCCAGACTCAATTTCCCAAAACTCTCTGCTCATTATTTATCAGTTTCAGCTGTGTTTAAACCATGTCATTAACTCTGTCTATTTATACTCCTCTAGGCTTTGTATCAGTATGAAGACTTGTTTTGTGTTACTGACAGTTTTCTGAGTAGTCTTGTTCCTGGTTCTGATATCTGCCTTGTCTTGGATTTGGACTAATAACTTGTGCTTTGACCGTCTGCCTGGTTTTTGGACTATGACTGTGGATTGTATTTTCTCAAACTGCAAGTGGATCCTCACTCTCTATGCTCAGTGCTGTCCTTTTGTAACAGAATTGCTTCTCGGTTGGAATCTAGATGAATTTTCTCTTTCACTTTTAGATGCTTAAATGTAATGCTCAACTGCATCTTTTGATGAATAACAGAAAATCTCATAAGTATATATTTTTAAATGTTTTTATACGTTCAGTATTTTCTTTTTAGCTTAGTTTTTTTTTTTATGTGCTTTTGTTATTTATTAGTTTCATTTAAATAGGATATGTCTGTTTAGCTTCATTTATTTCGGTTTTAGACACTTTAGTACTTATATTATAGTTACTTCCCAAGGCAGGTCTAACTTCTAATTTTATATTTTAATTTATTTTTATTTCAAATAATGAAATTTTAGTTTTAACAATAACAACACTGGAAAGACAATTTAATGTGATTTAATGTTGATGGTAGTGACTTTGATGATGGATTGCAGGTATCTTGTTTTTTTTTTGTTTTTTTGTGGTTACTCAACAATTTACTGAATTCAGCCTTTAATGTTGCAGCTTTTACCACCCCAAAGAAAACAATAGGGAGCTATCAAATCTATTGCAAAATAATTTCAGTGATGACTGCTCTCAACCGTGAGCTGCTATTAGCATCCTGTCAATTTTTGATGGCCTGTGGAGGCGAAGAGTGAATAGAGCTTTTGCATTATTTCTGTGCAGAATTTGAGGACGAATAAGGTGAAGGAGAGAATGCGTAATAGCATCTTTGAATGCCCACCAGTCACTAAGGGGATGATATAATAACTGCTCGCCTAGAGGTGGTGTGATGTATATGTGAGCATTTGCCTTGAGGTCTTGCCACAGGCACGAACAGATGGACCCAGGGCTGGAAGGCTGGATTCACTGGGGGGACTCTATATGGAAAGATTTTTTTTTTTTTATTTTTACTTTCAATGACTTTTCAATGAATTTTTTTAAATTTAAAATATTATATAATATGCTAGCATTAAACAGGCCTATTTCATGTTTCCTCCAAACAATATTTTCTTAATTATCAAGCAGACACATGAAAGGTCAATGAACAACATTTATCAACTGTGTGTGGCACAAACATGTTCATTCAACAGAATCTCTGCTTGGAGAAAATTACCTGTTTGATTTTTGGCCAAATTAAAGATACATTTTCTAGGAAGTTGCATATGTGATGCATACTGAATTGAACAGGTCACAAACATTTTAAATACATTTGTCCTCAGGTTAAAGAAAACTGAATGTTTTGGATGGTTACCTCTTAGTTTACTATACTTTGAAAATCAACCATTAAACACATTTAAAGGGGAATCCAGTTTTAACAGAAAAGGAAGCTGATGTGCATTCTAAAAAGCAAAATAATTTGGATAATGTATGTAGAAAATATAATATTCACTTATCCCTTTTCTTAAACAATGGTTAAAAGGGTTGAAATGTGATGTTTATAATTTTATAAAAACTTTTTGTTTTGAGGATGTTACCATAGACATAGTTTTTTAAAACATTGCTACCTGAACATGCAGTTCTATTCTAATATTCGCTGAAATAATTTCAACTGCTCATTCTGATGCAATCTTTATTTGAAGTATCAAGTTACTTTCAAAGGTGATTTACTCTATTTTGTTCACTTCTGTTTGGGATGGGGGACGGGTTGTTTCCCTTGGTTGCGAGGAGTTTGCTCCCTCATGAGGTTTATTTATTTGTTTGTTGCTTTATTTTTGCAAAATGGTCCACACATGCAAAGTTGGTTGATAACACAACTGCAATAAAGTAACAGCCTATAGTTAACAATTACTTGTTTACAAAGTGCCATGGGAAGTCAAACTATCTTTACTTAAAATGTTCTTATAGCCTACTGAACATGTTTATTCTTGAAATACAGCCAGGTTTTTCCTAATGGGCATATCTGTCATATTAGCAGAACACATTTTACACATGAGGAAAACTAATGTTTAATCAATAATTCAAGAAGATCCATGATTCTAACTTGTACTTGGCCTTATGAAAAGTAGTTCTTGTAATTGTTTAACATAGCATTTGTTACAATAAGGATGTAATTAAAGCTAGACCACTGATGGCTCCTCATTGCATGCTTAGGGCAATGTTAACTTTTTTCTTTTTTATTTCTTTTTTATAATCTATTCCCTTAATAGATTATAAATTATAAATTCTTCAACAAGTTAGTTAAAATGTACCACAATAAATACAACAGAACGTGATAAATTCTAGGAAAAGTGGTCATGAGAAGTTTAAAAAGCTTGCAAGATCATCATCATGTTTTCCCCTCTTTTCATCAGTCTTTTTAGTGGCTGTCTTTAGATCATGTTTGACTTTCTCCATAGCGTTTTACTACATTCTCAATAGAATTCAAATGGGTTTCACATTTTATCATAGGAACGGCTCGCGCAAATCTTATCAACACTTTTGGAGCGCGCTGGTGAACGCGCCTGCGGTGATTCGCGCGCGGCGCGCCACTCATGCTTATGAAAGCTCCGAAAGCGCTATTTATACAATTAATTAACAGCCTGATTCTATGTTTCGGTGTGGTCGTTAGAGTACCGGCAACATGTGAGAAGTGGCGGTACGCTTTTTGGAAGAACTGTAGCTATTTCTATTTCTTTATTTAGGAAATGTCATGTGGAAAAGTAATGTCATAACTGACCGTGCTAGCTTTCCAAAATACTTTTGCAAGTCCAAATCGCTGAACCTTGAACCCAGTTCTTCTAAAAAAAAAAAAAAAAAGAACTTTGGATCACGGCAATTTTTCACTCCTCAGTATTTTGAGTCTGCTTTTAAGAATTGTATTGTTCCTTTTCCTTTTCTCTTCAGTGACTCTTCAGCTCTGACTTCTGCAGCACTCTGACAGTTCTTGGGGCTTAGATGTCACTTCATGTCTTGCTCTTCCTCCCTCTTTGATTCCTTCCAGTATCCTCCCACACTTCAGGCTGTCCGGCATCCCCTGTTCACCATACCTCTATCTCAGTGGTTTGCGGTGGTGTTTTAAAATGAGGAGGCGAAGTCCTCATTTATGTCCCTGTTACACAATTTTAAGTTAACATTACATAAAAAGAGAGACCAAATACAATTCTATTATGTTATTTTTACACTATGTAATGTTCTATTTATTAATACCAAGTATAAATTTCATCAAGTTAGTGTTTTTACTCATTTTTACATTTATTCCAAAATAATAACTAAAGGCAGTAACAATTTAAACAATATATATTATTTATAAACTAATATTAAGCTTTTATTTTTAATAGTCAATTTATTTTCAGCAGTCTTCAAGCTTGTACACACTGGTCACTCATTCACAGACACAAAGATGTACCTTTAATTTCACCACACTGATTGCTCACTAAAAACTCCCGCAGTCATCATGTTTTCAGGCCATTTCGAGTTTGATTTTGACATGACACAAAGCGGTAATTTGTAAGTGACAGTTGTTTACTTACTTTTTAATTAGTCTCCATTAAGTCTTGCCAGCACTGTCTTCATTCGACGAGAATACGCACGAAAACAAGAGGCGGGATTTATCGCACGAACCAATCATGTCCAATCATAACCGATCGTATCCAATCATAGCGCAATTGAGGCATTGCCTCCTCTCACATGACTCCCCCATTCATTCTCAATTACCCCCCACTAAACCCACCGCACGCTTAGGGGGCTCTGCTTTGTTTCTATGAGCTGAAGGGAGGCAGAGAGACGCTGTAACTTTACCTGCGGGTGTCGCTGTTTGACAGTATTTCTTTAGAAAAACGAGTGACTTTTACACTTTTTAATGTCAAATTTTGTAACATTTGCGTTGTTTTATTTTTGTAATATCGATTTTTTTCTCATCTCGTTTTTTAGAGGAGGCACTGTCTCCCTTGCCTCCTTGGAGGAAACGCCCCTGCTCTATTTGTCCACTCCATCCACATCTCGCGTTGCCATACTGATGAAAACCACAGCAAACATCCACCCTACTGAAAACATTAAACAAGAAAATCGATCTTTGGATAACTGCAATATGACCACGGGCTTAATGATCAACACTGAAAAGTGTGTGTGTGTGTGTGTGTGCGCGCGCGTGCGTTTTATAATTTCTTAGGAAATCTGGGAATTGAGACACCAGGGTGCATTTGACTAAAAGTTCAGTTGAGCGTAATGGCTGCTTTTGTTAATGATGGAAGAATGTTGCATCTGAGACAGGGTGTCAGTGTGTGTTAGACTCCCCATATCTCTGTCCATGTATTATTCAGTGTCACTCTCTTTCTCTCTCTCTCTGTGTGTGTGTGTGGTCACACCAAGGCTGCACTGAATTTGGAGGCTCAATACAGTGAGGTAAGAAAATTGTTTGGCTCCTTCAGGTTGTCAAAAACAGTGTTCACATCAATTTAACAAAACAGACCTGATATGAAATTACAAATTAATACTTTTGGGATGGGCTTCACTGTCACTAAGATGAAATTTACTTCTCATTAAAGCCAGAAACTTCAACTTGTCCAACCACCACAGGTTTTTCCTTTTCCTTTAACATTTGTTTCAAACAATACAGAATTATTTGTTTTATTTTTATTTATAAAGAAAACAATTTTTACCTTGCAGCAAACATTGTATTCTATGGAAGGCCTTTTCCGCCACTAAATAACAAAATAAAAACAGTAATTGCGACTTTTTATCTCAGAATTGACTTTTTATCTCGCAATTCTGACTTCTTTTCTCACAATTGCGAGTTATAAAGTCTGAATTCTGAGATATAGTCAGAATTGCGAGATATAAAGTCAGAATTGTGAGATATAAACTCGCAATTGCGTGATATAAAGTCAGAATTCTGAGATATAAACTCGCAATTGCGACTGACCATCAGTATTGCTGCTTCGTTATTATTCTACATAAAATGGAAGACATCATAAAGGATTATTTTCAGCGCAGATTTACCAGTAAAGAAATTTTGATTTTACTGTAGGAGATGCATAGCATAAATATTAGTCTCCGGACATTAGAGAGAACATTATGCAGGAATATGCATAGCGTGTTTCCACAGTAACCTTGTACATGAGTACAGCATTTCAAAGAGAAAAAAACAGCTTTTACTGCCATCTAGTGTGCTTAATACTAAAACAATACCTATCATATTTCATCAACACCACTTTGTATGAACTTTGTAACTTTGCAACTCAAGTCTGGTGGCTCCATAAAAGGGCAATCTGTCGTCTATATAAGGCTCCATTGTTGCTGTAGCTTGCATGCGTTCTGTTCTGTTTATGTAGGGTTTTTTTCTTTTCGAATAACTTGTGAATTGACGCCCCCAGGGCATGGTTACCACCTTGTGGATAAACTAATTACTGCAAAAAAAAATTAAATGCGCATGTGCGACCTGCGCATACAAAGTATGAGCGGTTACAAAAATCCGGCGGTGCACGTACAGTACGTGCGTACTCTTCTGATGACAAAGTTCGTGTCGCGCACACTGTACGCTGACCCTCACATCTGCGGAAAAAGTGAAGTATACTTTGGGCTTTAAAGTATTTCTGTGTTTAAATATTTTTATTAGAAATTTTAGCAGACAGTCATTTTTTTAGCAGACAGACACTTTTTTAAAAAATGCAAGAAAAAAAAAAAATATATATATATATATATATATATTTATAGAACAATAGTCATGGATGTAATAGTTCAACAGAAAATATAAATACATTTTGGCTTTAACTCTCTGGCCCTCTTCAGTCATTTTTGACCGAAAAATTTTATATGTTGGAATATTAAAAACCGTAGCTTCGTTGGAATGAGATGACACTTGGTGACTTTTGTCGCATTAGCAATATGAACACACAAAAAAAATGATTCGGACATGTTAAAGTGTCGGAAAAAAAAATAGTCACACTTACCTTCTTTTGGGTCAAAAATGACCCAGTGTGGCTGTAGCAATATGGTAAAATTGAGCCAAAACTCAAATAAGAGGTTGAAATCAGATCAGACCCAGATTTATTAAGCTGTTATAAAACCCACCTGTTCATTTTTGTTATATTTTTTTATTGAATTTTGATGTTATGTGTGACAAAATGTCCTCCTCTGTGTTCAGGTTTGACTGTAGTAAAATTAATGCAAAAAACGACACTTCAAATCAACATTTCAAACAAAAAAAAAAGTTTTTTTTGTCTAAGTATAAATCCAAAACTCCAAAACTTAATAAAAATAAGTGTTTGTGTCCAAAAACCACTAGAGAATTTATAAGCCACTTTATATAGAGCTCTATAGGAATCTAGTGGTTAGAACATGGCATTGCATAAGTTTTTCTTTTTTTACTCTCACCAAATGGCACTAATCTACCTTTTATGATCTCGGTTAGGGGTGTTGGACCATAATAATTGAGACGCTATGTTTAACAGGAAACAAGGGATGATTTATGAAATACCTGTAGGCCTACTGTCATTATAGTTAATGATGAAGCATTCACAAATTGAGTTTGTATTAAATAAACAATGTTTTAATAAAATTGTATTAAAGTGTTCAAACAATACACCAATTTTAACAAAGAACAACTGCTGGAAAAGTGCATTTACACACTGTAATAAACTCTAAATGTCTTACACACTATATTTAACGGGTACTGCCTGTTGTTTGTAAATTACAAAAGTTATTGTGCATTATCAAAAAAAAAAAATGTTGAAAAAAAAAAGTGCAAAGGCAGTTTTAAACAGAGGTTTTAACCACTGTAGTGAAAAGCTGTAACAATATGCAGCTTGACCCTCTCTTATGAGGGTAGGTTTGAATTCAGAAAAACAATCTGCCTAACTTTGTTAGGACTCAGTCTGTTTCGTCTTTCTGAAATAATCTGACCCGTTTTCGAAAACACTCTCTCTGAAGGCACAAATGTAGCAACTATGCAAAGTCTCCTTTTCATGACAGCTGTTAACCCTTCATATACTGCTTGCCTTGCTTTCCACCAAGTCAGTGGGTCTTCCGTTCTTGGAATCAACGTCTCTGCAAGATACCCTCTCATTTCTGCCACTGCGGTGGATGTTGGGTTGCTGATGCTGACTGCATCAGCCACTCATTCATCAAAATCCTCCCTGATTGAAGATTGCTGTTCAGAAGACGGAGGGGCTGGAGGAGATGTGTGCTCAGCTTGAGTTTGCTCATCTGTACTGGACCAAACCCTTGCAGCAGCTGCACTTATGCTTTTGGCTGCGTCATCTGCAGAAGCAGCATCATGAAAGGCCCTTTGCTTAAATCGGGGGTCAAGAAGGGTAGCCTCAGAAAGCAGACGAAAATGCTCTATGTTGTGGAAGCGATTTTGCATATCCTCAGCCAGTGTGTTCATCATTGCAATAACTGGGCCATGTTTAGACACAGCACCCCGCAATTGCTGGACAATTTTTTGCAATCCCCTTGCCATCAAAATGACCTTGGATGCAGTCACATATCTGTTTTAATAAAAAGACAAAATAACTTAATTAGATCAAATGTGTATATGAGAAGGCAATAAGCATAAACCAGGTGGGTTGAAATATGTCATACACTTAAAGTATTTCACCAGTGGAAGCAGTTATATGTTAAATTAATTTATACATACCTTTCAGCACTGATTTCAACAGTGACTTCTTCAAAGGGCTTCAAAATCTCACACACATCTTTGACTATGTCCCACTCTTCAAGTGTCAGGGCTGGAAGGCTGGGGTTGACCAATGCAAGTGTTGCAATGATTGCTTCCTTCTGCAGCCAAAATCTTTTCAGCATGTAATAAGTGGAGTTCCACCTTGTTATTACATCCTGCTTAAGCTTCACCTCTTCAAGGCCCATTTGTTTTTGTGTTGCTTTTAATCGTTCTGTTGCAACAGTGCTTCTGTGGACATATTCAGCAACATTCTTCACTTTTGCCAGTATCCCCTGAATGGGTTTTAAGCTTTCCCTCACAATTAAGTTTAAAGTGTGGGCAAAGCATGGCAAGTGCTTCCATTCAGCTTTCCGGATAGCTGCTTTTATGTTGCTAGTATTGTCAGTGACACATGCAACAACTTTGTTTGCGATTCCCCACTCATCACAAATCTTTTTAAGTTCAGCTGCCAGATTGTCAGCAGTATGCCTCTCTGTAAATGAGAAGCAGTCCAGAAGAAATGATGAAAGTGTAAAACTTTCATCAATGAAATGACAAGTGACTGCCATAAAACTGGTAGTTGTCCTTGATGTCCAGCAATCAGTGGTCAGACACACAGCTGAAGCTTTGCTGACTTTCACCATCACCTCTTCTTTAATTTTGCTGTAGAGCTGTGGTACCAGAGTGTTTGATATGGTCTTTCGGTTTGGCAAAACGTATGATGGATCCAGTGCCTACAATAATCTTCTAAATCCTGTGTAATCAACAATTGAAAAAGGTTGTAAATCCAGTGCAATCATTTTGACCAACTCCTCATCAACTTTGCTTTGTCTGACAGGGCCAATTGGTGTTCTGACAAAGCTTGATATTTGACTCTGTCTTGTTCTTTGGACACCACTGGTGCCAGTTCCAGATGTGGATGCAGTAGAAGTAGAAGCAGTATCAGAAGAGACAGCAGCTGTAGAAGCAGTACCTGAGGCTGATGTTGATTCTGTAGAATCCTCTTGTCTCACTTGCACAAGCAATGCAGTTGGATGCTTTGTTTGCAGGTGTCTTCTATAATTTGATGTTGATCCTCCTTGGCCTGACAAAATAATGTTACAAAGCTTGCATTTTGCTTTCTGGGGTCCAGCCTCATCAAAGTGAAGCCAAATATTGCTTCTTTTTCTGGAGGTCATCTTGTGTGGCTGCTCTTTCTACCTGTCTGCCTTGGTTGTTGTTTGTAACCTTTGGGGTGAGAGGTGTCAAAAGGAGGTGACCCTTCCCCCACATCACTGTACAGCATACAGCTATGTGGGGGAAGGGTAGTACATGCCCTTTGACTTTTGAGGTGACTCCCAGTCTCCCTTAGCAACAGCGAGTTTTAGCAGACTAATAAGCCTAACCAACAGAAAATAGTTTGCTCTATATTCCTCTTAAAATGTATTCTTGCAAGTATTTTAGCATTTACTGTAATACTGTAAAGAAAAACCAAAATGTGGAATACAAAAAGTTTATTGTGCTTTTCCAAATACACCATAACAGATTAATAGCATACAAAATATACTGTACAAGAAACTACATGCAACATGAACAAATATTTTGTACACAGATCAAACTATCTAATGTTCAAAAATAGCTCTACTTATTTTTCTATATTGATGTTGTTTAAAAAGCATTACAGTAAAAATTGTGCAGTTGTGCTTACATGTTAATTATTTTTAAAGATTGGAAGCAATTAATTGTTTGTAAAACTATCAAACTAAACATTTATTTGTTTCATATATAATCCATGTTTTTCAGGAACAGCTTATTTAATTTCTGAACAAGGTGATATAAAGATAAAAAATGACCTAATCAAACTGCAGCAAGAGCAAACAAGCGACTCCTTTTGAATCGCTCTCGCGGTTCTCGAATCTCAATCTCGTTCTCGGTTGCAATGGTTTTCGGATCATCAGTACACAACCGAGAACCGCTTCTTTCGGACGTGTCCGATTTGAGAACCAATGAGCTGAAGATACTGCGCATGCGTGATTCAGCGACAGCGTGTCTGATCTGAACTACCGAACAGTAATGACTGTCACAGCACAGCACGCCACAGGCGTCTGAACTCTGAACCGGACAACTGATGCCATCGTGAGCGCGGGTGAAACGAGGATAATGGGCCAATCTGGCGAAACGTAAGTTTACTTAATTACAAATAAACAGTAATGGATTATACATAGTAAGTGGAGCATAGTTTCTGCGCTGATGAAGACTAATTTATTGACGTCATATCTGTAAAACATCCTAGTTTGCACATCACTGCCTGCATATGTGTTGATGCTTTAGATACAAAAAACCAAATTGTCAGATTATAATGATGTTTTTAATTGACTGATGTTATGATTACTGACTTTATATTTGAATGTGTTAAGCCCACGATAGACTTGACGCCATTACGTCATCGCTAATGACGTCATTACGTCGGAGCGTTAAAGAACCGGTGAACCATTTTTTTCAACCGGTTTATTGAATCGAACGGTCCGAAAGAACCGGTTCGCGGAAAAGAACCGAACTTCCCATCACTACTAGCAACAGTAATATTGTAATTTGTGTCGGGTGTGTAAATGACAACACGCAAAATCAAAACGGGACTCCATACCTTTATAATGAAATAGCGATCGCGAGGTGAATCCAGTCCATCGTACTTGGGTAAAATGTCCATGAGCATCCATTGAAATACAAACAACACATTTTGTCCACAAAAACTTTAAATCCACGAAATATTGATATATTGTTCATTGTTTGCATCATATTTCTTCTGAACGATCTGCTCTCCATCATCGTTCTTCAAGAAATTATACAATCTGAGCACCGTTTATGTTGTAAAATTGTATATGATCGTATACATTAGACTCTCACAAACAAATGAGCCCGCATCCAAAATAGTGCAGCAGTTTTAGTTATAATATCCAAGCAGTGCTGTCGGAATTTGTCGTGTCTTGAGAGGCACATTCTCCAGCCATTGTCATTGTAGTAAATCTGGCGGACAAAACTTTTAGCTGATGCCAAGATGATCCAACAACGTGTGTTCTGTTTATCTTCCGCATGTGTGCACATGTACACAGACGCATCTATCCCGACCATAAGCACAGCATATAATTATGTGAAATACTCCCGGAAAAGCACAAACACGGCAAAGATGCCAAATTGAGTGGCTGGAATTATCTGAGGTAAAGTGACTACTCACAGACAGCAGCTGCAATTCATCTGTCACTCAAGTGGCCATGGCCTTAATTATGCAGAACGTTAAGGCTTAATATAATTTAAACAGATGAGCTATAAAAAAATTCACCCCCCTCAGAGTTGTCATGAAGGTCAAAATTAGCTGTATAGACCAAAACCACAATTTGTACCAGGCTGTAAACATGTTTTTTCTGCTGTAAAGTTGGGCATTTTAACATGGACTCAATGAGATTCTGCTCTCTTTTGGAGCCTGTCCCTAGCGGCCAGTCGATGAATTTCAGTTTAAGTCACTTCCGTGTTGGTTTCATGCAGATACTACTCATTAGGGGCCAAGCACCTCTAGCGCCACCAGCTGTCCAAAGTTTCACTTACGTTTATGCTAATAACTTTTGAATCGTAAGGGCTATAATCAAAATTATTTTTTCTCTGATTCATTGGCTCAAGCCGATTCGATTGCATGAACATTTTCCCGCCATTTTGAATTTTCTGAAAAACCTACTTTTTCAAACTCCTCCTAGGCCGTTGCTCCAATTTTCACGAAATTTGAACCAGATCATCTTCAGACCATGCTTGCGAAAAGTTATCAAAAGCTTTCTCGAAAACTGCACAAATGAATTTGATGAAAAGTTTGCCAAATCAGACTTGAGGCTGTATCTCCGCAACGCTTTATTGTATTCAGACCAGACTTGGTACATGTCATCACAAGCATGACCAGAGGCAACATGCAGCGTTTCAGCACAGCGCCACCTACTGGTCCGGAGATACGAAAAATGGCTCTTTTTGCTTTTCCGTGTTGGCTTCAAGAGAAACTAGGGGAGGTTGCCGCTTGGTGAAAACCTATTAGAAATTCCAGAGCATGGTGGCCTTCTGGGCTGGCCTGCAAATTGATGACATGACTAAACAGTTCTATTCTGTCAAAAGGAATCTCTCATTTAGACATGTAAAACAACAAACCACACCTTTAGTACATGATCGTCCCCTTTGGAAGTGAAATGTTACAAAGACACAATGAAGAAAATGCTTCATGTTTCTTTTAGTTTATACTAACGGCCTCTAGCAAAACTTCTGAATTCATTTAAAAGATTCAATGTCATGAACCATGCAAACTTTGACAAGTGCAGTGACTGATTCTTTTCTGGTGTGGGCAATCTGGCAGTAATTGTAGCAACGGCACATTTTATTGTCAGCAAGTACTGCACTTGTTGAACTTGATGGTATTATAATTTAGATTATTTATTTATTATTTTTATTAGTTATTATTCTGAAGTTTCTGATAAAGTTTAGTGTGTCAGGCAGACTGAACATGTTTTGCTACAGTGATGAAAACACAAACTATACTGAAACTAAATAAAAAGTATAGTCTGCACCATTTAAACTAAATGGAAATTTAAAACAAATTTGAATTAACCTTGTTTAGGTTTAGGGCTGGGTTTGGAGTTTCTTATCAGTATTTCAATATAATATTTTTACTAACACATCATCCCTGATTTGACAGCTAGTTGATGGTTAGGAATTGGGTTGGGTTGTTTATTTGACAGTAATGTGTTCCAGGAACACGTCTTACTTGGCAAAATCACGGTGATTGAAAAAATGAGAGGATGATGATATGAGATCACATTGAGGTAAATATGATGGCTGAGATGAATGGGTGGGCGTAACGGTCTGCCCACTTGTGTGCATCATTAAACAGACTGATTTGTTAATGTGATTGTACTCCATGATGGAAAGACTGCAATGGGAGAGAGAGTCTGCCCTCAGAACTCCAATCAGTCATTTTTCTTTCACTAAAAGGTTTTACACATAACAAAATGAATAATACTTTAAAAAATAAGCTTACAGTTTTGTACACCCACATGAGATGAAGATTGTCTTAGCCTAATAAAAGCTGTTTCATTTTACATGGAGTTTACATGCAGATACTACTCATTAGGGGCCTACGCACCGAAGGTGCGTAGGCACCTATTGTAATTGTTAGTGTTCTTCTTATTATTATTCTTCCGCCATTGAAGTCTATGGCAGCCCATAGAACCGCTTGCGGGAAAGTTATGAAATTTGGCACACTGATAGAGGCCAGTCTCAATTTGTCCATAGCAAATTTGGAGTTTCTAACTCAATCCCTCTTGTGCCACCAGCTGTCCAAAGTTTCACTTACGTTTATGCTAATAACTTTTGAACCGTAAGGGATAGAAACAAAATTCTTTTTTTCTCTGATTCCTTGGCTCAAGCCAATTCGATTGCATTTTCCTGCCATTTAGAATTTTCTGAAAAACATACTTTTTCAAACTCCTCCTAGGCCGTTGCTCCAATTTTCACGAAATTTGAACCAGATCATCTTCAGACCATGCTTGCGAAAAGTTATCAAACGCTTTTTGATAGAACCATCCGTTCTCGAAAACTGCACAAATGAATTTGACGAAAAGCTTGCCAAATCAGACTTGAGGCTGTATCTCCACAACGCTTTATTGTATTCAGACCAAACTTGGTACATGTCATCACAAGCATGACCAGAGGCAACATGTAGCATTTCGGCGTGGCGCCACTTACTGGTCCGGAGATACAAAAAATGGCTCTTTTTGCTTATAACTTCTGAACGGTTTGTCCAAAAATCATAAATGTCTCATTAGATTTGGGGCATCATGCCGAGTCGAATGATATCCAATTTTCCCATATCAGCCATTTTGGATGTCAGGCATTTTGAATTTTGTGCTAAAATGCTGTATTTTACAAACACATTAGCATATCGTTACAAAACTTGGTATTGGTCATCAGCACGATACCCTGAAAGAGCCTGAGAAGTTTCATGCCAGCACCACCTAGTAGTAAAATCAAATATTCAAATGCTTATAACTTTGGGTGTGGTTGACTTATTTTCACGGGATTCATCTCCTTCAACTCCTGAATCCTTGCCGAGTCCAACAATACCAAACATGCTAGGTTTCGCCTTATGGTTTGTGCGACATGGTGATTTAGCGTTTAAAAAACTTTTGTGAATATCTTCGAAACCGTTACTCCGATCGAGACAAAACCACCGTAGAAAGCACGAAACCTTAGCTGGTTAACAAAATGCTAATGCCCAAATGTCAAAAAAATCAAAACAAAGTCATCCATGAGTCATTTTTTATGTTCACATACATATAAACATCTATAACTCTAAAACGAAATTAGATATTTTAACCAAATTTGACACACATGTATGGGCTTACCCTGAGGAAAAATAAAAAAATTGGTGGGATTGTGTCTCTTGGTGGCGCTATAATTCAACAAAACATGAAATTGCCATTAACTACAATACAGTACTATGATAAAAATGGTATATTTAGGGGTTCAAGCACAAAGTGCTGAAACCCTATTGTAATTGTTAGGATTTTTAGGGGTTCAAGCACGAAGTGCTGAAACCCTATTGTAATTGTAAGGATTTTTATTATTATTATTATTATTATTATTATTATTATTCCGCCGTAAAACTGATCATGCAGACCAAACCGTAAGGCCTAGAGGCTTGAAACCTGGCCAGATGGTAGGTCTCAATTTGGGGAGAGCCTGACAAGGTATGACCCCGATTGGCCAATAGGGGGCGCTACAGCGATCAACAACGCGAAACTGCTCATAACTCCTAGACCATTTGTCGTAGACTCAAGTGTACAGGTGCTGGTCATATAATTAGAATATCGTGAAAAAGTTCATTTTTTTATTGTAAATTATTTTAAAAAATGAAACGTTCATATATTCTAGATTCCCTACATGTAAAGTAAAACATTTCAAAAGTTTTTTTTTTTTAATTTGTTGATTAGAGCGTACAGCTCATGAAAGTCCAAAATCCAGTATCTCAAAATATTAGAATATTTACATTTGAGTTTCATTAAATGACCATCCCTACAGTATAAATTCCGGGTATCTTTTGTTCTTTGAAACCACACTAATGCGGAAGACTGCTGACTTGGCAATGGTCCAGGAGACAATCATTGACACCCTCCACAAAGAGAGTAAGTCACAGAAGGTCATTACTGAATGGGGTGGCTGTTTACAGAGTGTATATCAAAGCATATTAAATGCAAAGTTGACTGGAAGGAAGAAATTGGGTAGGCAAAGGTGCACAAGCAACAGGGATGACCGCAAGCTTGAGAATACTGTCAAGTAAAGCCAATTCAAACACTTGGGAGAGCTTCACAATGAGTAGAATGAAGCCGGAGTCAGCGCATCAAGAGTCACCACACTCAGACATCTTCAGGAAAAGGACTACCAAGCCACTTCTGAACCAGAGACAACGTCAGAAGCATCTTACCTGGGCTAAGGAGAAAAAGAACTGGACAGTGAACAGTGGTCGAAAATCCTCTTTTCAGATAAAAGTAAATTTTGCATTTCATGTTGAAATCATGGTCCCAGAGTCTGAAGGAAGACTGGAGAGGCACAGAATCCAAGCTGCTTGAAGTCTAGTGTGAAGTTTCTGAAGTCAATAATGATTTGGGGGGGCCGTGACGTCTGCTGGTGTTGGTCCATTGTGTTTTATCAAGTGCAAAGTCAATGCAGCCATCTTCCAGGAGATTTTGGAGCACTTTATGCTTCCATCTGCTGACAAGCTTTATGGAGATGCTGATTTCCTTTTCCAGCAGGACTTTAGCACCTGCCCACAGTGCAAAAACCACTTCCAAGTGGTTTGCTGACCATGATATTACTGTGCTTTATTGGCCAGCCAATATGCCTGACCTGAATCTATGGGATATTTTCAAGAGAAAGATGAGAAACAGTCGATCCAACAATATACAGATGATCTGAAGGCTCAATAGTGCCTCAGCAGTGCCACAGGCTGATCACTTCCATGCCACACTTCACTGATGCAGTAATTTGTGCTAGGAGCAAGTCATTTGCTGTAATATGTCCTGCCGATCAAGTATTGAGTGCACAAAAGAACATACTTTAAAGAACTTGAACTTTTCTGTTTTGCAAATCCATTTTTTGATTGATCTTAGGAAATATTCTAATATTTTGAAATACTGGATTTTGGACTTTCATGAGCTGTACGCTCTAATCATCAAAATTTAAAAAAAAAACTTTTGAAATGTTTTACTTTACATATAGGGAATCTAGAATATATGAAAGTTTCATTTTTAAAAATAATTTATAATAAAAAAATGAACTTTTTGATGATATTCTAATTATATGACCAGCACCTGTATATCATGATATCATTGGAATCCTTGGCTCAAGGCAAACAAAACGTATATCTCTGATTTCATTTCCGCCATTTTGAATTTTCTGAATAATCACCCCAGGGCTGTGTTCTTTCACCTTTATTTTATATTCTGTATACTAATATGTGCCAAAGTAACCATGTAAATAGGACTATATTGAAATTTGCTGATGACACCGTTATCGTGAGTCTGCTACACGACAATGAGTCTGGCCATGGTCCTGTTATTGAGGAGCTTGTCACCTGGTGTGATGAATCTTATTTGGAGTTAAATGTAACTAAAACAAAGGACATGATTATAGATTTTAGAACTTGTACTTTACGTTATGCACTGCAAAAAATGCTGTTCTTACTTAGAATTTTTGTCTTGTTTCCAGTCTAAATATCTAAAAATTCTTAGATCAAGAAGCATTTTCTTGACAAGTAAAATTATTTTCTTGTTTTCAGGAAAAATAAGTCAAAATTAAGTGAGTTTTTCCTTAAAACAAGCAAAATAATCTGCCAATGGGGTAAGCAAAATAATCTTAATCCAAACTGAAAACAAGATTATATAGCTTATTTTTGGTTTGAAATAAGATTATTTTGCTTACCCCATTGGCAGATTATTTTGCTTGTTTTAAGGAAAAACTCACTTAATTTTGACTTATTTTTCCTGAAAACAAGAAAATAATTTTTACTTGTCAAGAAAATGCTTCTTGATTTAAGAACTTTAAGATATTTTGACTAGAAACGAGACAAACTCTAAATAAGAACAGCATTTTTTGCAGTGTGATACTACAATTATTAAAGATCAGGCGGTAGATTGTGTAGAAAGCTACAAATATCTAGGGACAGTCATAGATTCTAAATTGACTTTTGAAAAGAACTGTGAGATGGTATGTAAAAAGGGACGTCAGCGTCTGTTTTGCCTCAGAAAGCTGTCTAGATTTCACATTGACAAATCTATGATGACCCTTTTCTATCGGGCTTTTATTGAATCAGTCTTGTCGTTCTCCCTTGTGGCGTGGTTTGGTAATTTGTCTTTGAAGAACAAAAATTCTTTGAATCAAATTGTTAGGTGGGCAAGTAAGATTATAGGTGAACCACAACTTCACTTAGCAGGTCTTTACTCCAACTATTTACAGCATAAGGCGAGTTTTATTATTAGAGATTGTTCCCACCCTTTACATGCTGAGTTCCAGCTCCTCCCCTCTGGATGTCGGTTCGTGGCTCCTGGGTGGAGAACTAGACGATATAGGAATACTTTTGTACCTGCAGCTATAGAATTATTAAATGAAAAAAGCAGGAGATGATATGCATGGTTACTTTATGTACTTTATGTATTTTAGGTGGGCATCGAGGGTGTGTGTAGAAGCACATTGTCATGACTTTTTATTTTGTTTATTTTTAATATTTTATTGTTATTGTATGTTGTTTATGTCTTATGAATTGTCTTAAGGATGGATTGCTGAATCTCTTGACTGCGTAACAAATTTACCTTTGGGTACTAATAAAGATACCTTGGCCTTGACCTTGACCCTAATCTACTTTTTCCAACTCCTCATAGGCCGTTTGTTCAATTAACTCGAAACTTGATATATATCATCTAGAATTTTGAATCGGTGATTCACTCTCGTGACGGGACTCCAAAACGTTCTAAGTAGGCAGGGCCACTTTCACTTAAATGGTTATAACTCTTGAACGAAATGAGATATTTTCACCAAACTTGTCATACACATGTACGAGTTCATTCTGTGGTCACACAAAAAAAATTGCAGAGAATTACCACTTGGTGGCACTATAATACGAAAAAAAACATAAAAACTGCTATAACTACGCAACTGTTAGTCCAATTGACTTGAACATTGGCATGCACTGTCTTTGTCCAAGTTGCCTTGATGATGTATGATGACATTCGTGTATCTCGAAAAACATGGCTGCCATCGGCATATAAATTTTGAGCACCTCTTAGACCAGGTTAACGGAGGCCAATTGGGACAAAATTCGGTGAGCCTGTCTGACTAGTGGCCCTAGAGGTCTGTGCGAAGTTTGAAAGAAAATGGCCACTGGGTGGCACAATTGTAATACAGCAAACTTACCTCTGTTCATCTGAGAGTTTATCAGCATCCCTCCTCCACCCTATCTCCTCACTTCTAGTTCTATCTAATTGGTAAACCGGGGGGAGTACTCTGGGTTCGGGCCAAAATTCCAAGCTCGGAAAAAAAAAAATGACATGTATGAGTATGTAATTTAGCATTAAACATTACGTTACTTGCGGCTAATTCATTAGAATAAAATAAAATCATGTGATCAAACATAACAGTTACAGAATTTTATTTCATTACCTCATCCATGAACAAGATTTGTGAGTCCCATCGGATTGATTTTCATCAGCAGTGGAGGTGAAGACGACAACTCCTATCATTCCACACTTCTTCACTGCATCATCAAGCTACGCTTTTGTTATTGTTTTGAATATGTGACCTCTAGCAGCAAAAATACATACTGTACCTTTAACAAATGAATTGAGAATGTCTTTTAAATTCCAATTCAATTACTCAGTTTGAACTGGGGTAGGATGCAAAAATTGCAATTCAAATTTATCGCCTGGATTCACAGACAAGGCTTAAGCCTTGTCCCAGACTAAAATGCATGTTTGAGCTATTTTAACTGAAAGCAACTTGCACTGACATATCTTAAAATATGTCAGTTCCACTGTTTTGTGTCAAGATGCACACCAGTAATATTTTTTTTTCTAAGGCACGTTTATAAAAGCTACTTAAATGCCCTAATTGAACTAAAGCATAATCCTGGCTTAATCTAAGACCTGTCTGTGAAATCGGGGCTAAATGTAACGAGGAACGTTTCAAATTAATTGAAATTCAAAGAAATACAACTGTACTTTTTATTGAGAAAAGCAAAGTTTGTCAAGACAAGATCTGAATGTGAAATTTAATGTTTTTTAAAGAACATGTTTTTGAAAGTCTCATGCATTTATTTGATCAAAAATACAGTAAAACTGTAATATTGTTAAATATTATTACAATTTAAAATAACTTTTCTTATATATTTTTAAAATATATTTTTTTAATATTTATATTTTAAAAAGCAGTTTTCAGAAGCCATTACTCCAGTCTTCAGTGTCACATGATCATGCATTATTTAAATGCAGCCTGAGACTTTAGAGTCCCCTGACAGTCTGAGGCACTGGCCCCATCCATAAACCAGCATTGCTTTCTCTCCTTCTTTCCATCTGTTTTTAAACCCTGTAGCATTCTGAACCATTTCCGAATTAAATGTCAATGTTCTGCTGACACACAGACAAGGTAAGAGACAAGGAAAAAGACAGAAATGGTGTTTAAAAAAACAAGCATGAATCAAAACTTTAAACACATTAAAAATGATATTGCACAAATCTTAAACTTGTGTTTGTGTTTTTTTAAAAGTTGTTTTCCTTGCTTTTATTACTCTGTACTTTGTGCTCTCTTACATTTTCTGCTCATATTTTACTCTTTTGTACGCTTGTGCTCTTCTTTCCACGTTCTGCTCTTGCTTTTCCAAATGTTGCAGTTTGAGTTTCATGTAAATTAGGGCAGGCTAAAGGGTCACTAGTTCTAGATTGACAGCTCCTCCACTAGCCAATCAATCGAAGAGAGGGAGATGATATCACTTCAATGCGACTCATGGCTACTGATGCTCCAACGTGATCTCATGAGAAAACGTGTGTATTTTTACGTAAATTGTGGTTCTACCACACGTACATTTACTTACGTTTTCATACACACAAAAACGTACAACATTGACGTATTTATAGCACTAAAACATAAAAATACTTACGTATTAACAGCAAAAAAACGTAAATCATGTAACGTAAAGTGTGAATGTATATGAATTCCCATGTATTAATATTAAAATCGTGGCTTTAATGGGAGAAATGGGAACGCGGGGGCACCGCGATGCGACCGCAAAGGGCACTTTCGCGATCAAAGTGCACGCCACTGATAAGCATAATGCAGTATTACAGTATACACATACCAATTAAACGCGCAGGTCTCCTCTCGTGCGTCCTCTCCACTGTGTCGCTGGTCGAGGCAATAATCACTTTTGTTTCGCTTTCAGATATCTCTTTTGTAGATGCCATCAATGCTTTTACCTTTCTAGATGTAATTACCGAAATCAAAACAGTCCATAAACTATATCTTCACGAAAACTCCAGTCAAGCCAGCTTGCGCGTCAACCTGAGAGATCAGCCTCCTTACCTTAAAGTGTCAAATTTCTCGGTTTCTGAATGGACGGTTTGGCTTGATTGACAAACGCTAACGTTTGGGCATGATTTATATACCATCGACCTGTCCTAAAATGTTAGCACGCTTTGATCGATTGTTTGGAGATTGTGTGTTTCTCCATTCGAGAGCGCATTTCCTGTTCACATCCGCGACAAAAGAGTTAATTATTTACAAACGAAAACTCTCAGAAACGTGAAAATGGTCTCATTTGAAAGAAAATATCCTAAGCTAAAAGATGATATAGTGTGACTGATTGAAGCAGCCCTTATCAAAAGTGCGGGGGTCGATTTCTGTCTTTTCAAAACTGCGGGGGTCCTGACCCCCCTGTCCCCCGTGTCAACGGCGCGCCTGCATAAGATACACTAAAGCACAACATAAATTCACAAATCACATCCATTTTATTTGTTCGCTGTACTCCATATCTTTAGAATCCATATATTTGTAAGGAACAGATCTAAATTCAGCCCTTTATCCATCAATCTTCATCTTCATTCTCAGCAACAGCGACCGTCACAGTCAAAGCTCGCGCTCGTTATGATTCAAATTAGTGATGTCCGGTTCGCAAACGAATCGTTCTTTTTAACCGGTTCTTTTCAGTGAACCGGTCGAACCAGTTCACCAAATCGGTCTGAATCGTTCCAAACAGTTCGCATCTCCAGTAAGCAAACACTAATCCACAAATTACTAAAGTTACTCACTTTTTGACGTGCCTGACACTACCTCTCGAAATAAACCAACATCCCGGAGTTATTCGGTTACTCCAACAGTAGGCTACACTGACTTAACCTGCTGTAAAGAGAGAAATGATGATGAGCACGAGCAGCAGAGCAGCTGATATGAGTAAGCATGCGCGGCGTACACGAACGAACGTACACGAACGAACGTACACGGCCTGTCACCGTTCTCGTTCTCGAGTCAAGAATCGGTTGCAACGGTTTTCGGATCATCAGTACACAGCCGAGAACCACTTGTCCAATTTGAGAACCGATGAGCTGATGATACTGCGCATGCGTGTAATTTTTCAAGAGAACGAAAAGTATATTAGTCAAGTTTTGTTGAACATCGGAAAGTGTGATAATATAAAACATACTGGAAATATTTATGACTTAATTCAAAATACAAAAAGTTTATTGTGCTTTTCCAAATACACCATAACAGATTAATAACATACAAAATACTGTACATACTGTACATAATAAACTACATGCCAACATGAACATAATATTTTGTACATTTTGTACAATTATAATGTTCATAAATAGTTCTACAAAATTATTTTTCTATATTAATGTTATTTAAAAAGCAATATAGTAAAAGTTGTGCAGTTGTGCTTTCAAGTTATTTTTTTTAAAGATTGGAAACAATTGTTTGTAAAACTATCAAACTAAACATTTATTTGTTTCATAAATAATCCATGTACAGCTTATTTAATTTCTAAACAAGGTGATATAAAGATAAAAAAATTATGTAATCAAACTACAGCGAGCAAACAAGCGACTCATTTTGAATCGCTCTCGTTGTTCTCGAATCTCGTTCTTGAGTAGAATCGGTTGCAACGGTTTTCGGATCACCAGTACACAACCGAGAACCGCTTCTTTCGGACGTGTCCGATTTGAGAACCGATGAGCTGATGATACTGCGCATTTGTGATTCAGCGTGTGATCTGAAGCTACAGAACAGTAATGACTGTCATAGCACCGGTTAACTAGGACAACTGATGCTATGAGAGGACTCGAATGAGGGGCCAATCTGGCGAAACGTAAGTTTATGTAATTACAAATAAATCGTAATGTAAGGGGATCATGGTTTCTGCGCTGATGAAGACTAATTTATTCATTTTATGACTGTAAAACTTCGTTTGCACATCACTACCTGTATATGGATGCTTTAGATGCAAAATTAAATGGTAAGAAATGTTTCAGATTATAATGATGTTTTAGTTGACTGATGTTATGATTACTGACTTTATATATTTGAATGTGTTAAGTGTTTTTTCATCCCGGCCCGCGATAGACGACGTCATCGCGGATGACGTCATTACGTCGGAGCGTAAAAGAACCGGTGAACCGTTTTTTTCAACCGGTTTATTGAATCGAACTTTCCGAAAGAACCGGTTCGCGGAAAAGAACCGAACTTCCCATCACTAATTTAAATTTTAAAGTAGCGCCACCCTCGAGAAGCGTTACGACATGGTTTACGGCACTGATATCGAACGCTCATTGGTTCTCACCTGCTTCGTAACAGATTGCGACATGCCATGTTTCAGTGGATTGACATTTGAAATGAGGGCGTGCCTTCACGGAGAGAAACTGGATTTATCATATTTTCATGGATTAATAAGTTAAATTCTGCTCTGTACCCTATAAAAAACTATTACCGGCAGAGAGGACTGTGACTGGAACTCATCATCATTTGAACTACATTTGGTACCACTTTTGACATTTTCGCAAAAAAAAAAAAATTATTGTGATTACGCTTGTTTGTCTGTCATTCTTTTATTTATAACAGTAGGTAGTTTAAAGAAATGGTTATAGGTAGGTTAAGAGGTAGGTGTAGGATTAGTGGCTCAAAATATCGTTTTAATGTTATATTTTTACTAAAATTGTCATTTTCCTACACATTTCTGTTCTTTGTTTTATTCTTTTAACATTCTGTATAAAATGGGTAGGTTTAGGTTCGGGATGGGGTTTAGGGATCTTACATTTATCTACAAAATGATAAAATAGAAATTATACGTATATCTTTATGACATAAAAGATTTGTAAATATTTTACGTTTTTTCGCTGTAAAAATGTAAGTATTTTTACGTTTTAGTGCCATAATTACGTCAATATTGTATGTTTCAGCACCTTTCTAAACGTACAAAAATGTACGTTTTGTGTCTTTTGAAAGTTACGTTAAGTTAATACCTACGTATTAATGAGACCAGGCTGGATGCTCACACTCATGCAGGGGAGGATAACAGTTTAATTTGAAACTTTACAAGGACTTTCAAGCTGTAAAGTTATCTGAACTATGGACAAATAATTCCTCTTTTATGAGATACATGAGATACTCTTTTTAATGTGCAGTCTTGTTATGATTATTAATCTTTATGTTCATAATATATGGTATTTGGTGTTAAAATATTACTTGGCTCATGATGCTAATATGCTAAGGCTACTGTAGCTAATATACTTCTTAACTGTTGTTGGTAAACAATCATAGGTAACCTGGTAAATGAATTCTAAAACTGAATGTCTCATTTCTGCATTGACTACGATAGTGTTACAGAGATAGTTACAGAAACCAGGTGGATTTAATATGCACTGATTTATTCACATACTTATTGTGTTTATTTACATAACTACAAAATTGCACAATACTATAAGAGTAATGTTTTAAATATAGCTTTAAAAACAAAATTATAGATCAGGGATAGGCAACATCAGTTCTGGAGTGCCGCTGTCTTGCAGAGTTTAGCTCCAACCCTGAAAAAAAAAAAGAAAAAAACCCTGTCTATAATATTAATAAACCCGTCTATAATATTAATAAAAATGAAGACACTGATTAGCTGGTTAAGGTGTGTTTGATTAGGGTTGAAGCTAAACTCTGTACTCCAGGACCGACATTGCCCATCCATGTTATAGAAATATGAATTTAAATGGCCAGTAGGTGGCGGAAAGTTACTGTCTTTATGAGTGAGTCTTTCATTTAAAGTCTCATTCAAATCAGGAATTCATTAATGAAACACTGCTGTGTTGCTCTGTTTTAATTAACAATGTATGCTACGTTACTGTAAAAAGCATTTTTCTATTTTTAAAGTACTTTGGAGAAAAAAGTACTCAGATCTGACACTTCATAAATTATGATTGATCATAATGTGTTATGATTTAATTATATATATATTTCACCCATAATTCAAGCTAATTCGTTACAACGGCAAATTTAGGAGCCATTGAGCAGCGGTGGATGGCTTTGGGAGCGGTGGAGTTTTATTTTGAGGTCTACTACAAGCCGTTAGACAATTCTTTCGACTCAAGCTTAAAAAAGGAGTGCTGTTCCGAACTATCCTTGACCCGAGAGACAGGGAAGAAATTTGTCAATTGGTGGTTCCAGAACCCTTGCTTTACAAAGTGTTCGAGAGTCAGCATGATCATTGTGGATATTTTGGAGAAAGAAGCACGCTGGAGCACATGAGGTGAAACATTGTACAGCATTGGTTTGTCCACTACGGCTGTCTTGCACGACTACATTCCGACCAAGGTCGATGTTTCAAAGCCAGTGTCATCAAAAAACTGTGTAAAGTCTGTGGAATCAGAAAAAGTTGCACAACTCCATATCACCCTCAGGGTAACTCCCAGTGTGAAAGATTTAACAGAACTATGCATGACATGTTAAGGACATTACCCCCAGAAAAGAAAAAGAACTGGAAGCAGTATCCAGTTGGTTACGGCATACAATAACCGAATCCACGCTTCAACTGGCTATTCGCCATTCTACTTAATGTTCAGGTGGGATGCCTGAATGCCGATGGATATTCTTAACGGGAGAGACTTGGAAGGAAGTGGAGTTGGCAATCTTGATGACTGGGTGAAGAACCATCACAACAAATTGAAGACAGCTGTTGAAGTGGTCAACAGGGCAGCACAAGAGGCTTCAAGACAAAGAAAAAGACCTGGTGACCGTGTTCTGTTACAGAACCATTCACATGGGAGGAGGAAGAAGATACAAGATCACTGGGAATCCCTACCTTACATTGTGGTGAAACACAATCACGCAGACACTCTACACACAGTCTACACAATTCGCCCAGAGAAAGGGTAAAGTTGTACATAGGGATCAACTCAAGCATTGCACTTTTCAGTCATCGCCACTACCTTGCACATCTAGACATAAATCTTGAGAACATGCAGGATAGGAACATACTGGTATGGCAAGATGTCTTAAAATGTATTTATTTTTCTAACATTTAAACTTAGACCACATTATTAGATTACCCTTTGACTTTATGAATACACATAAATGACAGCTTAATGATTTTTTTTTTTTTTGTGCATTTATTTAAAGACCGCATGTGCCATTTTTTTTTGTCACTGGTGTTACCTTACTTCTCTGGCGTTAGAATTATTTCTCAATTCTTTCAGCACATGCAGTCAGAATTACAGAAAAATAATGATAATGCAAAAAATAAGGATATTATATTTTATTTATTTTAATCAGGTTTGTTAAAATTGTGACTGAATGATGTTAGTTCACTTGCGCAACCATGTATTTGCTATAACAATGAAAATATTTGAAAAACAGTTATAAATTAAAGCTGCAAGCAGCGATGAAAGGGCCCTCGCACCCGAGCTCACCGCCACCCGTTGGCCTTAGGAAAACTGTGAACAGTGGGCGATATTCATTTAAGCGGATAAATAGATGATAAATATGGCAAAGTCATTTTGATGCACCACACTTCCTGCAGCAGGTGGCGCTTTGACTATAACTAAATATTGGCATGTAGATGTCTTCAGGCCAGGACTATTATCAAACGTGAAGTTTGGAGCAGATCGGACATTGTACGCCTGAGTTACAACAACTTCCTGTTTCGTGCCGTTAATCGCATACATTAGCACTTAGCCAAGTGTTGCATGATTTAACATGTTTCTATCATGTTTGGTACTTTATGGCATATACAAATGTGTTTCTGGGAGTGAATTATAGATGTTTTGACATTATTGTGATGAAGTTTGAAGCAAATTGGGTAATAAAAAAAAAAGAGGGTGATCTCAAAGCATTTTGAAAGTGACACACTTCCTGCTGCCAGTTGGTGGCGCTATAACTTTGACTCACAATAGTCACATCCATGTGATCATTCTCCTACACTGAACACACAGCTGAAGTTTCATAAAAATCAATCAACATATGAATAAGTTATAACACACTTCCTGATTCCCTTTTCTCGCCATAAATTCGTTGCCTCGCCATGGCCAAACCGTTCGAGATATCAAAAATCCGCTGGCAATTTTACATCCTCAATATCTTTACTTCATGCTGACTGAGTTTGGTGGTGATCGGATTAATCGCCTAGGAGGAGTATATCAAATTCCAGAGCATGCGTTTTTCAAACAACCCGTAATAGCCGACTTCCTGTTGGGGTGGAGTATAACTTAGAGCACGAAAGTTGTTAGGCCCGATGAGGTCTATATGTGTACCTAGTTTCATACTAATACGTGCAAGCATGTTTGATATATGGACCAAGTTTTCTGACTTCTTTCAAGGGGGCGCTGTCGAGCCCCCCTGCCACGCCCGGATACCAGCCTCTGCGGCGTCCTAATGGCCGCAGATTCCAATGTGTGTGCCAATTTTCAAGAGTTTTTGAGCATGTTAAGGCTCCCAAAAAGCCCCAGATGATGGAAAAAATTAAATAAAAATAAATATAGCTGCAAGCAGCGATGGTGGGCCCAAGCCCGGTGGCACCGCCACCCCGGTGGCTTCAGGGCAACTGTGCACGGCGGGCAATAGGCATTTAAAACGGTTAAACATAAAAAGACTATTTCAAAGTCACTTGAATACACCACATTTACTGCAGCAGTTGGTGCCCATATGATCACACACACACACCCACACACAGAGAGAGAGAGAGGTTTAACAACACCTTTATTTATACACTTTTACTTCACAATAAAACCATTACTAAAAACACATTTGTATGCTTATTATAAAACCACTTTTAAAACCTTCCAAAAATTTCTATCAAAAATTTAAAACAAAACAATCATCATATAACATGCACAACACTTCATTAACACGCCATACATCACAAAAACCCAATAAATTATTTGTCAACTTATAATATGCAAATTCAATCTTTAGCCTCCCTGCTATTAGCCGCTTAAACATTTCTTCAGGATCCATAGTTGCCAATTGTAAACCTTTATTTTTCCATGTTTTCCACACTGCCAGTTTAGCCGTTCCAATCAGGTAATTTAATAAACACATTTTTTCCTTTTTGAAAATGTATACTTTATTCCTCCAATAAACACCTCATCAGAAATATTCTCATCAAATTTTCTAAACCAGCTCCTTATCAATTTAAAAATACCTTTTAATCTCTCACACTTTAAAAACAAATGCTCTAAATCTTCTTTTCTCCACAGAATCGACAATCACCCTTTACAGCTGTATTCAGGTGTGCCACATGTCCGTCTGTAGCTATTGCCCCATAAATTATCCTCCATTGTAGATCACCAGTACGTTTCTCCACAGGAGGTTTATATAGGGCCCTCCACCTGTCTCTTATCAGGAAGTCTGGGCTTAACAAATCTGGCCACTTTGAAACTTTTTGTTTTCTCAATGAATCTTGATGGATCATTTTTACTGTAATATTGTACATTACTTTCTTTGTCATGCTCTTAAAAGAACAACACTGGGGAGTCCCAAAGTACAACATTGTATCCACTACTTCTTCTTCAACCTCCTTTATTGCTGGAGAAACAGTCAGTTCTGGAAAATCCATATCATTGCCCATGTCCTGAATATTTTCATGTCTTTGTGCAATAAATGTCCTGTATCCACTTGGCAATGCATTGTAAATTTCTTCTTTTAATTTTCACACAAGACGTGAAGATCTCAAGCCCGTTGCCTCTTTAAGTTCATCAAGCGATTTCCACCCTTCTTCGTTTAATAAATGATCCAGCTTTACAATTCCATTCCTTAATAAACATTGTCGTACAGTCACAGAAGACAGCAATCTGGTTTGAATCATTGGATTAAAGAAGAGTGGTTCCTCCGGTGCCCAGTGTTCTAGATTGTCCACATTCCGTTCTGTTCTTAGAACAGTTTTCCATGTTTGTAACATAGCTCTATAAAAAACAGTGAGCTCAGACAAGTTCATCTCCTCAAGCTTCATTAAGAATAATTGTTTATCAAGTCCAAAGCCGCCCACTCTCCTCATGATTGCACTTGCAGTTTTTCCCCATAGCACATCTTTATCATAGAGAAATCTCTGTGCAGCCTGTATCCTAAAAGCACGGATTCTATTTCTCACATCCACAAGTCCTTGGCCGCCTTCCTGTACTGGTAAGTATAATACTGCAGCGCGAGTCCAATGCTGTCCATTCCAAAAAAAATTCACTATTGTCCTTTGTATATTGGAGATCAACTCCTCTGGTGGCTCCATTACAATAGTCCTATGCCACAAAGTAGAAGCAGCCAGATTGTTTACTACCAGAACTCTTCCTCGATATGACAATTGTGGTAATAGCCATCTCCACTTCGACAATCGGGCAGACACCTTTTCTATCAAACCCTCCCAGTTTTTCTTTTGAAATTGTTCATTTCCTAAAAAAACTCCTAAAATCTTTAGTCCGTCTTTTTCCATTGCAACCCTCCTGGAAGTTGTGTAAAATTTTCCGAATTACCAATTATAAATCCTTCACTTTTTGTCCAATTAACCTTAGCAGAAGAGGCTTTTTCGTATAATTCAATAGTTTTAGTTAAAATTTCAATGTCTTTTGGTCCTGTAATAAAAACAGTAATGTCATCTGCATAGGCTGATAAAACCACCTTAGAATGACCATTAACCTGAGGGATTAGGGTTCCTTTTAAATTCCTCCTCAACTTACATAATAAAGTTTCAATTATTAGGCTATATAATTGTCCTGAAATTGGACAACCTTGCCTTATACCTCTTGTCACAGGTATTGGAGCACTTAAACCACCCCCCACTTTCACCATCACATAAACGTTAGAATACAACAACTGAATATATGAAATAAAACCATCACCAAAACTCTTTAACACTTTAAATAGATATTCATGATCCACACAATCAAATGCTTTTTCTTGATCTAACGACAACACTCCCAAATCATTCTTATTATTCTGATTAAAATCAATTATTTCTCTCAATAAAAAAGGCTATCTATAATAGATCTCTTAGGAATGCAATATGTTTGATCACTTTGGATCAGCAAATCTAAACAGTGTTTGAGTCTATTTGCTAAACACTTTGAAAAAATTTTATAGTCCAGATACAAAAGAGATACAGGTCTCCAGTTTTTTAACAGTCCAAGGTCTCCCTTTTTTGGAAGCAATGACAAAACTGCTCGACGACAACTTATTGGAAGTGAATTACTTTTGATGCATTCTAGAATTACTTCATATAAATTGGGTCCTATAAGGTCCCAAAATTGTTGATAAAATTCCACCGGTAATCCATCAATTCCAGGTGATTTACCTTTAGATAGTTGCCGCATAGCCTCTGTGAACTCTTGAAAAAGTGACTAAATCATCCAAAACTTTTTTTTTTTTTTTTCTCCAAGCTGAGGTAACTCATTAAGTAAGTCCTCAGTACAGTCCATGTCACAACTCTCAGCTCTGTATAATTGCTTATAAAAGTCTCCTGCCAATCTCCTCATTTCTGTAGGATCTGATGTAACTGATCCATCCGAACGACGAAGATGGCACATCATCTTTTGTTGAACATGCTTTCTTTCAAGGTTAAAAAAGAATGTACTTGGAGCATCCATATCTTTAATGGAACAGTATCTTGATCTTATCAGTGCTCCTTTTGCTTGTTCATGTAGTAGTAAACTCAGTTCTTGTCTTTTCTTATTTAACCCAATACACTGTACAGCTTCATTATTATTTACAGCTTGTTTTTCTACAAACTCAATGTCACTTTGTAAAGCTTTCACTGTTGCTTTTTAACATATTTGATGAGTGGAAGGCATAATTTTGACAGAACATTTTTATATTAGCCTTTCCCACATCCCACCATTGGCTTAGGTTTTCAAAAGAATTTTTCTTCAATTTCCAAATTTTCCAGAACAATTAAATTTTTTACAAAAAGAGACATCCTGTAATAACTTTACATTAAAAATC
This sequence comes from Ctenopharyngodon idella, assembly GCF_019924925.1. Taxonomy (NCBI): domain Eukaryota; kingdom Metazoa; phylum Chordata; class Actinopteri; order Cypriniformes; family Xenocyprididae; genus Ctenopharyngodon; species Ctenopharyngodon idella. The sequence continues at coordinate 869,757 of NC_067226.1, forward strand.
CAGTAATAATTACATTTAAATGTCTTCTTCAAATTAACATTTAATATGACCATATGATGGTCTGAAAAACCATTAGTTCTAATAAAAGTATTCATCACCTTATTGTTCCATATTTTTTTTTAAATAAAACCTATCCAATCTCGCTCCAGTAATTCTATTATCAACCACTTTTAACCATGTATACTGCTTTATTCCTTCATTTCTTGTTCTCCGTACATCTATTAATTGAAATTCATTTATAATTTTTTAATGCATCACTTGACTTATTATGCGGCTCTTCCCCATTTCGGTCAACAATGAAGTCTGTTGTACAATTCCAAACACCTCCTAATATTAGACAAACATTATCATCATATTTTTCAATAACCTTCCTTAATTCCATAAAACACATCAGCTGCTCTGGACCATTGTTAGTAGCATAAACATTAACAAATACAAATATTATTCCTTTATACTCAATTTTTGTTAATAATAATCTTCCTTTAACAATTTCTTCTACCTTTTAAAATATTCACACTTTCAGAAAATAAAATCGCTACCCCAGCACTATTTCTTGTCCCATGACTCAAGGCAAAATTTCTTTTCCACCATAATCCTCATTGAATTCCATTATCATTGTCTGTATGTGTTTCTTGTAAAAAACAAACATTAACCTTTTCAATTCTTAAAAACTCTGAAATCTGTGCTAATTTATTCCTGTCCCTACCCCCATTAATATTCAATGATCCTACTCTCCACACATCCATATAGAGAAGTAAGAAGTAGACAGAAACGGAAAAGAAAAAGCACAGATTAAAGACCACCACTTGTGATTTATCCATGAAACTACTTTTGTGAAACTCTCACTTTACTTTTCCTCAATTTCGTTAGCATCTTTTTCAGCCGGAATCTTTTCTTTTTATCCAAAACTTCATAGCTCACTGTTTTTTGCAACAACAACACCGATATTATAAATTTCTCCGCATCTGGAAAGAACTCTTTTACATCAACAACTTTACCAAATGTTGTATCAAGAAAGTCATTAATTTCTTCTAAAGAGTATGTCTTCCATCACTTGTGACCCAATGTCTGAAATCTCGGAAAGTGCATCTTCCTCTCTCATTTCTGCATCACAATTGTCTTCATTATCATTTTTTCCAACACTGTTTTCTCCAGCACTTTCAACATTTTCCATATCCTCACTCCTTACATTGTTTACAACCGTTCCTGTTATTTCATTATTCAAACTCACACTATCCTCAATTCGGTTATCATTTTCTTTAGGTAATTCAACAACTTCCTCAACTCCCTGGGCCTCCTTTTCCACATCTTTTTCAGCTCCCTGAGCCTCATTCTCTTTCACATCTACAGACTACACATTTTCAGCATCATTCACAGGAACAACCTCATCAGTGTGTCTAGCGGCTTCTTCAGCAGCTTGAACTTTATGTGGGCATGCTAAATGCTTATGCCCAACATCTCCACACTCAAAACATTTCATGTTTCCAGTATTTGCGTAAACCGTGTACACTCTTCCTTCATGCCAAACTCTAAAAGACACTTCTAACTCCTATTCATTTAGGAACATAAAGACCTGTCTTCTAAATGACATGCGTTTAAGCGCTTCATGTTTACATCCGAGAGGAACTGTTTTAATTGCGCTAGCTAATTTCCCATATCTCAAAAGCTCTCTTTCTATCTCATTACTTTGGATGAAAGGTGGCACATTTGAAAGAGTTACCTTGACAGTTGGTGCAACCAGCGGTGAAACAGTAATAAAGTCTCCACTTACCACTATTCCGCTGCTTATAAGACGATTCACTTGGCTCTCTTCTTTTACAAACACAACCACCGCTTTATTCATTCGCGAAGCAGATGAAATGTTTTGATAACCGATCTCCTCTCCTACGGCCTGTAACACTTCCTCCACATTCACCCCGTTCGCCGTCACACACCTGATCCTCAAAAATATTCTACTATCGCTACAAAAAAATATAACTTAAATCAGAAATTGAAAATTTTTTTTTTTAGAAAAGATAAGAAACAAGCACACAATCACCCTCCCCTCTTGAGAACCCTCACACACACCCAAACGCTCCCAGCATGCACAGAGAGAGAGAGAGAGAGAGAGTGTGAAAAATCCACATTCAAACCAAAATATCTGACTTCCTGTTGGTCGGAGCTAATGACTGTAAATTAGAAAGTTGTCCGGCTTAATGAGAACAATATGTGTACCGAGTTTGGTGACTGTAGGTAAAAATAACCCCCCCACTTTTGTCAAAAGGTGGCGCTACTGAGCCCCTCCACCACGCCCGTTTCTAAGGCTTTGTCCATGTCTGTTGGTTGACAACATTGATGTGTGTGTTGAGTTTCATGCAATTTGAAGCATGTTAAGAGCCTCAAAAACACTCAAGAATATTATTAAAGTTTGACGTGTTGCCATGGCAACAATATTTAGGATATCACAAATATAATCACAGGTCTACATCTATCATGTTTTGACATTATTCTGATGAAGTTTGAAGCAAATCGGGTGAAAGTAAGAGGGCAATCTCAAAGCATTTTGAAAGTGACAAACTTCCTGCTGCCAGTTGGTGGCGCTATAACTTTGACTCACAATAGTCACATCCATGTGATCAGCCTCCTACAATCAACACACGGCTGAAGTTTCATAAAAATCAATCAATGTATGCAGACATTATAACACATTTCGTGTTTCCCTTGTTTGCCATAAATTCGTTGCCCCGCCACTGCCAAACCGTTCGAGATATCAAAAATCCGCTGGCAATTTTTCATTATCAGTGTCTTGACTTCATGCTGACCGAGTTTGGTGGTGATCGGATTAATCTCCTAGGAGAAGTATATCAAATTCCAGAGCCTGCGTTTTTCAAACAACCAAAAATAACGGACTTCCTGTTGAGCTGGCGTATAACTTAGAGCACGAAAGTTGTTAGGCCCGATGAGGTCTTTATGTGTACTGAGTTTCATATTAATATATGCAAGCATGTTTGATATATGGCCAAGTTTTCAGATCCCATTCAAGGGGGCGCTGTCGAGCCCCTGGGCCACACCCGGGTCCCAGCCTCGGCGGCATCCTAGTGGCCGCAGATTCCAATGTGTGTGCCAATTTTCAAGAGTTTTTGAGCACATTAAGACCCCCAAAAAGCCCTGGAAGTTTGAAGAAAAAAAAAAAAAATAAAATAATAATCCTTAGGAGAAAAATAGGCCCCTGCGCCTTAGTGGCTTGGGCCCTAATAATAATAATAATAATCCTTAGGGGATCAAGATAATAATAATAATAATAATAATAATAATTAAAGCTGCAAGCAGCGATGAAAGGGCCCTCGCACCTGGGCTAACCGCCACCCGTTGGCTTTAGGAAAACAGTGAACAGTGGGTGACATGAAACAGGTGAAAACATGAAACATGAAAACCCGGTATTCATTTCAAAGTGACACACTTCCTGTTGCCAACAGGTGGCGCTTTAACTGTTACTGAATATTGCCAAGTAGATGTCTTCAGGCCAGGACAATTATCAAACATGTGAAGTTTAGAGCAGATCGGACATTGTATGCCTGAGTTACAACAACTTCCTGTTTCGTGGCGTTAATCGCAAAAGTTAGCTCTTAGCCAAGTGTTGCATGATTTAACGTGTTTCTAGTATGGTTTGTACTTCGTGGCATATTGAAATGTGGGTCCCACTTTATATTAAGTGTCCCTTATACCTGTGAACTTACATGGTAACTAGATGTGTACGTAACATGTAACAACAGTGTAAGTACACATTGGTACATAGTATCTACAGCTCTAATACTGGTGTAACTACACACATGTAACAACCAACTGAATAGAATGTGTAAGTACAAATGTGTAACAGGACATTGGTAACAACACTTTTTTCACTTCAGAAAGTACACATGTGTAACAAGAATTATGTAACTACATTTTGTAACAACAATATGTACTAGCACAAGTTTTTAATCTTCCACACGGATTCTTCAATACTGCAGTTACCAGTTTGGAATAGCCTGAAAATTTATGGAAATCATGATGATTCCTATGTACATACCATGTATTTGTGAACACTGAATTAGAAGGTTTCACCTTGTGATACCAGTGTACTTACATGGTAAATCCTCAGGAACTGTCCACTCAATATAAAGTGTAAAATGGTCACAATTTACTGTGTAATATGTAAAACCTAATTCTCTGTGCAACACTTTAATTACAGTGTACTTACATGGTAACTCCCCAGGAACTGTCCACTTAATATAAAGTGTAAAATGGTCAACTTACTGTGTAATATGTAAAACCTAATTCTCTGTGCAACACTTTAATTACAGTGTACTTACATGGTAAATCCTCAGGAACTGTCCACTCAATATAAAGTGTAAAATGGTCAACTTACTGTGTAATATGTAAAACCTAATTCTCTGTGCAACACTTTAATTACAGTGTACTTACATGGTAAATCCTCGGGAACTGTCCACTCAATATAAAGTGTAAAATGGTCAACTTACTGTGTAATATGTAAAACCTAATTCTCTGTGCAACACTTTAATTACAGTGTACTTACATGGTAACTCCCCAGGAACTGTCCACTTAATGTAAAGTGTAAAATGGTCGGTCCCACTTTATATTGTGTCCCTTATACCTGTGAACTTACATGGTAACTAGATGTGTACGTAGCATGTAACCACAGTGTAAGTACACATTGGTACATAGTATCTACAGCTCTAATACTGGTGTAACTACACACATGACTGTGTGACTGTAAAGATAAAATTGGTAATCAGAGTGTCAGATTAGAAATGGAAAATTAAAAAGTAGAATAAAGGAAATAAAAAGTAAATCTGTGCTGTGCAATAATATCTCAATATCTATCAAAGAAAAACTATCACATTCATATTTCAAAGTTTATTATACATTCTGCAACACTGTGTATGCATACTCTCCTAAGTAGTTTGAGTAAGCTATGAACTTAACAAAACAAGTTAGAAGTTGTTAGCATGATATAGTCAAATTCCAGAATCTGAAGAAATGTCACAACATGAACAGTTAGAGCCAAAAAATCATACACCTTTATTGAAATCTAAACCTGTATGCTCTTCTAATGTCATGGATCAGCTGTGCCAAGGCACCTTTCCTATTTCTTTTTCCCAGCCAATAGTGCCACTGGATGAATTTCAAATGTTCTCTTAATAGTTTTGTAGTCTTGTTACCCCTAAATCTTGACACCTGTGCCTTGATGGCTAGCCAGGCCCGTTCAATATGTTGTGTGTGACAGCCAGTTTGGGGATCAACAAAATTTTCGCTGTGGTTTACAGTTAGGTGTCTGTATCCTAGCGGTTGTAGCGCATTAAGATATGCCCTCCAATTGTCACTGTAAACAGTTGATCCCCTTCTGATGTGCCTTGTGATAATGGGCATCAGTGTGGTCCTGGAACGGTCCTTTACCATCTTTAGGACTAGTAGGCGGCGAGCTCCTTTAACTTCCATCATCCCAAACACCCAGCCTTTTCTTCTCTGCCAAGTGGTACAACAGTGGCCACGATTAAACTGAAAATGCATAAACACAAGAAAATATTAAGAGCAGTAAAACCCGGTATGTGTCAGAGAAAACATACATTTGGATTCTGATCTCCCCATAATCATTTAGGGGTTACTCAAGCCATTCCTCAGCACGCAAGTATCTTCATTAACCTAAACATTAAACAACTGAATAACAACAAATAGGCTGAGGAGAACATATTGTTACCTTTTGGAACATCGTCATTCAATCATGTCTTTTGATTGCATGTGGTATTTTGATGTGATATTAACCCTGGAAGTATTATTGAATGCAACTAAACCAACTTTAGTATTTCAACATGGTAAAAAACTTCCATTCTTTTTTAATTTTTACATCAGATGTACCTTTCTCTTGTGAGCAAACTTAGACTCATCTATGGCCACAAACTTCTGTCTTGACTTCCCACCAACTCTAAGACCTGTTCTTCTTTTCAGATTCTTCAGCACCTTGATGCAAACCTGTAAAAAGTATGTGGCCATAGAAGAATTAGTACAAACAAAATTAATTACAATTCAACTGGCTGAGCAATGTACTACTGAAGACTCTTGTGCAAAGGCTTGGATTATATACGAATGCCTGTGACAAAAAATAAGCTACCTTTCTGAGCAATTTGTTCATTCTGGTCAATGTTGTTGAAGTTTTGGCAACACAGTCTTCCATCAAATCAGTCTGTCTTAAATGTAGACCCTGGGAAAATCTTAATTAAAAACAATAACCAAAAAAAAAAAAAAAAAAAAACTGAAATAAATATCCTTTAAACAGTGATTCGCTGCCACCTACTGGCGGGTTTAATTTCACATTTTGTGATTTTTTTTTTTTTTTAATAATTTCAAATAACAGTATTTAACGTTTTATATTTTCAACATTAAAAACATTTTTATGCATCTGTAACTGCTTTTAACGGATTAATTTTAATAAAGTTTAATCTATTCTATAGTTATATAGTTATACATTAGATTACAGTTTCTGTACCTGAAAATCTCTTGTTTAAACCTACATGAAAAACTTGAAAAGCACCATTTATTTCATTTATATGTTTGTTCTGTTGTATTTATTTGTGCTATTATTTGTAATTTGATTATTTCTTACTATTTTATTACTTATACTGTTTATTTGTCTAACAATATTTAAAATATAAGTTAATCTAGTAGCTTTTGGTGTCATAACCCTATTTATTGAGGTTAAATGTAACAAAGACAACGAAAACAATAACTGCTTATTTTATAGGTCCATTTTCTTGTCTTTTACTTTTATTCATTTTTTTGTTGTGGGGCCAGTGAAAATTTTGGCGGGGCTAGTAAAAATTAAACCACGTACTGGCCCGACCGGGTCAGTAGAAAAAATCCTTAGCGTTGAACCCTGTGATGTATTTTTCTTTATCACTATTCGAGTAGCTTCCGAAAATAACAGAAAAAAGTACAAAAAATACTGTCCAAAGACTGGAGAAATGTAATGTTTTTGTACTTATTTTTCTGCTATTTTCGGAAGATACTCGAATAGTGATAAATATCTAGCAGTTGATCGCGATCAAGGGGTAATATTATGTAATGTCATCATTACATACATGTAGTTATTAGGTACCTAGCTACTATTTACCTGTATATGTATTCCATCCACTTTACCAGGGGAATCCTAGAGTTATAAAACAGTGATCCATTGCGAATAGAGAGTGTAATCCTGCGATGCGTGTTTCTTCGACATGTCCTGAGATAACAGTGCAAAAAGCATGCTGCCTAAAATTGCGTTAAGGTTACCTATCCAAACAGTGAGTTAAATTGGGTGCCTAATGTTACTTACCATATGTAACCATCACGTCCATTGTGGGCTTTAATTCTCATCTTTTTTCCACAGTGGCGACAAGGTGGTGCTTTGCAAAGCAAGCCTTTCTTCTGTAGCCATTTGATCATTAATTTCTTATGTTTTCCACCGCTGCAAAGACGTATTAACTTATTTAATTGCCTTGAATACATAGCAATCTAGATACTGCTAATGTAAAACAGAATGATGCATGTTGTTCTATTTGAAATCTTGGCGCCTTGTTGGTAACTGGCTGCCTGTAACGTGACAGTTGTCCCATGACGTTACGTAAGCTTTGATTGGCCTGCTGCCTGAACCGCCAACTTCATCCCTGTCAGGACTCAGGGTAATTTTTTGACAGGAAACAGTTACCGTTAGCTTGCTTCTCCGTTCATACATACATACATACATATATATATATATATATATATATATATATATATATTCTTTTAAAGCAACATTTTCTTCAGTATGCCACGAAAAAAAGGATTTTCTGTGAAGAGGAACTGCCCCCAACGCAGCGAACCTGACGCCATGGACCTCTTGAACGAAGGTAACTCTAACGTTAGTTAACATGTCAGCTTATGTTAGCTTTACTACTTATTTATCATGATGATTCTGTTAGCTAGCCAGTATCTACTATGCAATATTGACTAGCAAACGTTAGATATCAGTCCACTTTTTGTGTAATATAGCCAGGTACTGCAAAGGTCATTGTAAAATGCTTAACGTCCTTTATGAAAATGAACCATGGTTTTACTACTACAAAAAAAAAAAAAAAAAAAAAAAAAAAAAACATGATTACTACAGTTAAACCATGGTAACCACAAATTAACCATGGTTTTGCTACACTATTGTATAGCCATGGTATTTGTAGTAAAATCATGGTTATACAAATAGTAGTCAATATGCAAAAAAAACCTACAAAAAAAAAAAAAAAACACTTTTACTATAATAAAACAATGGTTGATTTCTTGCAAGGGGTGAAAAAGCTTAAAATGGCTTAATGCCCCAAAACAGCAATCAGTGATTAGCAAATTTGACCACAGATCAATTTAGTTTGAATTTTTAAGATGAGTGAGACCTCATAATAAGAGATGTGTGAAGCAATATGGTGATCTTTGATATACTTTTGGTGTATTACGCCAAATTAAACTTTTTCCTCATAATGGGCCTCAGTGGAGGAAAAAAATGCTTAGGTTAAGTCCATACTTCAATTTAGATTTTTTTGACTGGTGAAAGTGTTAATGAAAGAAAATGTCAGAGAGAAATTTGATGATAATTGATCATATTTTTGGAACACTGAGCCAGGTTAAGCCTTTTCACAATAAGTGTTTTAGAATGTCCCTGCTTCAATGTTGCTGTAGTTTGGCTTCATTTGTCAGACAGGAACATTAACCATTTCCTTTTATGTTTTTACAGACCAAGCTGATGTGGCCCAGCATATAGATGAAGAACACCATGGAAAAGACAGCGACAATGACCTTTCTGTTGTTGCAGTGGGAACTCCAGAACCAGGTGAGTTTGTATTTACTTACTGGGAAATTAAACAGGTTGTATGTATTTTGAATTTTAGATCATGGTCACGTGAGCCACATGTAGTCTCCTCTTGGTTACCGTGATTGACATGAGAAGCTAACTTGTTTCAAATCATGTGAAAATTTCTGTGTCCTGTGTTCTAGGGTTGGGTGATATACTAAAAACTCACCATGACAAGAATTCTGAAGCTTTCACTGACCTATTAAAAAAAAAGTTAGCATGTTAGGGAGCAACCTTCATTTTGTGCAAGCACATTTTCATTTGCAACCCTTTAACCAAAACTACAACAGCCAATCACACTCTTGTTCCACTGAGCATATATGGGATATAAATACTTGGTCTAGCACTGATGCCACCCTTATTACACAAGTGAAATCCATTGTATTGTGGTACATAAAGTTTAAACTAGAAGAAAGTGTTTTACTGTTTGACCATATGAAAAGCTGTGATACAGCTGCTCTTCTATTACTTGTTCATATATATATATATATTAGGGGTGTAACGATATCACAAACCGAACCGAAAGATCGCGATACACCACCCACGATACGAATCGCGGAACTCTCGTGGCGTACCGTGGTACTCTCACGCCTCCTGCTGCCCATTGTTGAGGTTGTCACTTATCGCTAACTAACTAATCTATTAATTTAAACAAAATTTTCTTTGCATACATTTGATTAAATTGTATTAGTAACGACTAATAAGAGCTTTTTAAATGCTGTTCTAAATATTATATTCCAAAGTTACTGGTTTGTGCATGTCATGCCACGTGACTTGGGAGTGAGCGTCACACTCGGTTACTACTGTGTACGCAGGATGGCTGCTCCGCCTGAGATTGCAGATCCCCCGGACACATTTAAGTCTATTGTGTGGGAACATTTTGGTTTTTCAGTGGAGTACAGGAATGGAATTCGTGTCGTAGACAAAGCACACACAATCTGTCGTAACTGTTTCACAAAACTTACTTATATGACAGGAAACACGTCTAATATGCAAGCGCATCTCCGGAGACATCACCCCAACATTGATATTAGCGGCACACGTAAGAAGCCTCAAAAGCAGGAAACTCTTCCCACTGCCTTCAGAATGAAGCTACAAGCTAACTCTGACCGTGCTCAAACAATTACAAAGGCAATAGGTGTTTTCATGGCACTAGATATGCAGCCGTTTTCCGTTGTTGAGAATGACGGATTCACGCATTTGCTAAGTGTGTTGGAGCCCAGATACCAATTACCGAGCCGACCGCATTTCAGTCAGAATGTGCTGCCTCACCTTTACAGCGAAGTAAAAGCCAAACTAGTGGAAGACCTGAGCAATGCTAAATTCATTGCTTTAACTACGGACGGGTGGACCTCACGTGCAACTCAGTCTTTCATGACGATCACGGCGCACTGCATTACGGACAACTGGGTAATTAACAATCCGGTTCTGCAGACACGCGCTGTCTATGAAAGCCACACAAGTGATCATCTGTCAGAAATACTACAGGCAGCTGTAGCAGAGTGGAAAATCGACAGAGAAAATGCCACTATTCCTGTGACAACAGATAACGCTAAAAACATTGTTAATGCAGTTGAAGCAGCCGGTTTTTCACCAAATATACGATGTTTTGCGCACATAGTTAATCTGGCATCACAGAAGGGAATGGGAGTTAACCAGATGTCACAGCTTTTAGGCAGAGTGCGAAAGGTGGTCACCTTTTTCCATCGTAGCACTACTGCTGCAGCAGTGCTGAAGGACAAACAAGAGATGCTCCATCTGCCTCCACACAAGCTAATTCAGGATGTTCCCACCAGGTGGAACTCCAGCTATGACATGCTTGAGCGCTACCTTGAACAGCAGGCTGCTGTTTTCTCTGCACTTACAGACAGGAGTATTAAGAGGAACATTAAGGACATTGTTACTCTATCTGATGAAGATATAAAATTAGCTGAGGACATCATTCAGGTTCTTAAAGCCCTGAAAATGGTCACAACTCTGCTAAGCACAGAACAGCTGCCAACCGTATCAATGATAATGCCACTGAAACACACCATCCTGGAATCTATGAAAGTGAGTGACACCAATACAACAGTTGTTAAAGATGTCAAATCTGCCATTGTGTCCGACTTAATCAACAGATACCCAGAATCTGACTCAATACTTGTGCAGTTTCTTCATATGAGCACTGCACTTGACCCACGTTTTAAATCTCTGCCCTTTCTGGATGAAACCATGCGCAGCAACCTCTTTAATAGCCTGATGGAGAAGATTCTGGAATACCATCCCCAGCAGGTATTTTTTATTATTATTGTTTTAATCCAAACTTAATTTAATAAATTAAATTTTACCTATACTATTTAGTTTCACACAAAGCTGCAATGCATATTACTAGTGAATATGTACTGTGAAAACCACTTTACAAACACAGTATATATATGTATATTTTTTTCATTCAATTTAAACAGAAATCTATCTTCATTCTATCTAAATGAAATCAGAAATGAGAATCACTATGTTTGTTTTTGGTATTTCTATGCATCTGATATAAATTGCAATTAGCAATATTGACTTGAAACTATTTTGTGGCTTTGTACTTGTTAGCCCTTGGTCTCAGAGGAGCAGTTAGATGTGGCATCCAGCAGTGATGATCCTCCGGCCAAAAAGGCACCAATCTCTGAACTGTTTGGAAAGTTATTTCCAGTGGAGCCGGGCACTCCTGCACCCAAGTCTCTATATCAAATGGTGAAAGAAGAGGTTGAGCGTTATAGGCAAGTGCCAACTCTTCCAGTGGAGTCAAATCCACTTGCATGGTGGAAGGACAACGAGAGCCAGTTTCCTCATGTAGCCAAGTTGGCTAAATGCTACCTAGGAGTCCCAGCAACATCTGTTCCCAGTGAGAGGGTGTTCTCTACAGCAGGGGACATTGTTACAGCACAGAGAGCAAGCCTCTCACCTGAGAATGTGGACATGATGGTGTTTTTGAAAAAGAACTTAAAACTTAATTGAACATTCCAAATGTTTCTTAGAGTAGACAAGCCAGTGTTTATTTTTGACTAGTCTTGGAGTTATTTATTTAATTTTAGTTTACTCTGTTAAGCTGAATAAAGCTAAAGTTAAGCTAAAGAGATAAATGTTTTATTCTGACTAGTCTACATTGGAAGTATTTATTTCATTTTTGTTTACTCAGGTATGCTGACTGCACTAAAAATGTGAAGCCAAAGTTAATAAAGAAAAAGTCAAGTTATTTTTGTTGTTATTATTAAGTGAATCTATTGTTCCTTAGCATTTCTGATAAAATGACATGAACCCTACCCCCACAGCAAACCGAACCGAACCGGACCGAACCGTGGCTCCAAAATCGTAAACCGAACCGAACCGTGCCATTGGTGTATCGTTACACCCCTATATATATATATATATATATATATACAAAAAAAATCCTGGTGATGATCTTACATTGTTTTTAAGGACAAGATAATGAGACTTCCTCCTTGGCAGAAAAAGACAAGCTGATGTTCATGGCCCAGTTAATACCGGATGTTGCGTGCTTCTATAGCTGAAACTTGGCAGCCACAAATATGTCACGAAAGCAGAGTACTGAGAAAGATATATTCTTTTCTTTTCTTATTCATATTCTTTTTTATACCAAATTTTTACTGTGAAACAAAATGCATGCCAGGAGAGCCAGCTGACAAAATCAATTGTTCTCCATTTGTTTTCCTTCTCTTCCTTTTCTTTCATGTTTGAGTCTCTGTAATCTCATGTCACTGTAAAATCGTTCCTACAGTCAACAAGTGTGTGGCCTCGTGGTCTGGGCGAATCGTCTAGTGTGCGCATTCAGGGGATTATAAGGCTAAAAATTGGTTGAAACTGTATTCATGTCTGTGGTCTCCCATGGTTTTAAAATCAGTTAAGATTTAAAAATCATCTAGTGTGTGGCCACCCTAAATCTGTGTATCTTTTTATGTAACTAAATGTGTTATTGTTTCCTTAGACAGAGGTGCAAAAAAGCAAGTAAAGAAAATCTTGGACACGAGCACTGAATGCAGCACCAGTGACACTGATGAAGAGTCCCTGATTTCTTCCTCCTCTTCAGAGTCACCTGATAGCGACATTCCTCGGAAGAGGAAAAGAGGACATAAAAAGAAGACAAAGAGTGCTAGCAGGTCAAAATCTGCCAAACACAGCTCACGTGGTAAGCACATATCCTGTTTTTGTATCTTATAATTCTGTTGATGTGTACTTATTCAATATATATTGGTTATTGGTCTGCTTGACTAAAAGTGCTACTGGTATCGTCCCAAAAAAATAACATATCGGTTGACCTCTAGTGTAGATGCATTTATTGAGTTGAAGTGTAAATAGAAGGCAGTGGCTTTGGAAGCAAAACTGTTTCTTTCTTTTTTATATTCATTATATCTTATTTCGGACACTAATACATTTTGAAAATGTCTGAGAAATACAAACATTTTTGCTAGCCGTTCAAGAGTAGTTCCTGGTGCCTCTAGTGTTACAAGCACCAATAACAATATTTGATGTTTGAGTGGTCTGTGCATTTGAAAATTTGATCTATTTGATACAAGTCTTGTTTTTTGGGGGGAGTTTGTTTGTTTTTTGTTTTGTTTTTTGTCTAAGATCTTTGATCTTTCTACAGCAACAGCCCCAGACGATGTACTGAAGCGGTACAATAAAGTTTTTCGTGCCTTCAACAAAGAAGGGAGCATCAGTAAGGCATGCACCAAAGTTGGGGTTGACCGAAATACACTCGCATTAACAGCTGTTGTGGCTGAAATACAGCTTATTGATCCAGAGTTTTACCGAAACATCCCGAAGTTCAGAGCCAAGGAGGAGAAACTCTTCGACTTTGCAAAGCGGTGCCTGCAGTCACTGACAGCAGACATCAGATCTGCCATAGAAAATGCCAAAAAAGAGCGTAAACTATTACCAGTAACATACAAGTTGAGATAGAGAGACACAAAACCTCCAAGCTGCTTATTTCATGTTTAGATGTTGGTTTAAGGTAAATTTTGTTATTCACGTCAGTTCACGTTGGATGTAATTCACATTGAGTTCCCAATTTTGGTTGATGACATACAATTTAGTTATACAAGCTTTTTTTTTTATTATTTGATAATGTATAATATATTTAATTTCCAACAATGTCAGTATGTTAAAAGCATATTTAGATTCACAATAGCAGAGTTTTTCTATTTTTGTTTTTTATTTTTATTTTAGGCAGTCTAAAGGCCCCTATGCTGTTTTAGCGGTAACCCAGCTGCAGGTATACTTCTAAAGTTTTACTTTAGAATCTGTTACACTGTTGAGTGTAATGTGTTAATAAACATTGTTTATCTGTACTGCATTCTTTTCTCTTTAATTAACATGTAACATTTCACAATGTAAGGTTAAAGTTCCTATGAAATTATCATGTAAGGACACTAATGGCACACAACAATGACCCTAACAATTACACTTTATATTAAGTGGACAGTTCCTGAGGAGTTACCATGTAAGTACACTGTGATTAAAGTGTTGCACAGAGAATTAGGTTTTACATATTACACAGTAAATTGTGTCCATTTTACACTTTATATTAAGTGGACAGTTCCTGAGGAATTACCATGTAAGTACACTGTAATTAAAGTGTTGCACAGAGAATTAGGTTTTACATATTACACAGTAAGTTGACCATTTTACACTTTATATTGAGTGGACAGTTCCTGAGGATTTACCATGTAAGTACACTGGTATCACAAGGTGAAACCTTCTAATTCAGTGTTCACAAATACATGGTATGTACATAGGAATCATCATGATTTCCATAAATTTTCAGGCTGTTCCAAACTGGTAACTGCAGTATTGAAGACTCCGTGTGGAAGAGTAAAAACTTGTGCTAGTACATATTGTTGTTACAAAATGTAGTTACATAATTCTTGTTACACATGTGTACTTTCTGAAGTGAAAAAAGTGTTGTTACCAATGTCCTGTTACACATTTGTACTTACACATTCTATTCAGTTGGTTGTTACATGTGTGTAGTTACACCAGTATTAGAGCTGTAGATACTATGTACCAATGTGTACTTACACTGTTGTTACATGCTACGTACACATCTAGTTACCATGTAAGTTCACAGGTATAAGGGACACTTAATATAAAGTGGGACCCTATCTGAATATTGGCATATCGATGTCTTTAAATCAGGACTCTTATCACACATGTGAAGTTTGGACACTGTATGCCTGAGTAACAACAGCTTCCTCCTTCATGGCAAAATATCAGATTTTGTCAGGCCGCCACGGACACGCCCTTCAATGAAAATGCAAGATCTTTGCAATTTAACATCGCTAAGGTATTAAGATTAGACTAACCATATATGATGTGGTTCTGGTTAAATCTCTATGAGGAGTTAATCACAGTGTAAAACATGTCATTTCCTGTTGCCCGCAGGTGGCGCTATGACTGTAACTGAATATTGTCATGTAGATGTCTTCAGGCCAGGACTCTAATAAAACGTGAAGTTTGGGGCAGATCGGACATTGTATACCCGAGTTAAAACAACTTCCTGTTTTATGGCGAAACATTGAAATTTGTCAGGCCGCCACGGACACGCCCTTCAGCGAAAACTCTAGATCTTCGCAATATAACATCGCAAAGGCCTTTAGATTAGACTGACTAAATATGACATTGATCTGATTAAAGCTCTAGGAGGAGTTCGTTAAAGTACAACGTCTGGAAATGGCAAAAAGTGCAAAAATTTTGCAGACAAAATCCAAAATATCTCACTTCCTGTTGGTTTTCAGATTTTGCACCAGGAGACTTTTTTGTAGGGATTGGGCTGTTACATATGTTTACCGAATTTCATACCTGTACGTGAAATGTGGTGCGAGGGGCACTTCGTTGAAATTTTGTAGGTGGCGCTATCGAGCCATTTTGCCATGCCTAATTCTGAGACCCATAACAGACGTAAATTTTCACCACTTCCGATGCGTGTGCAAAGTTTCATGAGTTTTCAAGCATGTTTAGGCCCTCAAAAATCTGATTCATTTAGGAGAAGAAGAATATAGCTGCAAGCAGCGATGGCGGGCCCAAGCCCGGTGGCACCGCCACCCCGGTGGCTTCAGGGCAACTGTGCACGGTGGGCAATAGGCATTTAAAACGGTTAAACATAAAAGGTCTATGTCAAATTCAGACCACATTTACTGCAGCAGCTGGTGCCTCTATGATCACAAACCACCATCCTAATCTGTCATGTTTGTGTTTTTCTCAGACAACCACTATAAAAATTCCAGAGCAAACTACCTACTGTTATTTGCGCAAACTCAACAGTACTCTGATAAATCTAATCCAGTGTAATGTGAATTTCTGTGATTGCTGATGTTATATTACCCTAACATTTCTCCATGTGTTTTTTGACCTCCCTGAGCTGTTGTTTGCGCACCAATCTTATGCACCAAAATCATGCTTTCATTTAATTTCAGTATGGGTGGTATTTGATGTAAAAATAAAAATATTATAAAATTAATAAATAGAGCCAAATCACGGAACTTGCGAAGATGATTTTAATATCTGTCTCAGGTAAGAGTAAGGTACGTGTCTAGATTTTTCTGCTCACTTATACAAGTTTTTTTATAAACAGCCACTTTTATAAAATCATGTGAAATTTATGTAAATATGGGTTTTGAATAAATTAGAATTGTATCAATAAATAATTAATTTAAAAACATATGCGTCGTACATGATGCTCGCAAACACAGCACATGAACTTCTGTAACGCCCATGTCTACAAAACACACACTCTCCTTTGTAAAAAAGAAAAAAAAAATTCTAGTCTTGTCTGAATCAATACATGAAATCACAGTTGTCGGGTAATAAGAATTGTAACTTGTGTCATTTAGAAAAGTAGTCCTGTCCAAATAGTGATATTGTCACAGACACGCCAGTCTCTACACTCTCACAGACACAGCACACGTCATCACCAGAATACTAATCACTCACACCTGCAGCTCATCAACACCCTCATCACCAGCAGCACAAAAGGCCCACGCTCTCACTCAGTCACTGTCCGGTCTCGTTTGCACTTGGTACTCACCAGTCTGCTTACCTTAAGGACTCCTCTGAAGATACTTACCTGTCTCCTGTGTTCCCTCGACTCCTCGTTGTCTCCTCGTCTCCTGTGAGTTCATCTGTGTCTGCTCAAGCTTCAAGTCTGCCATCCGTCTGCCCATCCTGCAAAACCAAGACAAGTATCAGTTTATCAGCTACACCAGTCAACGTGTTACCCTGTCTTCACTCACCTGCACTCTGTCATATTCTGGTCGCTCAATAAACTTTAATACCTGCGTTAGGGCTGGGTGATAAAACGATAACGATATGTATCGCGATAGACACGTGATCGATATCAATAAAAAAATGTGTTCGATAAAACGTTCGATATTTTTTATTCTTCGTCGGAAGAAAACAGAGGTTGCGAAGCAAGTTTGGTTGCATTAACAAAGGCACTCGCTTTCTGGTAACCTAGCAACGTAGGGAGTGACACGTTAACAGCCAATCATGTAACAGTATCAGTTTGGTTGCGCCATATCGTTGTCTCGTGCTAGTCTGCTGGATTCCTCTTCAGTAACCGGCGACTGATAAGCAGAAAATGAGTGCCGCAGCGAGCAAGGAAATTGTAAATAAAAGAGGAAAAGTCAGCTCGCCAGTATGGCAGTTTTTTGGATATTATAAGTCTGACCGTAGTCAGACCAATGTCGTCTGCAAATTATGCAAGACCGTCGTCCCCGCCAAGACTGGTAATAGCACGAACTTGATGTACCACCTTAGCCGTGCTCACCCTTTGGAGCACAGCCGTATTCAACCAGCAACATCTGTAGCTGCAACACCGCACAACATTTTAATTATTTGAGTTTTCCATGGTTGTTGACATTTCTGTCTTAATAACTGAGGGGATTATGATCAGAGGAAGGTTAAGTTTAAAATAAAAATGTTTAAATGTAATATATTTTTCACCTGGTCCTTATTTTAAATGGGTCATAAAAAATATCAATAATTATCGATATCGACCGATATGAAACACTGATATCATGATACAGTTTTCAGCCATATCGCCCAGCCCTAACCTGCATTCCTGTGTCGCTGTCCCCTTCTGTGTACGTAACAGATATAGTGTCATAGTTCAATTTTAAATGAGTGTGAAGTTATCATTTGCAGTGTGTTTTTATATTTTAATTAACTTAATTATCAAACTAATAATATAATACTATATTGTCAGTGGCCTACAAATAAACTGGCTTGATTAGCTGCTTCAGGTGTGTTTGATTAGGGTTGGCACTAAACTCTGAAGGACAGTGAGTCTGCAAGAAAAGGGTTAAAGAACTGATCAAGGGTGTAAAACTGACACACACACACACACACACACACACACACAGATAATGAGTGAGACTGAGGGAGCAAGGGGGAGGGGGAGTGGGAGGACAGAGAGAGAGACAGAGACAGACTGAGAAGATCATTTTAAACAAACAAAAAAAAACATCTAAATTGTGACACAAAAACACAAAATTGTTTTGATAAATGTTTAAATATACCTGCACATACAGTGTAAAATAAAAAAGAAATCATTGTTCCATGTATCTAAACTATTGCTCTTTTGCTTGCTTTATCCAACCCTGTTTAAAAATAGGTATATGCTGCTCTCTAGTTGTTACTCTATGTATGACATTTATCCATTTTTCAATCAGATATAATTAATCTGCCTATTTTTAACTCACACATACTTTTTGAATTGAAAAAAAAAAAGAATAAAATGTGTTTATTTCAAACATTTGTATTATTCTATATATAAATTAATTGTGTATAGTGTTTTTTTATAGAAAATATGAGTCATTCCATTTCCCTTTTTTGACATTACTTCAATCTATTATAATGGCAACAACTTTCGAGATATCCATTATCCGTTCTCAATTTAACATCTTCAATGTCTTAGCACCATGGTAAAAAATGTTTGGTCTGAATCGAATAAACCCCCTAGAAGTAGTAGTTTAAAATTCAGAGCCTGTTTATTCAAAAAATCCACATTCAAACCAAAATATCTGAGCTAATGACTGTAAATTAGAAAGTTGTCCGGCTTAATGAGACCAATATGTGTACCGAGTTTGGTGACTGTAGGTTAAACTAACCCCTCCACTTTTGTCAAAAGGTGGCGCTATAGAGGCCCAGCTCCCCGCCTGTTTCTACGGTTTTGCCCATGTCTACTGGTTGACATCTCTGATGTGTGTATTGAGTTTCATGCAATTTGAAGCATGTTAAGAGTCTCAAAAGCTTCCAAAACGAATATTAAAGATTGATGCGTTGCCATGGTAATGGTGTTTCAGATATCACAATTCTTTTCAAAGGTCTACATCTGCCATGTTTTGACATTATTCTGATAAAGTTTGAAGCAAATCGGGTAAAAATAAGAGGGTGACCTCAAAGCAAGTTGAAAGTGACACACTTCCGCAGTGGCCGCAGATTCCAATGTGTGTGCCAATTTTCAAGAGTTTTTGAGCACGTTAAGGCCCCCAAAAAGCCCTGGAAGGTTGAAAAAAAATAAAATAATAATAATAATCCTTAGGAAAACAATAGGCCCCTGCGCCTTAGTGGCTTGGGCCCTAAAGAAGCGGAATAATAATAAACGGAGCAATTCCAATAGGGTCCTCACACCATCGGTGCTCAGGCCCTGATAAACGGAGCAATTCCAATAGGGTCCTCACACCATCGGTGCTCGGGCCCTAAATATAGCTGCAAGCAGCGATGACGGGCCAAAGCCCGGAGGCACCGCCACCCCGGTAGCTTCAGGGCAACTGTGCACGCCGGGCAATGGGCATTTAAAACAGTTAAACATAAAAGGACTATGTCAAATTCACACCACATTTACTGCAGCAGCTGATGCTCCCATGATCACAAACCACAACAGCCACATCCATGAGATCGTTTAAATTGAGATGACTTTCATGTCATAGAATGTCATAAGTCAATTTCAAATGAGTGCAGAATATCATCCTAATCTGCCATGTCTGTGTTTTTTTCTCAGACAACCTCTATAAAAATTCTAGAGCAAATTATATACTATTTTTTGTGCAAACTCCACAGTGCTCTGAGAAATTTAATCTAGACTTAATGCGAATGTCTGTCATTGCTGATGTTGTGTAATCCTAACACTTCTCTTCGTGTGCTTTTTGACCTCCCTGAGCTGTTGTTTGTGCACCAATCTTATGCACCAAAAGCATGCTTTCATTTAATTTCAGTATGTGTGGTATAAGATGAAAAAATAAAATTAAAAAATTAATAAATAGAGCCAAATCACAGAACCTGCAAAGACAATTTTAATGTCAGTCTCAGGTAATAGTAAGAAAAAAAATAAACTGGGGTGTGGGGGGTAACTTTGCATTTATTACTTAGCCTACTTTAACTACTTCGATACCACAGCAGAAACTACTGGCCTAACTAATATATTATTAAAGGCAAGTGAACAGACTGTAAAAAGAACAAATACTGTACACCAATTACAAGCATATATAAATACAACATAAAGTTACAAATTAAGTATAAGGTCTAACTGTAGTATTAATTTTCATGTACAGAAATGTGATAATTAAATGTAAAATGACACTGTTCACTGTATAAATTTAATATAGATTAATCTTTGTTAAAATGTTGTTTTACATGACAGACAACAGCAGGTATTTATAGGTTGCTGTCACTTTAAAAGTAAGACCCCCTGCACGCACATATCCGATAGATACACATCCGAATTCTCACCTCGTTCAATTAAGACATAACCGAATGTGTTTACGAGAATACTTGCTGAGAAGGGGTATTTTGACTGACATAATATGTGTATGTGTCCATCCAAGTGCATTGAGGACGCGAAAGAGAAATCAATTTGGAGTTTGTGTGCTATCTGAAATGCACCTCTCTCTCTCTGTGTGTGCGCGCGAGCCTTGAATGTATATGCATCTGTGTGCACCGATAACAGCGTGGCGTGCGATACCGAATTAAATCCTCTTTTGCCTCTTCTAGCGCTGGAATGGTTTTATATCTATTTAATGTGTAAACTAGCAAGACAAAACACGTGCAAATGATAACCTTTCACTATATTGCGGTTAAACTTGCAATTGATCCGTGAATCACATGCGTCCCGAACCGTGGGGCTTGGTCTGTATGGATCACAGATCAACAACGATCCGTTTAACCACTAAAGTCAAGTCAAGTGACCTTTATTTATATAGTGCTTTTTACAATGCAGATTGTGTCAAAGCAGCTTTACAGTGATAACAGGAAAATAATTTTGACTGCAAATGAAAATGGTGTCATTTTCCAGCTTAAGTAAGATCAGTATTGATTCATTCCATTGTAAAAATCCTTAGTTATTAATTTAGTTCATTTATCTATACAGCAGCTCTGTAGAAAACAGTGATGTCATTGTCCAGCTCAGTTCAATTCGCATAGAATGGTGTCAGATCAAAAACATTGTTGAATATCAAGTTGAATGTCAAGTGTTCCCAACTAAGCAAGCCAGAGGCAACAGCGGCAAGGAACCCAAACTCCCATCAGCTAACAAAAATGGAGAAAAAAACCTTGGGAGAAACCAGGCTCAGTCGGAGGGCCAGTTCTCCTCTGGCCAACAATGAACAGTGCATGATTATGATTCAGGCAGTGTTACAGGTCAAAAGTCAGATTGGGATCAGAACAGTCAAAATATTTAATCTAGTTCCATCTGGTTGAAGATCGGATTCATCACGCTGGTATGGAAATGGTTTTGTTGAGGATCTGTGCCACTGGCTGTCGTGTCGATGAGGCCTTCACAGGGGATAATTGACACAATCTTTGCTGACATTTCAGGTATGCATTGTGGTCGTGTCTAGGCGCAGGTCCTCCATGTGATCTGGATACGGCCCAGATCCGGCTGACTACGGTACACCTCAGTATAAACAGAGAGACTAATATTAGCGTAGATGCCATTCTTCTTATGATGTAATGAGTACAACAGTTGTTGCCGGTTCTGGCTGACCTAATTTATGCAGCCTAACAATCCTTTAATGGATGTAAAAATATAACTTGATAATGTGTTATGTGTATGCCAGGTTAAAGATATGCGTTTTTAATCTAGAATTCAGAGTGTGTCTGCTTCCCGAACAATGCTAGAAAGACTGCTCCAAAGTTTAGGTGCCAAATGGAAAAGGATCTACCACCTGCGGTTGATCTTGATATTCTAGGTATTATCAACTGGCCAGAATGCTGAGATCGCAATAGATGTGAAGGACTGTAATGTGTTAAGAGCTCGCTCAAGTCCTGGGGAATCAAATCTATACGATGTTTAATATGGAGCCAATGCAGTGTTGACAGAACCGGGCTAATATGGTCATACTTCATGGTTCTAGTAAGAACTCTAGCTGCTGCATTTTGGACCAGCTGTAGTTTGTTTATTAAGCATGCAGGGCAACCACAGAGTAGAGCATTACAATAATCTATCCTTGAGGTCATGAACGCATGAACTAACTGTTCAGCATTTGTCATCGAGAGCATATGTCGTAGTTTAGATATATTTTTAAGATGGAAGAATGTGGTTTTACAGATGCTAGAAATGTGGCTTTCAAATGAAAGATTGGTATCAAAGAGCACACCCAGTATTCTAAGTTATTACGTGCAGAGGTTTTTGGTCCAATAATTAGAATTATTAATTAATAATTATTAACCCTCTACCGCATGGTGTTGCCATATGGCAACATACTCTTTGCGTTCATTTCCTTGCCACTGTCTCTTGAAGAGAACATTCTCATTTTTTTGTTGGTAAGAGAAGACCTTAGTTTAGCCAATGATGTGCTTTGGTTAAATCACATGACATGCAATTTTTTTCTGTGGCGTGATTTCTGACAGACTGCTGTCTCTTGTCGGTAGTTGTTGAAAGCAAACTAAAACGTCAGTAACAAACAAGGACCCGCCCATGTCACATTCACAAAAAAATTGGTAACATCATCTCAGGTAAGTTATGATGACATATTCACCACTCAAAAAAGTTTTTATGAAAATAGTTTTTGGTAAATCGATAAAATGTCTGTGTTGCCATATGGCAACACTGTGCAATAATGGAATGACATTATTGTAATAGGTTAGCTAGCTAGCAAAGGTCAGCTGCAGTCTGTTAAGCTGTAACAATAACAACATTAATGCTAGTGATATAATGTTGATTAGTCGTATGTTAAGGACTGTCATGGCATTTATATTATGGATTAAATCAACATTGGAGACCTGCCTGCCCACTGCCACCATAGCCAGTACTACTGGCCCAGACCTACCACTGGCCTACCATGGTGTCTCAAAAAGGCAGGTGCAAGTGGCTGTAAGTGTATTGTTAGGGTGAAGTGCACCAAATGTGATGTGTACCTGTGCCTCACCTCTTAAAAAAATGCTTTTTGAAGTTTCGTACAGAAAAAGGTGAGGTTTCAAGGATTATGGGGGGTTCATGTTCATAACCTTCCTCTAATAAGATTGCGTAATGTTGAATTTTCATGAACTGCAATGTTTTTGGTTTTATGTCAATGTTTTATGATACATGATGAACAGTATTATATTTTTTTTTAACTGTCTAAATTTGCAATCTAAGTAATATTCATGAAAAACGTAATGAAATTCGAAGAATATAAAGCATTATCCAGCAAAAGAGAATGGAATAAATAAAATCACACGATGCTGGAAAATACGTATAAGGTGTTGTTTATAATTACTGCTAAAGCTTATAATAGCACCAATTGATTCAATACAAACAACATTTCTGAGGAAAAATATTAACTATATACACTTACACTTATACACTTATACAGTTATTTCCACTATTGTACTTTGTTGCCATATGGCAACATATAATAAAGTACCTTAAAATAATATATTTTTCCAATTTTTTTTTTTACAGCACTTCAAGTTAAGCCATTTTAAGAAAAGAAAAAGAGTCAAATATTTTTTTCTATAAATTTATCATAAAGCGTGCGGTAGAGGGTTAATAATTATAACAGAAAATCTCATTTTTTTCTGAATTTAGTTGTAGGAAATTACTAGTCATCCAATTTTTTATATCAGCTATGCATTCCATTAATTTTGGGAATTGGAAAGTTTCGTCAGGGCACGAAGAAATATAGAGCTGAATATCATCAGCGTAACAGTGAAAACTAATGCCATGCTTCCTAATGATATCTCCCAAGGGTAGAATGTACAGGGTGAAAAGCAACGGTCCTAGTACTAAGCCTTGCAGTACTCCACACTGAACTTGTGATCGGTATGACAACTCTTTGTTTACTGCAACAAACTGTAACTCTAATGAGAGCAGTCTCAGTACTATGGTATGATGAAAATCCTGACTGGAAATCCTCGCAGATACCTTTTCTTTCTAAAAAGGAACATAGTTGTGATGATACTGCCTTTTTTTTTTTTTTATGATTCATACTGTTTATTTCCTTCAATGAGCAAACAATATATTTAATTTACAGATAACTTTTCTAGTATTTTTGACAGAATAGGTAGATTCGAGATCGGCCTGTAATTGACTAATTCTCTAGGATCAAGTTGTGTTTTTTTTAACTAGAGGTTTAAATAGCCAGGTTAAAAGTTTTCGGTATGTATCCTAGTGACAAAGATTAATTAATGATATTAAGAAGAGGATCTATGACCTCTGAAAGCATCTCTTTCAATAGCTTAGTTGGTATAGAATCTAACATACACGTTGTTGACTTTGATGATTTAACGAGTTTAGACAATTCTTCCTCTCCTATAGCAATGAATGAATGGAATTTTTCTGATGTGATACTGTAGACGGTTGAATGGTTATAATTTTATCTTTAATATTATCAATCTTCCAAGTTAAGAAGTTCACAAAGTCATTACTGCTGTGCTGTTTGGAAACGTCAGAAGTGGAAGCTTTATTTCTCGTTAATTTAGCCACTGTATCAAATAAATACCTAGGATTGTGTTTGTTTTCTTCTAAGAGAGTTGAAAAATAAGCAGATCTAGCAGTTTTTAAAGCCTTTCTGTGCGCAAAAATGCTTTCTTTCCACGAGATGCGAAAAACCTCTAGTTTTGTTTTCTTCCAGCTGCACTCCAATATTCTGGGCTGCTCTCTTAAGGGCCCGAGTGTGCTCGTTCTACCACGGCGTTGAACAATTTCCTCAATCTTCTTTAAGCACCAAGGAGCAACTGTATCTAATGTGCTGGAGAAAAGGAAGTCAATAATTTCTCTTGCAACATCGAGTTCTTCTAAGCTATCTGGTATGCTAAGGAGATGAAACTGATCAGAAAGATTATTTATAAAGCAGACTAGATAATGATTTGAGATGTAATCGCTCTGCTGCAGAATTTCAATGGCATCAATTTTGATTACATGTGACAATATTAGATCTAAAGTATGATTACGACAATGAGTCGGTCTTGACACATGTTGTCTAACTCCAATAGAGATTAAAATGTCTGTAAATGCCAATCCCAAGGTGTCTTTCATTATCTACATGGATATTAAAATCAACAACAATTAGGACTTTATCTGCAGCCAGTACTAACTTTGATAGAAAATAAGCAAATTCTTTTCATAAAGTCTGTATGGTGCCCTGGTGGCTTTTATACAGTAGACAGCACAAATGTCAAATGGGATTTATCATGTACACTACATAATGTTACATAAAGCACCATCACTTCGAACAAATTATATTTGAAAGACTTCTGAGTAATACTGAAGATAATACTATAAATTACAGCAACACCTCCTTCTTTGTACATTACATTTCTCCATTCTTTGTACTGTATTTTTGTATTTATTTTTCTGTTATTCACAAAGATAAAGTCAGACCGTTCTGTTTCTGCTTTAAATCTTGAAATTAAATCTAATTCAATTCAAAAACAACTGCTTATGCAACGTATGTAGCATCTTTGTTTGGATTGTGATTAAAATGCAGTGGTTACCTCTAATTTAAAATGGCTAGATATTTTTATTTTTAGGCCAATTTCCTTGTTATAGAGCAAATAAACAATATAATAATAATAATAATAATAATAATAATAATAATAAATATAGCTGCAAGCAGCAATTGGGGGCCAAGCACCGAAGGCATTGAAAATAAGAAATAATGAGAAAAATTAAATAAGAAATAATGAGAAAAATGTTTGGGTTGTAGCGCAGTGCAGAACCCTAAGATCAAAAACAGCAGAAATTGAATCTACATGAAAAAAGGTGGTTTAGAAGTAGAGGTGAGAATGAACTCAAAATGAACAGAATAAGAAATAAGAAATAATAAGAAAAATGTCTTGGTTGTAGCGCAGTGCGGAGCAGGAAGAGAAAAAAAAAAAAGACCAGAAGCTGAGATGAAAATGAACACAGAATGAACAAAAATAGATTTAACTCTAATCAGAAGAAGAAAGACTAGTACAATACTTATTGGGATAATAAAGGAATTGAAATGACACATTACAAACAATTTAAAAGTTGCCCCACATGGGACTCGAACCCACAGTCTATGGATCTGGTGAATGACACTCAATTCGTTGCACCACTGGGCAGACACTTACACACACCTGCCAAAATTCAGTAGTTCATGTGGGAATGATCTCACAATGAAGATGTTTTTACAAAAATGCAGCACATGTTATATTTATTCATTTTAGTTTAGATCATTCTAGGAAACACTCAATATCTGGAACAGAAGAATTTTTTACAAAACAACCAATTAGAATGCTAAGCTAACTAGCATAAGATAACAAACAGAGGCAAGGTCACATTCAGAGACAAGTATCTCGGGAACGGTAGCGAATATCAAAAAAACGTTCAGTCATTTCTGTGTGGCTCGGTCCAAAGATCATCTGAGCCAATTTTGGACAAAATTGGACAAAATTTGTAGGAGGAGTAGTGAAAAAACTGTTTTTTTGTTTACATCAATATGGTGTACAGATACATTTAAGGAAAATGACAAATGACACACCGTCAGAATTGGCATTAGCCAGGGAATAAAATGACATAAAGCATACAAATTTTGGATAATGTTTTCAAAGGTCATAAGCGTGTTTGCAAAATTCATTATATCTCTGGATCACTAGGTGGCGCTGTGTTCAACGTTCTCAGGTACCTTCAGGACATTCTGATGATGATATGTACCAATTCTTGTGAAGATATGTCAAATTGTTTAAAAGTTATTGCAATTTATGACAAAATTCAAAATGGCGGACATGTATTTTATCCGATGTTGACAAATTCAATATCCTCGGATTCGGCATGACCCAAGGAATCCACAGACACCAAGATCATGTTCAAAAGTTATTGGCTAAAATAGCCACTTTCCAGATCTCATGAACTGTAGGTGGCGCTGTTCCCAAATTTGCTATAGACCTTCAGATCATGGTTCCGATGAAGCCTACCAATTTTTGTTTCGATTGCTCAAAGTTTGGCCGAGATACAGCCTCTCAACCAATTTTGGGTCGACCTCGTTAAGTTTGTGACATCATAACTTTTGAACAAAGATTAATAAAAAAAATCTGTTAAGTCATTTCTGTGCGGCTTGGTCCAAAGATCATGTGACCAAAGTTTGGACAAAATTGGAGAAAATTTGAAGGAGGAGTAGTGAAAAAATGGAATACTGTACTTCAAAATGGCAGCTACTGTAATGGGGCGGAGTCTTAATGTAAGATGTTGATTGGAATCAGCATGAAGAGAGGAATCAGATGTACTAAATTAGATTTTTCTAGATTAAATGGTTGAAAAGTTATAACCTTTAGAAAAGTGAATTTTTGAACTGGTGGTGGTGCTATAGATTTGGTCATAGAGACTCCAAAATTGGTCCAATCACTATTCATGAGCCAAATTTCATCATTTTCTCATGTTCTGTTGATAGGGCTGCCATAGACTCCCATTGGGGAGGAATAAGAAGAAGAAGAAAACTAACGGATACAATAGGGGTTAAAGCACCTTCGGTGCTTGGCCCCTAATTGAAAAAAAAAAAAATCTGTAACCAGTATCAGAATCTGCCAATATGCTTGTAAAAAATAAAAATAAAATATCAGAATCTGATTTGGCCATGAAAAAATACTGAATACAATCTGGGCTGTCTTTTTCTATCAATTCTTCAAGGTAGATCTTGTCTTTCATAAAGGTCGAGGTCAGGGATCTTAGGCTTAAAAATATTGGTGACCACTGGTTTAGCCAGTCTGTCTGCTTCCTGACCTGGGCCCCAGTTTTCATGTTTCAGCTCTAAGACTGTGTGCCATATTACTAGAGAGAATAGTGGCACCATCCCAGGAGGAATGGATACCATCTCTTTTCAACGGGTCAGGTCTGCCCCAAAAACTTTTCCAATTGTCTATGAACCCGGTATTATTCTGCAGACACCACTTAGACAGCCAGCCATTGAGTGAGGACAGTCTGCTAAGTGTCTCATCACTCCGGCGAACAGGAAGAGGGCCAGAGCAAATTACAGTGTCTGACATTGTACTTCACACACTATTTAATATTAATTTTAGTGATCTCCGACTGACGAAGTCGAACATCATTAGTGCTGACGTGAATAATAATCTCAGAGTATTTACATTTAGCATAAGCCAGCACTTTTAAATTTGCTTTGATGTCAGGCGCAAACGTGACTATGGTGGCTGGTGTCTCTATTTTCATGTTCCGTGTAATAGAATCGCCAGTAACTAGGGCACTTTCAACAGGATTTTCAGTGGGTGCGTCACTGAGTGGGGAGAACCTGTTTGAAGTTCTAATCAGAACGGAACAGCGGTGTTTTGCCCTGCGACTATGTCGTCTCACAGTCACCCAGTTAACAGGTAAGTTAACAGGCTAGCAAAATGCTAACGCTTTGTGATAGCGATTTAGATTAAAAGAAAAAAGCTAGCGACATCAGATTAATGTGATGGGCAATATTAGACAATATCAGATATATGGTGATGAGTAAATCATATTTCGTAATATAAAAACAAGGAATGATAGTAAATAGAGATTCAAAAGAGAGCTATACGGAGCTACTGATGCAATTCACTCAGCAGCGAGGCAGACAGGAGCAATCAATCAGGCAGGAGCAATCAAGTATAGAGCAAAAAGCAAGAATTTTAATATACTAAACACAATATGATTCACTTAAAAAAAATGCTCAACACATAATATTTTAACTATGATTATGGAATCTTTAAACACTGTTTATGTACTAATAATTTTTATTTATTATATTTTTCTAAAATCTATTAATACTTCAATATATAAAAAAAGCACTATGGTAGGGGGTGTCCAATCTCCAGCCCTAATTAAACACACCTGAACCAGTTAATCAAGGTCATTAGGATCAATGAAAACTTCCAGGCTGGTGTGTAGGAGCTAAACATGTAGAGGAATAAACATCTCTGAGCTATGGCCATTACCATAAACTATATCGGTAGTAGGAAAAAAAATACTATGGAAGTCAATGGCTACCGTCAGCTGGTTACCAACATTCTTTAAAATATCTTCTTTTGTGTTCAACAGAAGAAAGAAACTTGTATAGGTTTGGAACAACTTGAGGGGAAATAAATGATGACAGAATTTTCACTTTGGGCTGAACTATCCCTTTAAAGCTGCAGATTCACCTTATGTAGACCTTAAGCTCTTTAAATATTACAAAACAGCCATGTCAGTCACTTTCTCAATAAACACAAGATTTTTTTGTGATTGTGTTTCAGTGGAAACAAACTAAACTGAATGGAATTAAGTTACATTCCTCAAATTTAACAGTGATTCAGGAATATGAATCATCTACCTGATTAAGCAGTAATCAGGGAGCATGAGTTAAGGCACAGGATAGCATCAAGTCCCAGGTCAGGTGATTATGCGGTTGACAACATCAATGTATAATCAATATCAGCATTATCAGGACGGTGCTTCTCTCTCTCTTTTTTTAATTGTCCATCTTCATCTGCCTTCACTTCTACTAAAGGAGCAATGTGCTCTGCAAGCACTGATGGATGCAAGACATGGGCCAGAGAAGTCATGTAAGTATGTCAGGTTCAACACACAAGACTTCTGTATAGGATGCACCTGTGTTTTCTCTCTAGTGAGGAAGCATCAATTAGACTACTGAAAAGTGCACATGCAAAACCAAAATGGGCGTTTACCAATCAGTGGCCAATTTCAAACTACAATAGATGTTTTTTAACCATTTTTCAACAGACTTGCTAAAATCATGAAGGCCCTCCCCTAAACCAAGTTCCCAGTGGATTAGAGCAAATTGGGTAAAGCGGTTGAAATGCCCATCGTGGTGTGAAAACGCCCCACTGATTGGGAAACACCCACTAGTGTTCTGCAGAGATACATACCTGCATGATCTTGTAGTCATCAATTACAAATCACTGTTAGATCAAATCACAATCTCAACCAAAATGATGGTTTCGATCAAAACTCAACATTGTATCAATGTCACCATGCTATCTGGGAATCCATGCCAAGCCAACTTTGCAGCTATTCAGTATCACAAATC
This sequence comes from Ctenopharyngodon idella, assembly GCF_019924925.1. Lineage (NCBI taxonomy): Eukaryota > Metazoa > Chordata > Actinopteri > Cypriniformes > Xenocyprididae > Ctenopharyngodon > Ctenopharyngodon idella. Next base: position 900,135 of record NC_067226.1, read on the forward strand.
AAATGCAAGCTCTGCTCTTAAGTGCCCACTCACATCCTGTTGGGCTGCCTCTCTGTCCAACGTGTGTATCAGGTCCTGCAGTTCTAAAAAGCATAAACATTGGCATTAGTGCCATGGCTCAGTTAGTCTTTATATTCTCAAGAGATGTCAGAAAGGTTTTGTTGCCGTTATGTATTCCTCATCTGATGCCCCCTTCCATTCCTCTGTTTGATATCAGATGACTGGCAGAGTGTGTTAAGCCCCTCTAATGGTATTTCAGAGCAGAGTGTCCAGTGAGAAAAGTGATGGATTACGCTCCCGCCTGTCTGAACTCAATTTGGAGGCAATGCAAAAACACTGGGTTTGTTTTTATAGTTGATGATGTTCTATTGGACCTCTGCCTCCGCGTGCCGCTCACTGAATTTGATAGCCCTAACATGGAAAACGAGATTTCCACTCTCGTCATCAGCTGAGGCCGTTCTGCAGTGCTAATGTTCCTAATTAGATGTTCTTTACTATCTCTTCTGTGGGCTGGTTACACTCGCTTAGTTTACCTGAAAGAATGGGGTGGAATCTACAAATGGATTCTCTTGTGAGAAATATCAGTCATAAGTTTCGCTTAGTTTGGGGTTGAGGAGGAATTTGTCTCAAGTGGTTCCTTACTGCCACTGACTGATTGCATTTGATTGTCCCTGAAGGCTTCTTCTGCCACTCTGATTGAGGTGAAAGCTATCACTTTTGTGGAGTATCGTCTCTCTGGTAGCATCTGGACCAATCAGACACACACAAATTATTTATTACATTTAGCGAATAATCCAGCAAACTCACTCTCCCAACAAAGGTCTGTGAACCATCCCCCAAAAGTGCAACTAACATCCCAAATGCAGCTAACACCATCTGGTTACAGGACACTATCTGGTTACAGGACACAGGAGGACTGATAAGGTTTATGGAGTTTTGACTCTCACTTAATTCTCATTGAAAAGGACAAATAAACCCTTTTAACCCTATATATATTCTATATATAACCACTTGAGAAACGTATCAAAATGTATTCGATTTCACTATGTGATCATTCCATTATAGTGTTTTGCCTATGTATTAATCCTTGAATGCATGTGTTAGTATTACTTGATTAATCAAGATATATATATATATATATATATATATATATATATCACTTTTGATATCTACCTATTTGTATTTTAATGAACTACATGATCACGTATGTTATATGTTGATACCTATGTAACATATTAGTATTATCAGAATCTCGAAGGTTCTTCTCTTAAACACCCAGTCAAATTACATATGCAAATACCTGCTAGAGGACAAAGGATCGTAAAGTTTCCCAAAGGAGGCCTTGCCTTTCCATTCACCAAAGATCCTCTGACTGGTTCTCTCTTATCAAGACAACATCAGCAAAGATCAATTGGAGCTTCAACAAATTGCATCAGGACAGTTTAATTCAAATGGGAGAGACATGCAAGTATCAAACTTAGTCTCATTATTTGATACATTAAGTATCCTTACCCCTTTTAAAAAAGGGCATGTTAGAACTAAACGGATGGTTTGTTCAAGGCTGTTTGAATTGTTTGAATTTCAAACAATGCTATAACTTCTTGCTTTCCTGTATTCTGCTTCAGCTCTTTTTCCCTTGGTAAACTGTATGCATGTATGTGGGTGTATGTTAGAGTAGTTTAAGTGTTTAGTCTAGTTAATAAAGTCTTGTTCATGTCACACGAAAAGTTGTCCGTGTTTCATGCGCATATGCTGGAGTCCCTTATCATGCAGATTTTGACTACATGCTCTCAGTAGTACTGTACAGTAAGAAAGTGTCAGGGAATGAACACAGACAGAGGATCCAAGTGCAAGAATAACAATATTTATTGACAGGAAAATGCTGTACAATAACTTCACTCCAAGGGTCAGTCGAGGCAGAGGCTGTGGCGTGCAGAGTGGCGAGGCACTGGGTGGCGCAGGGCTACAGCGGGTATCAGAGAACAAGGATAATCCAACCCAGAAAACAGGGCACACGACGAAAGTCCAGAATCCAAAAACCAGGAAGAAACACACAGAGAACACGACACCGGGAACAGCCTGCAACGAACTGACAAAGACCACATAAAGACATGCACAATATATAACAACCACTAACAAGACACGGCTGGCAACAGATCGCAATCAAACCATAATGGGTGACGCCCACACAATCATTCACTCACACCCAACACACACACACACACACACACAACAACACACGAGGGTGAGTAAGTGAATCCATGAACCGTGACAGAAAGTTATTTTCCATACCCCGAAAATGAACATTTCTTAGAATTAATAAACAATTAACACTGAGTGTTCCCTGGACAAACAGGTTAATTGATTGTAATATTAATTTTACTACATTAAGTTAATTCTATTAACTGATCCAAATATTTATAATTAATTATAACTAGTTCTAATTAATTATTCATATTTATTTTGAACTAATTTGCTACATAAATGGTGGAGAATGTGGGCATGATTAAACAAAGATTATGAGCTTAAACCACTGTCAACCTAAAAGTGTGCATTTGATAATTCCAGCCGGAATACGACATGTGATACGCATTTAGGTCGCTAGTTGCTGGCTTGTTTAAATGCAGATAAAGTGATAGCTTGAATTGACATCTCTACTGTAATTGAAAGAGTCTTGACACATTTTAGCATATGTTCAAATAGTATCAGTGTAAAGTTAATCTGATTTTAGCAAAGAAACCCTAATTTCAGAAAGTGTAAATCTGTTTTGAAAAAGGAATCTCAGCTCAGCAGCATGTGAACTGTACCAGAATTGATTATTCTGCTTTGGTTGAAGAAATCCCAATTGAAGTATTGCTTAACCTGTTTCTGATGAAGAAATCTCAGTACAGTGTTATATAAATGTAGAGTTGGGTGATGCTCCCCTTTCTACAGTGTAAATGCCTTACTAATTATAGTTAGATTGATGCCATTCATCTAAACTTTAACTGTGCATCTGCAAGCATAGCTACCTGGTGATCAAAACTGTGTTTCACTCACTGAAAGAAACATTAGTATTCATGCACAAGATGGATGTAACTATGTATGCTTAACCCTCTGGGCCCTGGAGGTGTTTTGACATGCCCTGACATTTGTGCTTATTTCTGTTACTTTTAACATTTTCATGGCTAAAGTCTGATTACACTGTTGTTCACAAGACTTTTGAAAAATATATGATGTAGGCTAGAATTTTTTGCTTCAAAACAATGTGAAAACCATCCTTCCCACTCATTCACAAAAAATAATATATTGATTTACAATTTGTAAGGCGTGTTATACTGAGATGAGTGAAATCGACTGAAATACATAATAATACTGAAATAAAATGTATCAGGAATGTATTAAACTGCACATTAACATTTAGGCTCTCTATATAATATATATTAAATACCATAGAGGTAATATGAATGTTTAGACGCTTTGCATAACAGAAATACATTATTTTTTAAAGTATAATAAAATAGAAAAACATTATTTTAAATTGTAATAATATTTCACAGTATTGCTGTTTTTTTCAGTATTTTTATCAAATAAATGCAGGCTTGATGATCATGAGACTTCTTTTAAAAACATTATAAATATCTGTTATCAGCATACTCACAGATGTTTTTTTCTTTTATCTCATAGATTTGAGAATCATAGTGACCAGATATTGGCCCACACTGGGCATTCTGAATGAATATAATGGTGAGATCACTGACTGGAAGCAGGAAAGGATTTTTTTTTTCTCCAGTGCAGAAACACAAAACACCTTGGAATGCCAGGTAAGTGATGTTCACTTATATCTTTGAACAGGATTTATTTCCAGGTAAAACTGTATATTCAAAATGTGCCCTCATTTATTCAAAATGCGTCTCATTTATATTGTTAACTATATTCTGAATAAACTACAAAAAAACTACTTTGTACTTTGATTTTTTTAGTGTCTTCTCACATAGCCTACCTGACTGAAAGGGCTCATTATGCGGGTCATTATGCAGGTCATTATGCGGGTCTTTGTCTTCTCAGGTGTGAATCACAGCATTATTCATGAAGATTCACGCCTCCTGCGTACTGTCTTGACAAAAAGTGTTTTACAAAATTTAAATCAATATATTGTTTTATATGAACGAGTAGGCAGGATAATTTTTACATCATTTTGAAGCAAAAATTCTAGTCTACAACCTCCAATATCCAGAAGTCTTGTGAACACATATTTAATATTAATTTTGTGACCGTATTTCAGTGACTTAAGTTTTTTGTTTTTTCAATAACCACACATAAAGGTTATTTTTAAAGGTTAAAAATACAAACATGTACATACATGTTGCTCACATATTATGGTAGCTTAGTACGTGCTGAATACAGTGTAATGACATTTTTGCCATTAATATGTTTATAAGCAACTGAAAAAGCACAAATGCCAGGGCATGTCAAAACTTCTCCAGGGCCCCAAAAATCCTCAGACCCCAGAGAGTTAAGAGTCACGGCTGCTTTAAGAGGCGCGGCTTGCGAGCTCTGAATGGGTAACATCATATCAGTCTGATCATTCTAAAAAGATATAGCAATTTACTAGACATCTGGGCCCAGGTCTGTGGATAGTTTGGGGCTTGTAGCATTAAAGCTCTAGGAGGAGTAGCAGTCAGAAAATGTAGTCTCAGAAGAAAAATAATAACTAGAAGATAAAGTTCGTAAACAAACTTTGATGTTGGCTTGGCAACGCCGCGATGGGCAGCCTGAGGCAAAAGAGCCAACACACATGTATGTTTGGCCGCAAAGAAATAAAGAAGGAATTTCTTGTATTTAGGGCTGTAACAAACAATTGCTGTGATGATTGATGGATCTGTCGATTCTTCAAATGGGTAACTTCGTATCAGGCGATCAACTAACCTGTTCAATAAACTGTTTAAAACATGCAGTCACCCCATCAATACTGAGATTCTAGATGGTATAAACAAAGATATAATGAATCTTGACAAACTGAGAACAGAATCGAAACTGTCTCGTGTCTCTCTCTCTCTCTCATCTGCTCATGCTGGGAGCAGCAGAGGCGTCGGCGACACGACGTGCCTCCAATGCACAAATCTTTGCATAGATGCCACACATCATTAACACAGTAACACAGTCATACAAACAAAGAAGCTCTTTGATGCGTTCTTGTGCTCGCTTGAATGAAATGTATTTTGGACATGATGAAGCGAGAATGGACAAGCTTCGGAGCGCGAGCTGTATTAGAGACGCGAGCCGTCTCTGTGTCACTCAAAAACGCATCCAAAATCTAAATGTAAGTCTTTAATCTGTTCCTGTGATAGAATATTGTCAAATCGCTGGAATGTTTTATTTAAAAGGTGTAAGACGTCATCCGATCAATATTTCCAGTTGACATTAACAAACAACTTGTGAAGTGCTCTCTTTGTAACATTATTTGTCATTTGACTGGGCTGAAAACAAGATGATTTCTTATCCAGCTTCTTCCAGTGGACGGTACTGCTCCTCTAGAGGGCGCATTTTTGCTCTGTCTATGTAAGTCTATGGAAAAATTCTGACTTTTAAAAAATTAATATTAAAAAAATCTGTACATCTGATCTGTCTAAAAAGATATAGCAACTAACTAGACACTAGCGCCAAAGTCTGTGGCGAGTTTGGTGCTTGTAGCATTAAAGCTCTAGGAGGAGTAGCAGTCAGAAAATTTAGGAACAGAAGAAAAATAATGTTTAAGTAGAATATCAGTATGTTGGCTTGGCAAAGCCTCGATGGGCAACCTGAGGCAAAAGAGCCAATGCACATGTCTGTTCGGCCGCAAAGAAATAAAGAAGGAATTTCTTGTATTTAAGGCTGTAACAAACAATTGTTGTGATGATCTGTTGATTCTTTTATCGATTAATGTATTGATTATTTATTTGCTCCACTTTATATTGGGTGCCTTTAACTACTAAGTACTAACATGTACATTGATCATTTAATTATTGTGTAAATGTTTTTACATTTGTACTGATATTTTTAAAAATACCTGCATGTATCAACAGTAGGGCTGCAACATATGATTATTTTGATAATCGATTAATCTACTGATTATTGAAACGATTAATCGTTGTCTTAATTCCGGAGATTAAATATCTGCTTGAATACTTCTATGAAGGAACTGAAGTCACTGCCGCTTTAAGAGGCGCGGCTCAGCTCGTGAACTGTGTGTGTGTTTAACATCGTATCAGGCGATCAACTAACCTGTTCAATAAACTGTGTAAAACATGCAATCACCCGATCCATACTGAGATTGTAGATGGCTTTTCACTGTATATTAATGTTATATAAATCGCACCGTGCAGCTGTCTCGTGTGTCTGTCTCTCTCTCATCTGCTCATGCTGAGAGAGACAGCAGAGCCGGCGACACGACGTGCCTCTTTAATGCACAAATCTTTGCACAGATGCCACACATCATTAACACAGTCATACACACAAACACTTAAACAAAAGCTCTTTGATGCATTCTTGTGCTCGCTTGAATGAGGTTCGCCATGTATTTTGGACATGATGTCGTTGAAGCACTGATAGAAGCGAGAATGGACAAGCTTCAGAGCGTGAGCTTTATTAGAGATGCGAGCCATCTCTGTGTCACAAAAACGCTTAAATGTTTTATTTAGCAAGGTTAAAAATCACATGCAAATGACGAACATAGTGAGGATGCGTTGCAGTGGGCACTCGCGTTAAGAGACGGAATTCGCAGCTCTTTCTGTCAAACAAAACAGCTTGCATTTACTGAATGTGCCACTTTAATGCGTTCTTGTGATAGAATCTTGTCAAATCGCTTGAATGTTTTATTTAGCAAGGTTGAAAAGGTCAAATTCCAATACCCCCTTCCTCTAGTACCCCCTGCACTCGAACAGCTCCATTCAGCTAAATGGTTCACCAAACTTGACCTACGCAATGCCTACAATCTGATCCACATCAGGGAGGGGGATAAGTGGAAGACAGCTTTCTATACCACATGTGGGCACTACGCGTACCGGGTTATGCCCTTCGGGGCTGGTCAACAGTCCCTCTGTCTTCCAAGCTTTTATCAATGATGTATTCCGTGACATGCTTGGCAGATGGGTCATAGTATACATGGATGACATTCTGGTCTACTCCAACTCTTTTGAAGAACACGTTAAGCATGTCAGGGCAGTTCTCCAACGTCTGATCTCCCATCGCCTATTTGCCAAGGCGGAAAAATGCATGTTTCATCAAACTTCCACGACATTCCTAGGCTATGTGGTCAGTCCTGATGGAGTAACTATGGATGATCGTAAAGTGCAAGCTGTCTTAAACTGGCCTCGTCCCACAACCATCAAAGAGATGCAGAGATTTCTCGGTTTCGCTAACTTTTACAGACGATTCATTTGTAACTTCATCGCAGCCCCTCTTACTTCAATGAACAAGGGAGGGAAAGGTTGTCTAACTTGGTCTCCAGAGGCCGACAGGGCTTTCAATCATCTGAAAGAACATTTCTCCACGGCACCCATATTACATCACCCTGATCCTGAACTTGAGTTCATGGTTGAGATTGATGCTTCAAGCACTGGAGTTGGAGCTATCCTCTCGCAACGTCAGGGTAATCCGTCCAAACTCTTCCCCTGTGCTTATTTCTCTTGTAAACTCAATCAAGCAGAACAGAATTATGATGTGGGGAACCACAAACTTCTTGCAATGAAGACAGCTTTCGAGGAGTGGTGGCATTGGCTAGAGGGAGCCAAATACCCCTTCTTCCAAATACGTCCTCACTGATCATCGCAACCTTGAATATCTTCGCTCAGCCAAAAGACTCAACCACTGACAGGCCAGGTGGGCTCTGTTTTTGTGTGTTTGACTGGAGTAGGTTTCTATTCTGGGCCGAGTATGCACAAAATTCCCTACGCAAGCCATCCACTGGTTTCACCCCCTTTCAGTGTGTGCTCGGTTTTCAGCTACCCCTCTTCCCATGGTCAGGTGAACCCTCAGACTTACCCACCATCAACGACTGGCTCAGAAGAAGTGAAGCCACCTGGAATGAGGCTCACAATCACCTCCAACTTGCTGTCAGGAGACAAAAAAGATCAAGCTGATCGCCATAGACGTCCCAGTTTAGAGTTCACCCCAGGATCATGGGTCTGGCATTCCACCAGAGACCTCCGGTTAAGACTACCCTGCCGCAAACTCAGTCCCACGTACGTGGGTCCCTTCAAAATCGTTAAACAAATAACTCCTGTATCTTATTGTTTGGCTTTACCATCCCAGTACCGTATCTCATCCACTTTTCATGTTTCTCTGCTCAAAGCCACTGGTGCTCCGAGAGGGGTGGACAATCTAGAAGAGGCCCGGACCCAGGGACCCCCTCCTCTAATCATCGACAGAGAGGGTCAAAGAGATCCTGGACTCCAGGTGCCGAGGTGGAATTCTACAGTACCTTGTAGACTGGGAGGCGTATGGACCAGAGGAGAGGTCTTGGGCCGCTGCTAAAGGACTTTCTGGACTCCACTCTAACTACAGACTTTCATCTGACCCATCCGGATAGACCTGCCCCTCGTCCTCGTGGAAGACCTCGGTGACATTAGCCTTCTCACATCAGGAGCCATTCGCAGGGAGGGGGCTCTGTAATGAATCCGGCCTCTGTGGTTCCCCCCGATCATCACCAGAGGTCACCATCACGGGAATATTGACTTTCACTCACACACTCCATTTCCCAGAAGCCCTGTACCTGGCTCTGATCACGAGCCCAGCTGCACCTCATTACCTGGACTATTTAAGTGGCCATTTCACACACACACTTTGCGAAGTCTTGTTTTTTCCCTAGCTGACATATCTAAGCGTTCTATTTTCTCTTGTTGGATTACTGTGTTTGACCTTGGACTGTTTTCTCTCGTGTGGATTATTGCTGCCTACCTCTGACCCTTTGCATTGTTTCATGGACTATTGTTTACTGCCTGCCGCCTGCCTCGACCCCACGCCTGCCTTACTTCTCTGATTACTGTCTTATCTACCCTGTCTGCTGTTCATCGACCCTGTTTGTACGACTAAGATTGTTATTAAAAAAAGCTGCAAATGGATCCTCATTCTGTCGACCCCTCATTACAATAGGAGCCAATGGCTCCTTAATGAATTTTTTTGTCTGGAGCCCTGATAAGATGTTAACCTGAATTTAGGCAATAAAAAATAATAGATCCTTCAATTAGGATTATGTGTAAGAGACTGTAAGTTTTGCCTCTAAAAGTAAACAAAGCTTAGTAAAAGAGTGTTTGTGTTGGTTTTCAATTGGGCTTGACACACAAGACCTTTGTTGTCTGTGAATGTTTCTAGCACACGTCCCATTACCCAAGAGTTTCCCGGTGCAGAATCATCAGCAACCAATACAATGTCTCCAGGCTTGAGATTTTTCATTAGGCTTTGCCACTTTTGTCTTTCTTGCAGGTCTGGTAAGTACTCTTTGATCCAGCACTTCCAAAATAGGTCAGCCATGTACTGAACCTGGCACCACCTACGTCTGGAATATAGGTCTACTTTAGGGGTGAAACGGTTCTCGGTAAAAAAATCGAACCGTTCCGTTCTGCACACTCGGTTCGGTGCACCACGGTTCATCTCATATCTGACGACGCATACGCATCTATAATATGGTTTGTAGAAAATAAATAAAACAGACAGACAGAGTTAGGCTAATGTATGTTTCTGTCGATGGATACACATTCAGCACATGCTGCTATATATCTGCGTTTAACACTCAGGGGTCGGCTGGTCGCACCGGCGATACCACCGTGCTTTTTTCTTATCAGTATGAAAGAGACTCAAAATACTCCATCAATGTTGCACATACAATTAAGAGTTATACACCATTTTAATCTGTGAAATATCTTCTTTTATTTGTGTACACTCAGAGTAAAAACAAAATGTTGTTTTTTTTTGTAAAATAAAGAAAACTAACATGATGCGTGATCTGTCGTCTCCCTCTGAACGAAGTCCAATCTGATAGTTCTCAGAAAATGCACTGTAACTTAGTAAATACTAATCACAAAAAAATTACACTTATGTCTAAAGAAAGGTTGAAATGTCAGATTTTAAATCATGTAAGTCAAATTGAAAACAAAAATTCTCTGTTTATGTAATCTGAATGAAAAGAGACACATGTCATACGCCCGTGATTCAGCTCATTATCCACTAATGCGGCTACGCCCACTGAGCGAGCGCTATTCAGACGCAAATTCTGAGGCAATACATGTATACATCGTTGCAATCGTGTATTTATTATCTTGAAAGTGTTTATCTGCATGTTATAGCGATCTCTGGAAACCTCTGTTAGTTCCTGGAATGTCACATGATATGCCTCTTCTTTTACTGAGATATTTGTGGACTAAAGGTGCACAGAGCGCCCTCCGGCTGCAAGTATGAATTGAAAACACAGTATGCAGCGCTCACAGTGATGACAATAAATATTGAATAAATATTACTCCTCTGTATAGAAAATTGACATAAATATATGAGAATCCATCAATATTTCTCCAAATGTGCATGCTTTTAAGCATATTAAGAAATTACGGTCAATATAAGATTTTAAGAGTCAAAATGTGAAGCTTGAGTCTTAGATCTTTTTAATGATGTATAGTTTGTCAACTGCACATTAACATTTAGGCTATATAATATAACAAATATATTAGCCTATATGAAATGCCATAGAGGTAGGAATGTTCAGATGCTTTGCATCACATAAATACATTATATTTTAAAGTATATTAAAATAGAAAACCATTATTTGGTTAGAGACTTAAGACTTCTTTTAAAAAAAATGTGTCCAATCTTTTGACTGGTACTGTAATTTAACATAGGCCTATACAAAATTTTCTTCACATGATGTGCAATAATACGTGCATGCATGAGATCACAAAAATCATGTTTTTTTTTTGTCAAGAGTGGACATTAATCCTCTTATCAGCATGATCACAGAGGGTTTTTTCACAGCCTACCTGACTGAAAGAGCTCATTATGCGGCTCATTATGCAAATCTTTTGTCTTCTCAGGTGTGAATCACGGCATTATTCATGAAGATTCATGCCTCCATGCATACTGTGTTTCTTGACAAAAAATGTCTTAGAAAATTTAAATCTCTCTATTGTTTTATATGAACGAGTAGGCAGGATAATTTTTACATCATTTTGTAACAAAAACTCTAGTCTACAACCTCCAAAACCCAGGAGTCTTGTGAACATAGATTTAATATATATTTTTGGCCTTATTTCAGTGACTTAAGTTTTTTGTTTTTTCAATAACCACGCATAAACGTTATTCCTTCAAAAATTCCACAGACATGTACATACATATTCCTCACATATTATTGTAGCCTAGTTCGTGCTGAACACAGTGTAATGACACTTTTGTCATTAATATGTTTATGAACAACTGAAAGAAGCACAAATGTCAGGGCATGTCAAAACTTCTCCAGGGCCCCAAAAATCCTCAGACCCCAGAGGGTTAAACTAAACTCATTTAAGCCTTGCCAATTTAAACATTCAAGTGCAAGGCGCGAAACAGAACTTGTGTACTGATCCGTGTATTATGTCTTAAAGAGACAGCAGCCCTTGCATTCCTGCTGTCTGAATGTGTTTTTAATGTTAATCAAACAACAAAAGACAAGGAAATCACTCATTGCTTATGACTGAATAGTAACTTAATAATTAATAATGATTAATCTTTATTTAATTTATACAGTGAAGATTATATTGGGGGTTGAAAATTCACTGTACACCTTTTGCAAGCAATGTGGTTTGAATCCTGTCATTATTCAAACTTTGTATAGCCTTTCGCAACTCCGTTTCTGCCCCAATAAAATTCGTTCCATTGTCAGTCCTGATTGTTTGAACCTGACCCCTTCTAGAAACGAATCTCTTCAGTGCATGAATGCACGAGTCAATATCCAAAGAGCTAGCAATCTCAATGTGAACAGCTCTTAACATCAGGCAAGTAAAGATTACCCCATATCTTTTAATCAGTGTCCTTCCTCTTTTTATTTGAAATGGGCAAAAATAATCAATGCCTACATTTGTGAATGGTCTGGCAATAGTCTGTCACAGGGAAGGTCAACCATAAATTGTTTGTCTGTAATGCTGCGCTGGCATTTACAAACGGTGCATTGAGACAAGTTTTTTTCTTATGGCAGTTTGCACTTTTGGAATCCAGTATTTTTCTTGCAACTTCGATAACATGTGATTATGGCTGCTATGTCCTACACCTATGTGAATTGATCTTAAGATCAGATGTGAAACATGGTGGTCCTTTGCTAACATTGCAGGATACTTGGACTCCTCAAGCATAGCCTATCTGCTTAGTCTGCCACCTAATCTTAGGATTTTGTCTTGTAAAACTGGTGACAACCTAAAAAGAGCGCTACTGCGTTCCAGTTTTACCTTGCTGGAAGGCTTTGATTTCCTCAGAAAACATGATTGTTTGGCTGTAGCGAATGATCTATTTCTCAGCATTTTCAGTGTCATTTACAGTTAACCCTCTGGGGTCTGAGGATTTTTGGGGCCCTGGAGAAGTTTTGACATGCCCTGACATTTGTGCTTTTTTCAGTTGTTCATAAACATATTAATGACAAAAGTGTCATTACACTGTATTCAGCATGAACTAGGCTACAATAATATGTGAGGAACATGTATGTACATGTTTGTGTTTTTGAAGGAATAACGTTTATGCGTGGTTATTGAAAAAACAAAAAACTTAAGTCACTGAAATAAGGCCAAAAAAAAAAAAGAAATCTGTGTTCACAAGACTTCTGGGTATTGGAGGTTGTAGACTAAAAATGATGTAAAAATTATCCTGCCTACTCATTCATATAAAACAATAGAGAGATTTAAATTTTCTAAGACATTTTTTGTCAAGAAACACAGTATGCACGGAGGTGTGAATCTTGATGAATAATGCCGTGATTCACACCTGAGAAGACAAAAGATTCACATAACGAGCTGCATAATGAGCTTTCAGTCAGGTAGGCTGTGAAAAAACCCTCTGTGATCATGCTGATAAGAGGATTAATGTCCACTCTTGACAAAAAAAAAAACATGATTTTTGTGATCTCATGCATGCACGTATTATTGCACATCATGTGAAGAAAATTTTGTATAGGCCTATGTTAAATTACAGTACCAGTCAAAAGATTGGACACATTTTTTTAAAAAGAAGTCTTAAGTCTCTAACCAAATAATGGTTTTCTATTTTAATATACTTTAAAATATAATGTATTTCTGTGATGCAAAGCGTCTGAACATTCCTACCTCTATGGCATTTCATAGAGGCTAATATATTTGTTATATTATATAGCCTAAATGTTAATGTGCAGTTGACAAACTATACATCATTAAAAAGATCTAAGACTCAAGCTTCACATTTTGACTCTTAAAATCTTATATTGACTGTAATTTCTTAATATGCTTAAAAGCATGCACATTTGGAGAAATACTGATGGATTCTCATATGTTTATGTCAATTTTCTATACAGAGGAGTAATATTTATTCAATATTTATTGTCATCACTATGAGCACTGAATACTGTGTTTTCAATTCATACTTGCAGCCGGAGGGTGCTCTGTGCACCTTTAATCCACAAATATCTCTGTAAAAGAAGAGGCATATCATGTGATATTCCAGGAACTAACAGAGGCTTCCAGAGATCACTATAACATGCAGATAAACACTTTTCAAGATAATAAATACACGATTGCGACGATGTATACATGTATTGCCTCAGAATTTGCGTCTGAGTAGCGCTTGCTCCGTGGCCATGGCCGCATTAGCGGATAATGAGCTGAATCACGGGACGTCTGACATGTGTATCTTTTCATTCAGATTACATAATCAGAGAATTTTTGTTTTCGATTTGACTTACACAATTTAAAACCTGACATTTCAACCTTTCTTTAGACATAAGTCTAATTTTTTTGCGATTAGTATTTACTAAGTTACAGTTCATTTTCTGAGAACTATCAGATTGGACTTCGTTCAGAGGGAGACGACAGATCACGCATCATGTTAGTTTTCTTTATTTTACAAAAGGCACAACATTTTGTTTTTACTCTGAGTGTACACAAATAAAAGAAGATATTTCACAGATTAAAATGGTGTATAACTCTTAATTGTATGTGCAACATTGATGGAGTATTTTGAGTCTCTTTCATACTGATAAGAAAAAAGCATGGTGGTATCGCCGGCGCGGCCAGCCGACCCCTGAGTGTTAATGTAACACCTGACAGTGAAGCTTTGAAGTATTCCATTTCCTTTTCAAGTTCAGAATTTGCAGTTACATTGTGTCTTAGAGTTAACTTCCAGATCATTGCCAGATGTCTTAAGAGTGTTACTTGGCGTTTTTGGCCACTCTGCCTCAAGAGGACTTACTGTAGATGCTTTCCTTAAAGCAGATTCATGGCTTACAGGTCCATCCTTTCTGACAAAGCCAGAATCAATGTCAGCTGGGTTGGAAAAAGAACTCACATACCTCCATTGTGACACTTTTGAGAGCTCTCTGATTGCAGTTACCCTGTTGGCCACAAATGTACGGAATCGTGTGCTTTCATTGTTGAGATACTTTAGGACTGAAGTACTATCTGTCCAAAATACAGACTCCTGAAGAATCAAGTCCAATTCAGATTTCAGCATATTATCCATTCTATCAGCCATTGTAGCTGCAGTGAGCTCAAGACGTGGCATCGTAACTTCTTTTACTGGAGCAAACCTTGCTTTACCCTTACAAAAGATTACTGCAGTTTTTTGGACATGAAAAACCTGCAATATTGCAGTATAGCCTATAATAATAGATATCTGAATTTTTACTGGAGTACAATTGCAGTATTACTGCAATACATCTAAAGTACTAGTAAAATAAAAATGCAATACAACTGCAATACAGCTGAAGTATTACTCAAATAAAGCTGCAATACAACTGCAGTATTACTGCAATACAGCTGAAGTAGAACTAAAATACAACTGCAGTATTACTGCAATACAGCTAAAGTAGTACTAAAATTATAATGCAATACAGCCGCTTCCCTGTGCTCCAGCCGATCTTCTTCGATAATTCCCTGTGCTCCAGCCATCTACTTTGATGCTTTCCTGTGCTCCAGCCATCTACTTTGATATCTCCCTGTGCTCCAGCCATCTCCTGTGATACTCCTCTGATCTTCCACAATCTCCTATTCAAGTAACCTGCTCTCAAACACGCATCTGTATCGCTTACCTGCACACTCACCTGTACTCCTTGTGTCCTTGTCTGCTGTGTCTTGGTGTTGGCTTCCTCAGGCTAAACCTGGTGTCACATCTCCATGTAGTTATTCTTATCATCATCATAATAATCATCATCATACAATACCTCCACTGTGCTGTTGTTGTTACTCACCTTGTAACCTTCAGTCAAAATGACATGCTTTCTCTTTGTAAATGTTTTCTCGTATGCATTTACATTATTCCACAATGTAAATACTACCTTACCAGATTTTAAAAAAAAGACAAAAACTTTACTGGCCAAGTGTACTCACTTAAGGAGTTATGGTTTAAGCTCTGAGCACTTCACACACACACACACACACACACACACACACACACACACACACACGCCTATATTACTAACAGGGGACTATCACTCTACACTGGCCAAGAGGGGACCAAGAGGGGCAGGGTGTTTCGTGTCATTTTGAAGAAACAAAAATGACATACAAAATTTTCTTTTAAGGTCTTTATAAAAATATGCCAAGAGGGGACCTGCAACTCTGACCGATGTCTACCTGTCCAACAGGGGACCTCCATAGCCTGCAATGGAGTTGTGTGTGTGAACAGTGAACTGGCAGTGAAGTCATTATGTAACTTTATATAATTATATATTGTTCACACAGGTATCAGGGATCACAATAGGCATAAATATATACAATATACAAATTAAAAAAAAAAGAATGACCAAACCATCAGTTGTTAAAATTTGTAAACTATGAATTGCTTGAGGAAAAACCATTTGAATCTGTTTTAAATACAACAGGGAAAAAAATACAGTCGGCCAGACGGCAACAGTTCAAAAACTAATGTTGTGGACATTACAGAAGAGTAATTTCTTTAAGAAATTTATTCTCTGTTGTGGCTTCATACTTACAGTATATGATCAGTTCACATATCCCATTTAAGCTTATTGTCAAGTACACCAAGATATTTATAATTTTGGACTGATTGTACTGGCTGCCTGTTAATTAAAAATAATTTCTGCTCTCTAAAATCAATAGACATTTCCTTTGTTTTGGAGATGTTTAGAGTGAGATTTGATTTCTTGCACCAATTTAAAAAGATATCAAGGACTGGACTGTGTTCCTCCTGCCCATCATATAAGAGACTCACTAGCCGTGTTTCCACTGTTGAGCCAAAAACTTCAAAACTTGCTGCATTTAAAAATGCTCAGTTGGCTCAATTAAATTATGTGAACTGAACACTGGCACTTTATTTGTTAAACCAACCAAAGTTCCCTTTCAGTCGGTCACATTCAACATACGTCAGTAGTGACCGACGAATTGGGATATCGCTAGAGAGCCCTATCTGCTTCGAGTAAACTTACAACAAGCCAATGGAATTGGTGTGCGATATTTGCATATTGCGCACCGCCCCCGCCAGGTGGTATAAATAGGGGAGCAGATGCAATCGCACTCTGTCTTTCGCTTCGGAGCCAACTGTGGTGTTCCTGCCTTGGCTCTCAGCTATTTTGACTTGGAGTTAAACTCACAAAGCCTTGAAGAGATTTTCAGCGGTCTTGTGTTGGTTTTACGGCACTTTACAGCGAGGTCGCGAGCTGCAGAGGAGCCTGAGCTGTGTGCTCTCAACTGCTGTTTTTACAGCATATTTCCAAAAACTCACCTGTCTTTGACGGTTGCGATTTGGGCCGGTTCCCTGCTTTGTGATCGGAGAGTGGTGTACCCGATCACATCGCGGCTGATCCCTGTGTGCTTCGGCAAAAGATCAGAGCTGATTCCCCTTCTAAAAGAGCTTCACAGACGAACCCTGCGTCTTTTTCGTCTGTGCGTTACTGGATGCGGTCGTTCCCTGGTCCCCGCTGACGGTCACAATCGCTGCATCACATGTCTGGGTGTTCAGCATGCTGAAGCAGCTTTTGTGGATAGTTTATGTTCTCATTGTGGAAACATGACTATCTCAGTGTTGAGATCGAAACTCTCATTTCCCGGGTTTTCAGGGAGCAGGGGTCCCCTCCCCTATGCCCCGTTCCGCCGTTTTCTCTGGCTTCGGCCGGGGTGATGGTGCGTCAGCATGTAGGCAGGGTGATTTGAGGATTACGGTCAGGCCCCCTGCCCCCTCTACAACACTGCAGCCTGTCGTGCTGCCGCTGGATAGTCCTGGTCCCTCTACGGAGGCTATGCTTTCCCGGGCCCCCGAGAAGGTCGGGCTCATGTGGAACCCTCCACCGCGTCCCGAACCATCTCGGCTGGATGATTGGTATCTTGGGGAGGCCCACGCTGGTCCTCAGCGTCCCGCCCCAGCGCCATTCTTCCCGGAAGTGCATGAGGAGGTGACCATGTCCTGGAGAGCGCCCTATAGCGTTCGTGCCAGGGCTGGTCCCTCCTCTGCCTTCACCACCTTGGATGGCGGAGAGGCCAAGGGGTACCCTGGGATCCCCCCAGTCGAGCGGTCCGTTGCGATGCAGCTGTGTCCAACGGCCGCTGGCTGGCGCGGTGAACTGCGTCTCCCATCCCAGACCTGTAAATTCTCCTCAGGTTTTACGGAGAAAGCTTACAGAGCCTGTGGACAGGCCGCCTCCGCTCTGCATGCCATGGCCCTTTTGCAGGTGTATCAGGCAAAAGCGCTTATGGATATGCCCCAGGCTGGCCTTGACCAGCAGCTCCCTAAGCAGCTGTTGGTCAAGGCCACCCTGGGGCACGGGGGAGTCCAGGAACCGATACTTATCGGTTCCTGGACTCCCCCGTGTCTCAGGTCGGCCTATTCGGTGACGCAGTCGAGAGCTTTGCCCAGCAGTTCTTGGTCACACAGAAGCAGGCTGAGGCCATCAAACATGTCCTGCCCCGGCGGTCCGCTGCTGCCTTCACCCTGCCGCTGGCCACACAGCCTCAGTCTGCTCGTCGCCGAGGGCGCACGCCTGCGTCGTCCTCCGCCTCTGCTAAGTTGGCAAAGCAGCAGCCCACACCCGCCAAACAGCAGGGAGCCGGTCGCGGACGTGGCGCCCAGCCCGCTCAAGCCAAGCCAGGTGGCAAAAGGTCGAAGAAGCGGCCCTGAGACGGGCGACCTGGAGGAGAGGAATTCAGCTCTGCGGGCGAGGATGCCAGCATCTCTCCCACCCCCGGAAGAGGGCCGGGGGGAATTTGTGTGTTGTCCTGTCCCTCTGCTGGCTCTCTGGAGTCCAGCGGTACCCACCTTTTCACAAAGAGAGGGCTGCTATGCCGTCCAAGTCAGGTCCCAGCACTCTGCTTCGCTGCCCCACTCCCGGTACGCCTGTGGTGCCTTTGGTCCCGCTGGCTCGGTGTCTGGAAGCCTGGATAGCGCTCCCCAGCCCGTCCCGTCCCTGGCTCATTCGCACTATCAGACTCGGCTATGTGATTCAGTTCGCCTGAATCACCTTTTCGAATGCATCCGTCCCCAGGATTGGTTTGCAGCGATCAACCTGAAGGATGCGTACTTTAATGTCTCGATTCTGCCTCAACACAGACCCTTCCTATGGTTTGCGTTCGAGGGTTGGGCATATCAGTACAAGGTCCTACCCTTCGGGCTTGCCCTGTCGCCCTGCGTCTTTACGAAGGTTGCGGAGGCGGCCATTGTTCCGCTCAAGGAACAGGGCATTCGCATTGTCAACTACCTCGACGACTGGCTCATCCTGGCCAGCTCGCGGGAGCTAGCTCACCTCAGCCGGTTGGGTCTTCGGGTCAACTGGGACAAGAGCAAACTCACCCCCGGGCAGAGGATCTCTTATCTCGGTATGGAACTGGACTCGGTCGCCCAGACAGCGTGCCTCACCGAGGAGCACGTCCAGTCAGTGTTGAACTGCCTGAGTACACTCAAGCGCAGGACAGCGGCCCCACTGAAACTCCAGAGGCTCCTGGGGCATATGGCATCCGCAGCCGCAGTCACGCCACTCGGATTGCTTCATATGAGGCTGCTTCAACACTGGCTCCACGGCCGGGTCCCGAGATGGGAGTGGCAGCGCGGTACATTCTGTGTCCCCGTGACACCGAACTGCCTTCGCACTCTCACCAAGTGGTCAGACCCTTCGTTCCTGCGGGCTGGAGTTCCCCTCGAACAAGTGTCCAGGCATGTTGTGGTCCACACAGATGCCTCTGCCACGTGGTGGGGTGCCATGTACAACGGGCATGCAGCGTCGGGTCTGTGGACGGGGCCTCAACTGCATTGGCATATCAATTGCCTCGAGTTGCTTGCAGTATGTCTTGCACTGAGCTGCTTCAAGGAGCTGCTGTCAGACAAGCACGTACTGGTCCGCTCGGACAGCACTGCGGCCGTTGCGTACAGCAACCGCCAGGGTGGTCTACGCTCCTGCCGCATGTCACAACTCGCCCGCCATCTCTTGCTATGGAGTCAGAAGCATCTGAGGTCGCTTCATGCCATTCATGTCCCAGGCGTGCTCAACCGTGCAGCCGACAAGCTCTCACGGCAGCCTCCGCTTCCGGGCGAATGGAGACTCCATCCCCAGGTGGTCCAGCTGAATTGGCAGCGCTTCAGCGAGGCACAGATAGATCTGTTCGCCTCCCCGGAGACTGCCCACTGCCAGCTGTTTTATGCCCTGACCGGCGGCACGCTCGGCACGGATGCTCTGGCACACAGCTGGCCCCGGGGCCTACGCAAGTATGCGTTTCCCCCAGTGAGCCTTCTCGCACAGCTCCTGTGCAAAGTCAGGGAGGACGAGGAGCAGGTCTTGCTAGTGGCTCCGTATTGGCCCACTCAGACCTGGTTTTCGGATCTGACACTCCTCGCGACAGCACCTCCCTGGCCCATTCCTCTGAGGAAGGACCTTCTGACTCAGAGACGGGGCACCCTCTGGCACCCGCATCCCGACCTGTGGAAACTCCATGTGTGGTCCCTGGACAGGACGCGGAGGTTCTAAGTGATGGCAGTCGATGGTAAGTCTTTGGGGAAGCACGATCTGATCGTCAGGTTCCTGAGGGGGGCGAGGAGACTAAATCCGCCTTGCCCTCCCTCCGTACCCTCTTGGGATCTCACCCTGGTACTTACATCTCTCCGGGGTCATCCCTTCGAGCCTTTGCAATCAGTCGAGTTAAAAGTACTGTCCCTTAAGACCGTCCTCCTGGTTGCATTAGCCTCGCTCAAGAGGGTAGGGGACCTGCACGCATTTTTGGTCGATGAATCGTGCCTGGAATTCGGGCCCGGTGACTCTCACGTCATCCTGAGACCCCGGCCTGGATATGTGCCCAAGGTTCCTACCACTCCCTTCAGAGATCAGGTAGTGAACCTGCAAGTGCTGCCCTTCGGAGGAGGCAGACCCAGCCCTGGCTTTGCTCTGTCCCATCCGCGCTCTGCGCCTGTACGTGGATAGAACGCGAAGCTTCAGGACCTCAGATCACCTCCAAAATCTTTTTACAGTGTATTTTAATAACAAGAACGGGTGTTTTAGTGTTATTATGAACATTGCCGCTACATTCAGAGATATACAGAATACAAAATATTGCTAAATGTAAAGGTATAAATATAAAAATATTTTTTAACGTCACTGAACCAACCTACATACATCAGTTTATATCAACAAAACTAAGTTTTACGGGTTAAATCAAGCAGAAATAGCTCTATAAAGTAATAATTGCAGGTCATCATTTTATGCAGTGAATTTTGATTAAATAAACAAAATGCTTTTGGTCCCCTGTTAGATGGCAAATTATGAAATCCGTTTGGTTGCTTTGCCATTTCTTACCATCACAAACACACTGTAAAGATTTTGGAGGTTAGATCTAAAAATTTTATGTTGACTTTCTGCATTGTTGCAAAATTGTCAGTTATCTCAATTAAAGTATGTGTACTCAATGTCTTTTAACTCTGACACTTTAGCTGAACCATTTTCTGAAGATTTTCAATGCAACAATCAACATAGAACTGAGTTTTGACCTTCAAAATCTTTCTAAATTGTATTTTTATGGCAATATCTGGTGTTTTAGTTTTATTATGAACATTGCTTTTACATTCAGAGATAGTCAGAATATGAAATATTGCTAAATATAAAGGCAACCAAACAGGTTTCACACTTTAACATTGTAGTGTCTGTTCAAAATTGGATCTGCCCGTCAAGTTAGAATCTTCAGAATGCTTTTAGCCTCCTGAACTGTGCATGTAAATCACGAATCGGCTCCGGCAAGTCCGGGACCAATTGCCCCATTGGCACCTTTGTTACCCCAGTAAAGAAAAACAGAACACATTCTCACCAGCTCCCGAGACTTCAAAGAGTCACCCTGGTGGGACTAAAGGACATATGGTCACAGACACTGGCCACAACCCCAATACACACACACATACAGACACTCACAAACACGCATGGAGATTGTGAATGTACATTTATCCTCCAAATATGACTGTGCCAATATGTACCCGTCGCTGTATTTAAAGGTGCATGTATTTATCCCTAGTATATAAGCTTAGCTATGACTGTAGTTGTATTAGTTTTCTTCTAAACGATAAAACTCAAGTATAAACTGTATCTCATCTTTTATGTCTTTGCCATCTGACAAGTTTGGTCTCATTGTAAAGCTTTCGTTATGCTCTAATTGAAAATGTATGTCACATGACTGTAAAATGCATTCTTCTATTTTTAATGGTACTTTGAAGAAAATGTACTCAGATCGGACACTTCGTAAACCATGCAAATTAGGTCATAAATGGAGACAAAGAAAGAGTTTGCCCGCCAAAATCGCACCCTCATCATTGGCTGATGTATCCCAGGAGGCGTTCTGGCCTGTTGTCCTTAAAACACAACGACACGCATCTCTCATTGTCTCTCGATTGTCTCTCGCCATTTAACACACGTCTCTCCCGGACGTCTCGGCGACCGCGCTTCCATCACGCGCCCCCTCTCTTCGGGACGACCATCTTTTGGCAACAAGTTTCTTTGTCAAACCCTCTTCATCCGTCGCCCTAAGTCTTCACTCTTCATCGCCTAGGAGACGGACTCTTTTTCTTTCCTTTCCGGTTATCTTACTCTTAAGTTAAACCCTTGTTTGAAAATCCCGCCGAAGAACACCTTCTCGGAAAAGGACCAATCGCTTCAGCCGCACGCACCGAAACTCCTGCAGAAACACGAAACGACCACAGCACCTGAACCTATGCAAGTATAGAACCATTCTTTCCAAAGCGTTTTAAGCTCGATGTGTAAGCTGAGTTTCCTTGCTGGCTCTCAAAGGTTTTAACTGTTAGTAAGTTGCCATTCCTTTGATCAACTCTGTTTTCTTGACTTTACTTTCGTTTTCCATATATGTGTATTGTTTGTGTATGTCTAGTAGTATAGTCTCTGTATCCGTAGTTTCATATATTAAATACATTATATTCATGCTCGATTGTTTTTTTTGCTCATGCAACAAACCCAGGTCACTTTAACGTTTCGATCCAGTATCCTTGCTTTACGCATTGATGCTAGAATAGGAAGTCTTTCTCGTGGCCAGAGAAAAACCTTCCTTTTATAATCGGCTATGAGGAGCTAACGGTTTGCTGGACAAACTAATAGTTTCTCTAAATTATTATCAAACCAGAACTAATCATATATGTGATTGATTATAATTCGTTGTAATTAATTCACAATATATGTATAATTCCCTCTCGGGTCGGTATATGTATTATAATTAATCATAAAGCTTTATGATTTATTATATTCATATATTTCACCCATAAATTAATTAAATACCTGTACTGATTCGCTACAACATCTAACAGGAGACCAGTGTCCTTTTGTGTAATGAAATCACTATAACATGCACATTTTGCTGCTGTTTAACTTTACCATTTAACTTGTGTGGAAATGGGCATGGAATGATGAATAAAAAAAATGGTAACCTGTTGTGTTAACCTGTTATTGTAATGACAAACTAACTAATTTTGTTCAAGTCAATAAAAACCTTACTGAACCAACCTAAATACATACATTTTTACCAAAAAAAAGTTTTATGGGTTAAATCAAGCAGAAATAGCTCTTTAAGGTAACAATTGCAGGTCACCATTTTATACAGTGAATAGTGATTTTGTTAAACAAAATGCCTTTGGTCCCCTGTAGGATGGTAAAGTATGACACCTGTTTAGTTGCTTTGCCATTTCTTATTATCACAAACACACTGTAAAGACTTTGGAGATCTAGGGCCAGATTTACTAAACAGGGAAAAATAGTGTGAGCACAAAACCATAAAAGTTCAGATGGTAGTGGAAAGTTCAGCGCATGATCTACTGATAAAGCACAAATTAAAGAACACACTGACGCAGCCGGATCAATTCCATAATGACCAATGCAATCTACCAAGAGAAGCGCAAATTAGCATCTGGTTTAAGACTTTTACATCTAAAAAGTAAACTCCAACAAATGCATATGCAATAAGGTCAGCTGCAAAAATATCTGTGTCCACGCTTTTTCAGAGCTAATTTTTCACCGTCTTTAGTAGACACACACACACACATACACACAAACAATTTGCATCATTTATGCATCAGTTATATTGTTACCACCTAATTTCTGGTCATGTGAAAGAGCTACCACTGTCTCATCGTATCTTACTATAGAATTCTGGAATGCATACAGAACAAAATCAAGACGCGTACATTCAGAGGTTTGTTTGTGATGGGACACTCTACTCCACTGATCAGTATGACTCATATGGGCTTGTTGTTTTGCCCATACCAAATATGTATGAACTAGATCAGATTTATTGTGACCTTATCTCAGTGTAATATGTGAGGAGGAGAAAATGAATGCTTTGGGAAAATAATTTTTATGGTAAAAATTTATAGTAAAATTTCATTGTGTCTGTTTACCCTTAATGAATTGTAAGAACTCCATGTAAATGTACACACACACACCATTTACATATTTTATGCATTGGTTATATTGTTGCCACTTGTAGCAGTGCTACATAAGGGGTGACATTTATACTTTTGTCTGATTAACACTCATGCATAGTTGATCATTTATTTTAATTGTCGCCCCGTTTTCTGTACTGTTGCCTTGGTGTGTGTGTGAGTCCCCGTATGAATGAAGTCTCGCGAGATTCCACATGTTCTGTGCATCCTAGTCATCACGTGACAATAACACAGAACTCTTTGCTATGTAGGTAGCTGGCTTACCGGCGTCTAGCAGCGTCTGTGTTTGCTTCACACATTTTTGCCCGGGTTTCACCGCACTTGTGGATTATTACCATACTGTTGTTGGTGTATACTGCCGCCTCACTTGTGGAGTTTTTTTCTGTGTGTTTTTGGACTTTTGGACTGCTCTCCAGTGAGGATTTTGACAGTTTCGGGTGCTGCAATACAAGCCAGAAGCGATCATTTTTCATTAATTACATTCAGTGCCCATATATGGATCCAATCGTGGCGCATACAGATACAGATGCATATGACATTGTTCAGATCGCAGTTAAAACAAATATAATCAAAAAGGCTTACTTTGGGGCCAGTGACTAACATCTTGATGTTACATCTGCAGCAATGATAACGAACAAACAGGAATTTACGTCTTTACTGCTTACAGATCACACAGACACAGCAGCTCAACTAACTATGCAGCTCACTACCAGAACAATTACAACGACACAGGTTTCAAAATAAAAGCCCCTCTTAAAGGAGCCTTTAATACATCAAGTGTCCACAAAGTCACCAAATCTCATGTTATTTAGATTAAGACAACTTTTACTGCAGTTTTACTGCTGTTGAACTTCAATGTGCTGTAGTTGTACTGTGATTATACTTCATTATACTGCAAGTCTATGGTTGTGCTTAATTATACTGCAGTTATACTACTTTGTACTGCAGTTGTACTTCACTATACTGCAGTTCTTTTTTGTAAGGGATACCCATAACAAAGACACAATGTTGGTTACCTTTGTGATTCTCCATGAGCAAGTATGACACAGTGTCATAACCCAGCTCAAAATGATGCAGCTGTGCTGAAGTGACTTCACCAAAGTTAAGTGGCTTTATGTATCTCTCAACCTGAAAGTCATTTAAGTTCTGTCTGAGAGTTTCTGGAATACTGTCATCCCAATCATGTTTTGTTCTACAAAGCTCTTGCAGTATTTGTTTTGGAGGAAGAATAACTGGAGAAAGTATTCCAAGGGGATCATAAATGAAGCTGACCGTGGACAAGAGGCTTTTCCTGTAGGGTTACTGTGAACTGCAAAGTGTCCATCTCTACAGACCACTGAACCCCTAGGGCTCTTTCCAATGGTAACTTGTCCTTCTCCAGATCCAAGTCCTTCACTGTCTTTGCTTTGTTCTCCTCACTTATAGATGCAAGTACAGTACGACTGTTGGACATCCACTTGGTCAAATTAAATCCTCCTGATGCACACACCTCCCTTAATTCATGCATTAGAGCAATACCCTGCTGTTCAGTAGCCACAGACATCAAACAGTCGTCCACGTAGAAATTCATAAGGACTGTCTGAATTACCTCTGGTCTGTGCTGTGCACGGATACCTTTTGCACAGCTTTGCAGAGCGTAGATTGCACAATTGGGGAGGATGTGGCACCAAATAAGTGAACAGTCATTCTGTATTTCTCCAATTCCTGAGCAGTGTAACCTTTAGGCTACCAAAGGAATCTCAACAGGTCTTTGTCTTTAGCAGGAACTGATGAAACATCCCTTCTTCATCTGCTGCAAGGGCTATTGGCTTATGTCTGAATCTCGTCAGCACACCAATGAGAGAATTATTCAAGTTGGGTCCTTGTAACAGTTGAGAGTTGAGCAATTTTCCTTGGTAGGTAGCTGCGCAGTCAGACATCACTCGAAGTTTGTGTTTTTGTTGGTGATGCACCCCGTGGTGTGGGATGTACCAGATTCTGCCAGGGTTTCCTTCAGTTTCACTTGCAAGGATTTTTTCAGCATGACCTTTGAGTAACATGTCCTCCATTAAACTACAATTTGTGGAAAGCTGAATTTCTTTTAAATTTCCTTTTTAGAAATTGAGCACGCAGAGAAGCAACAGCATAGTTGTTGGGAAATGCTACATCCTTTATGCAGTAATGTCCATCAACAAGCTCTATGGACTGTGATACAGACTCCATAAACTGCCTATCCTCTATAGACATTTCCAATTTTTCAGCTTGCTTACACTCAGGAAAATCATAACTCATTTGCTGCTGACTTAGGTTCTCCAGGCTTACCACTGAAATCCTGTTTTCCATCACCTGTGGCCATCCTGTGTTTTTGTTAGTTTGGATGTTCTCTCTATAGAAAAAGGTCCATTTACAATCCAGCCCAGGATGGTCTTGACAGCATAAGGCCCATCTCCTCTGCTGTTGATGACTTTCCAAGGCTCAAGAATCTTGGGTACATTTGTTCCTATTAGTAAGCCAATACCTGCATCAATCTGAGGAAGACGCACCTCTTCAAGGTATTTTCAGTTCGGTGAAAATATGTGTACTAACAGACGTTTCCTGTCCCATAGTACGCAGCAGGATGTTGTTTTCCTACCAGTTAGCCTTAGTGTCTTCATTAGCTGTTTCTGATGCAGAAAAGTTAGTTCATGCTTTCATGACGTCTAGACTAGATTACTGTAATGCTTTACTAGCTGGTTGCCCCGCTTCCTCAATAAACAAACTACAATTAGTACAAAATGCAGCTGCTAGAGTTCTTACCAGGTCAAGAAAATATGATCATATAACACCAATTTTATCATCTCTACACTGGTTACCTATTAAGTTCCGTATCGATTATAAAGTACTGCTAATGACCTATAAGGCTCTAAATGGTTTAGCTCCTGTGTACTTAACCGATCTTCTATCGCCCTACAATCCTTCACGCTCTTTAAGATCACAAAACTCTGGACTTCTGGTTGTACCTAGGATAGCTAAGTCCTCTAAAGGAGGGGGAGCGTTTTCACATTTGGCTCCTAAACTCTGGAATACTCTTCCTGATAATGTTCGGGGCTCAGACTCGCTCACCCAGTTTAAATCTAGATTAAAGACACATCTCTTCAGCCAAGCATTCACATAATGCATCTCATATCAGATCAATTGCACATGACTATCTTTGCTTAATGTTATGAACAGCAGCTATGCTAATTATTCTCCATTTGCTTTTCCGTTTTACCTCGGGACGCCCGTTTGGATCCAGCCTCTTAAGAAGACCTCAGATGACCAATACTTTTGAAGAGACAGCGGCAACTCCTGCGAGGACTTCAGAAGATGCAACATCTGGATCAACACGCACATTCGCAAATTTCTATATATCCTAATTATTGTTAATATGTAATAAATTTTTCCAGGAGCTCTTTGCTTCTACCTTCAATTAAATTGCTAACAGTGATTGTATATTAATTGCCTAAATTATTACATTATTAGCTAACTGCATTCTCCAAATTGAAATGTTGAAATGCATTCTCTTTAAAGCTGCTTTGAAACGATATGTATTGTGAAAAGCGCTATACAAATAAATGTGAAATTGAAATTGAAATTGAAGCTGTTCTGTGCAAAATGCCGCAGAACTTCCCGGGTCTAAGAAGGCGTAGGTCGTAACCACGTGAATGCCTTTTTTGGACTTAACCCTAACTGGTACAGTGGCCAATAAGCACACTAAATGACCAGCCCCAGTACAGCCACAAGTTTCGCTGGTTACTGTACATGATTCGGTGACAGTTGTGAAGCTTTCTCCATCTTGAGATTCTGGAAGCGCTGGCTTCTTTTCTGGGAGATGGAGGATGGTTGGGTGCTTTAGTGAGCATTTCTGACATGTTAGTCTTTGCATACAACCTTTACTCATATGACCTGGTAATAAGCAACTATAGCACAAGCCCTTAGATTTCAGAAAGTCAAGTTTTTCTTTGTGTGGCTTATGCTTCAGAACATTGCAAACATCCAATCCATGGTCTTTATTACAGCATAAGCAGAGGGTTGCATGGCTTGCTTTTGCTCCATCCTTTTCCTTTGTTCTTTGTTTTTTGAGTTCTGGAACAGGTGTCACACTTGTTGCAAAAGTTACTTGATTTGTTTGTTTTGAATTTGTGATTGTCTTTTGCCATTTTGTTATCCTTAATATTACCAAACAGTGGATGGGAACAATCTTTGCCTGTTTGTCTACAAAACTAACCAAGTCAGAGAATCTTGCTCTTAAGCCAGTCCTTTCTTGAAGCTCACAGGCAACTACCCTTCACTTTTCTCTTAGTTTGAAAGGAAGCTTTGATACAATCACACACATGTTGCTTGGACTGTCCATCTCTTCAACATATTCCACAGTCAACCGTGTTGCGACAACCAGTAAGGAAAAGAGCAAAATCTATCAAAAAGCTTTGTTATCCTCAGGCTTTAAAGCTGGCCAGTTCAGAGCCTTTTCTGTATAGGCGGTGGCGATTGTGTACTCAATGCCAAAATGTTGGTAGTCTCTTAGCCTCTTTGTAGCCCCTTTCAGAAGGCATGTGTTGACAACTGCGTACCAGTACCTTTGTTGCCCCATGGTGAACTGCTCTAAGAAGTACAGTCTGTCTTTGTTATTTGTTGTCTTGTTCTCTACTCCATGTTCAAAGGCTCGAATGAAGAATGTGAATTCAAGTGCGTCTCCACTAAAGACTGGAATATCTATAGGCAGGAGAGAAGATAAAGACTGCTGTTTTATAAAAATCTCAGCAATATCATTTTGACGTTGCATGATGTTGAACAAACTTCCTGTATCAACATGTGCAGGAATGCTCACATCTGTCCTTGGTTGCTCTGATTTAGCAAAGTCCTGTTGCCCATCACTGACTGTTGGAACTGCATCAGCGTCAGGTGCTAACTTTTGGCCATACTACTTTGTAGCTTTATGGT
This sequence comes from Ctenopharyngodon idella, assembly GCF_019924925.1. Lineage (NCBI taxonomy): Eukaryota > Metazoa > Chordata > Actinopteri > Cypriniformes > Xenocyprididae > Ctenopharyngodon > Ctenopharyngodon idella. Next base: position 929,151 of record NC_067226.1, read on the forward strand.
TTTCTGCAGTTGTGGCAGCCTTTGCTGCACTACCAGATACATCAGAAACACTACGAGCTGGTTCATATATGGACAAAACCTGAAGTTTGGCTTCAGCTGCAGCAATAGCATTTTGGAGCTCTAAATTTTCCTTCTTTGCTTTGAGCTCAGCTTTCTCTCTCTCAAGCTCTTGTTTCTGCTTCAAAGCATAAGCTTGTGCCAATAACTCTGCCCTTTCAGCTTCAATTCGCCCTCTTGCGATGCTGTGTGGCGGCGCAAACATGGCGGGTCCATGATGCAGCTAAGTTCAATAATATCCCCAAAATGTCCAAAAAGCTGTGAAAGTTCAGCAGAGTCCGATCAGCTAAGTGTGTATAATCCAAATGCCATCGGAGAATCTCAGCAGCGATAGTCCATTAAATTCCAAATATCGTGTCTGATGATGCATGAATCACTCGTTAATCCTCTCGTTAAAAACAAAAATATTGATCGTTTCGGACGAAAAAGAGAAGTTTTCTTACTTTATGTAGATGCAAAGTCCTGTATTAACTTCACTGGTATTACAGTGGCAGGAAAAATGGGTTCTTACTCATCACAGAAGTCAGTCAAAAATCCATAAACAAGTGCGAGTTTAATCAAAACACAAAAATACAAAAATGTACACATCCTGTTGGTTCTTGTATCCTGTAATATTACACTTGTTAAACCTTTGTCTTGTGTTTCCTTAAACGTTTAAACATAAGTTTTTATCAATAAATGACAGCAAAACAGTAAGAAAACTGTTTGGGAAGCTTGAGAGAGTTGTATTCTCTCTCGGCTTCCCCGGTGCTGATGAGGATGAGTTGTTGGATGACAGTGACGTCTGTTAAGGGCGCGTTAAGAAAGGGACCGCACACGGACGGCTCGACGAGTGGTTTCTTTCTGTCCATGAACGCTGCAGCTCCCATAAGCTTTTCATTCCTTCCTGGTCTTTATGTTTTAGATCGAGAGGGCATGGAAAAACCCCTAGCCGTTCAGATTTGTATCTGAGCCCAGACAGACGGGAGGGGGAAGAAGCGAGAGTGAGATTGTGAGTGAGAGTGATCGATTGTAAACACCGCTGCGTTTGTAATCGATTCCCCAGCTGCAAAAGGGCGATTTACATCTACCCTCTCCTCTTCTTCTTCCACCTCCTATATATATTTATTATTTATATGCATGTATATATATTTTATAGATATATATCATGCTCAGATACTTCTATGGTCAGACTGATGGCTGGGCCCATATTGATTATTTCTGTCGGCCCGCTTTTTCGGTTTGATAGTGAGAGGATCTTTTAGGCTTAAAAGAACCCTAGATTCTATCCTTTCATGTAGAGAAAAAGGAGTTTGAGGAATCTTCGGTCTTTGAGCCGCAGGAAAGTAAGCTGGGTCTATATTTTATTTTTAAAATAAGACCTTGTTTTCCTGTATAGTTTTTCTGAGCATGTAGTTAGTCAGGAGGCTGGTCCATCTCAAGCTGAGGCTCTGAGACAGGGCCAGAGGTTCAGTATGGCCAGTATATCCTTTTCGGAGCAAGGCGCAGAGACGGCTGGACTCAACTTTACATCTGCCCTCGCCCCTTCTTCCTCCACCTCCTGGGTTTTGGTTTAATTTAACATACTCAGGTGCTTCTTTAACAGTCAGGCTGGCGGCTGGGCCTCTGTTAATAATTTCTAAGGCCCGCCTTCTGGCTTGATAGTGTAAGAGGCTCTTTTAGGCTTTAACCCTTTAAAACCGGATGTGTTGTCGGCGACACATCCAACCAAGCTGTATTCATGGTACCGTAACTCTTGAACTGTTTGCGCTATCGTAATAATTCAAATTGCTACAGACAGTTCACAACATGGGCTTTTATATATGGGCAATATATGGGTTATTACGGTAATTTCGTGCCTACGTCAGCAAATGGCAGCCGCTTTCGGGGAGAGCAGGTGGAAGGAGGATTTGAACGGAGAGATATGGAGCGCGGCAGTTTAGGGAGTTTTGGATCGCATAAATAATAGAAGAAACAAACAAAAACATGGCGAAGGAGTACACAGTCGATTGGGATGATTTTTGATAAGACTTGGGAGGAGGCTAAGTGAGACTCGCATTTCGCATTTGGTGTGTGCATCTGTATAATGTGTCCGTGCAGTAAATGTATGCATGCATGTATGCATGCATATGTAGTAACGTTATATGTATGCGTGTATGAAAAAAATTTCTCCTGAATGAAAACTGTACAACCAAGTGTCACAAAAAGACTTGTATATATGTAATATAGTTGAATGTTCAAGTTTGAAGTGTTAGATTCTTTCGATCATCATTTTTCTCTTTTTTTCTAAATAAAAATCATAAAATTTATTCTTGTTTTTTTTTTTATTTTAGTCTATTTAAATTCTATTTACAAACTCGCCATATATATTAATGGTCGATAACTGTAATTTATTGAAAGCCAGTTGTTTTCTGAAAAAAATGACACCTTGCACTTGAAGATAGCACATTGTTTGAGAATTTTATAATAAAAAAAAACATAATATGTGAAAACGGGCTATTTTAGCTTTAGGTTCTAAAGGGTTAAAGAACCCTAGATTCCATCCCTCCTTGTTAAAGAAAATGGGAGAAGGAGTCTTTGGTCTTCAAGCCGCAGGAAAGAGAAAAGGGTCTATATTTCTAAATATGTTGACCTTGTGTTCCTGTATAGTTTTTCCTGAGTATGTAATCATAAAAAGTAAGGGGTTTTTGGGCAAACTGAAGTTTGATAGGTTGGCTAGAACGATATATTGTGCAGGCCACTGTAACGACTGAGACAAATCAGACACAATTATTTGTTATAGGTAACCAATAATTGTTTAAAGCACTCTGGGGCCTGTCCCCCATCCCCCGAGAAGTTCTCAGTTACAAGTTTTATTGCGCTAAAGAATGTGGTTGCCATATGGAAGAGCAGAGAAGAGACACAGAAACGTGCATCTTTCCTGCATTTTCCCCACAGAACACAGACTTTCCTGCATTAATTTATAGACAGACCGTTCTATAAATGAACATGCACATTCCTAGGAAATGGTATCCATTATTTTTGTTGTTGTATTGCACTCATTGTATTCGCATGTTTTATGATACATTTAAGGTAACTTCAATTATGCCATGTTTAGTGTCTATGGGTTCGTATCGAGAAGATTTAAATGCTTGTGTATGCGGTATGTCCATACCTGTGCAACACATCAGTATTACAAGAATCTTTAATAGTTCTTCTTCAAAACTCAGCCAGTAAATCTTGCTCGATCATAAAAGCCCTGACAGGAGGCGTGTTATCGCCCGGAAATACAACATCTTCATTGGTCCGGTCAACAACTAAGAGGTGTGACTTTGACCAGAGGTTAAAAGCCAGTGAACAATGCCACTCCCGCTCTTTCCTTGCTTCTTGGACGACTGAAGAGACCCCCTTCTTGCTGCAGGCCTGTAGGCCTAGGCCTGCAGGCCTCGGCCTACAACCCAGCCATGTGCTCATCTATAAGTTTTCATAGTACTTCATCTAACGCAGAAGATACCGGCAACAACTTCGGACCGAACCATCAAGATTACAACCCAGCCAGCAGATCCGATGCTCCTCAGCCTAAAGGCATCTTGCAAGTATCGTACATTTGAACACTAAACAGCGATTTAGTATTGATTTGTAAAACTTACCTTTGTCAGCAAAGGTGTTTTATTACTGAGGAAACTGATGATTCTTTTCCAGATTGTCTATGACTTTTTCCTATAGCTCTATCAACAGTTCCACTTCCGGTTCAACTCTCATTATCATATCATTGCTCATTCTTACCAATGTATGTGTGTGACCTTCGTGTATGTTATGTGTCTGTTAGTTTAGTTATGTGTTTGTGAGTTAGTTAATAAAGATTGTGCACAATACATGTTTGGTTCTGACTCCGTCTGCTAATAAATTGCCTCTTAAGTGATTTAGATCCTGACTACATGCTCTGAGTAGTACTGTACAATACGAATGTTGTTTTTCCATAACCTGGAAATGAACATTTCTTAGAATTAATAAACAATCAACACTGAGTGTTCACTGGACGAACAGGTTAATTGATTGTAATATTAATGTAGCTACATCCAGTTAATCTGATTAACTGATTTACATATTCATAATTAATCATAATTAATAATCATAATGAGTTATGAATAATTATTAATATTTCCCCTTTGAGTTAATTCGCTACATTTTGGTGGAGAATGCGGGCATCATTTTAAGCAATTGTTTGCAGACGGACCCAGTAATCAATCATGTGTTTTTACATAATCTTTATTAACATCTTATACATGCACATATAAATTGCTGATAAAATCAGCAAAACTATGGCTTGTATGCACGTTCCCTTGAACGGCAGAAAGTTCCTCGATGCTATAATGCATGTTTAAATTGTACGAAGAAGCTAACCTGAAATTATCGAAGAAATCATAATTTCAGTTGCTAAACGAGCGTAAGACTTTTTCTGACGACGGAATCTCAGATTAGCAGCGCGTACGACAGGGTACCAAAATAAATGAACCTGATCTTGGGCGAAGAAATCCCCACTTTCAGCTTTAAATGCATAAGTCTTTTTCTGACGATGGAATCTCAGATTAGCAGCATGTACAAAGGGTATTAAAATAAATTAACCTGATCTTGGGCGAAGAAACCCCCACTTTCAGCTTTAAATGCATAAGCCTTTTTCTGATGACGGAATTCCGGATTAAGCAGCATAAATTTACCTGTGTGACGAAGAAATCTCACTACAGCGTTTGTAATGGTGTTCTGGGCGATGCTCCTCAGTCACCGATTAAGGCCTTTTTACTATTCGTTACGTCACTGTATTCATATTAATGCGCTGGACCGCCCATATGAAACACACAAAATGAATTTGTGGTGTAAATTCTAGCTTAGCTACCTAGCAATTCACCACTGTCTGTGAAGTGATGTGCTGTTGTGATTTGTGAGTTATGCGTGGCCACACTGGAGTTCTCAGTGCGGACTTGCAGCACGGTTAGAATTCTGCTCTATTCTGATTGTGTTGCAAGCTGGCATTGGTCTCCTGGCGGCACCTGACAACAGAGCGTGTTAGAGCAGACACCTCTAAAAGTCTGATAACAGCACCCACATCACAGACTGTTGTGCAAACAACAAACCACGTGTAGCCAAATCTAGCTCTCTAGCAACCCTACATGTATACCCTGCAAGCCCTTTACCTCGACTAAAAGCTGCTAGCACCCTGCTAGCATCTAGACACGTGCAAGCGTGAAGCATTCAAACCAAAGACTTTATAGACTTTGGGATCCTTTTTAGGAGGGATTTTGATTTGAACTGTTGATGGGGACACAAAGCGTTGTGAAGCTCAGAATCAAACAAATCAATTGAGTCACAAACGATTCACTGTTTCGAACCGCTCAAAGCATCCTTTGCGGATCAGAACAGTAAGCGTAGCGAAGACTTAACAAGACATCTTTAATAAACCATTCACAAATGTTTTATTGAAGTTGTAATCAATTAAAAGTGATCAACGAATCAACTAATATCCTTAAACATGAGGTTTCTGTTAAGACACGATATTTCAGTAAACTGTAGAGCTTGTTAATGAAAACTGGGCTATATCAGACAAACATGACAATACGCCTCTTCCCTTTATCAAATGCATCATTTAAATGTTATACACATTTCATATACAAATCATGTATAGACATGGGTTCGTGGGACTTAGAGATGAACCACTGACATTTTAAATCACTTTGAAACAGCTATGATGCATCACGAAGCCTTGTTTACTGAAATCACGTGACTTTAGCAGTTTGACACACGCTCCGAATCACTGACGCAAGACAAATGATTCACATGGGTTCCGAAGCTTCACAAGGCACGCCTCAAAGGCACCCATCTCTGGTTTAAACCATTTGTGTGTGTGTGTGTGTGTGTGTGTGTGTGTGTGTGGTGTCACTCACTTTGTTAAGTCTGAGTATCTCTACTCAGCCAAGTTGAATTTAGTTAAATTTGAAAATTTATTTAAATCAATTTTGTCTATTTACCTTTCCTTTTAGATTCCTAAATCTATAAGGAAATTCTAATTTAATCTTTATTTCGACTTTATTCCTCCTCTATGTCTTATTTTATTTCATTCACTTTCTTTTGTTTAAGCCTGAATATCTCTATTCAGCCAAGTTGGATTTAATTAAACTTAGCATTTAATTAAATCAACTTGGGTATTCACCTCCCCTTTAGGTTCCCTAGAGCTAAAAAGACCTTCTGCTTTTACCCTATTTATTCTGTTATTTTACCATCATCATCATCTTCCCTCTTTTTATAGGATTACAGTAGTTCTAGAAACTGTTGTTCCCTTAATATGATATAATGGTATAATGAGTTATAGGTCATTACTATCCTAATTCCTATCTCTTAGCTACCCCTCCTCACTTCTTAGTGCCGAGTACATGAAGTACGGCCAAAATCCAATGCACTTTTGGCTCCGGAAAAGACTAGAAACTCTTCCCTTTTTTTTTTTTTCCTTTGGACCTCAAGGCATTTGGTGTTTCTCTGTTAGCCTAGAGATTAGGCGATTACTTGAACAAGTGACACCTGCTTAACCATATCTCCTAGCAAAACTAAATAGGTAAAACACTCTTTTCTTCCTTTCCCCTTTCTGATTTCATCTTATTTCTACCAGTTTGTTCTATTCGTTACCCTCATGGTGACAACCTATGGAAAAGAACCATCAGTATTCTGAGTAATAGTTTAACAACATGGACCAGCCCAGTCATCAGTAAACACAGCTTACAGCTGTCAACAAAGATACTCAAACCCCTTAGTTGTGACCAGCACTAAGTCTCATATCGGCTTAACCCACTTCAGCTATTCACTCCCTACATGGCCCACATAGCTGTACGAACTTGCATTTGCCTGTGCCATCTCTCTCTCTCTCTCTCTCTCGTGTCCCCATAAGTGTGTCAGTTTGCCTAGGACATCCAGCCCTGCCATCCAGGACCCCCTGGAGACCCAGCAGAACAATGTGATGGACACCCTTCAGCCAAAACAGTCAATGACCTGCAACAGCAGAGCAAGGGACAGCGAGGTGGGCAGCACCAGCGAACACTTGACACCCGGCCTGAGCCACAAAGAGCTTCATCTTCTCCTTAGCCCATGCTCATACGGGCTTCCAACAGGAGGTAAATGAACGAACGCTGCAAGTCACAGAGTTCCACAGAGAACCAACCCACTCAGCGTGAGAAGGCACAGGACAGATGCAAGGACCCTAACAGAGCAGAGCAACTGAGGGAGGTAATCTAACTGTTAATCGCTAGTGCTGTTGACTATTCCCAATACCAGGTCATTCTGTTGTTTTAATAACTTCTTTAAATCTTTTTATTGATTTTAATCATAATAGCAATCAGCTATTCGTTTTTACTAGTATTATTTCTTTCATCGACTTGATTTATTTACATTTTCCTTTCTGCTCTCGTGTGGTTTAATTTCCCAATAGAACCACAAGTAACTAGACATACCTTCCTTCTTGATTTTGTTTATTTACAACAGTTGCTTCAATTTTACGAGCCAGTTACAAACGTAATTTAAACGATTGCTATGGCATAATTTTGAGCACCCCTAATAAACCCAATCTAATAGGAAAGGGCTCCTTTTCCTTTCTCTCTTTTCATTGGTTCAGAGATCAAGCCTGTTGTGAGCCATCAGCAAGTTCTGAGAAATAATTTGACCATAAGATCCATCTTAAGTCATTTATTAAACCTAGCTGTATGCTATACACCTAGCTGCCCACTGTGCCTTCAGCTCCAAACACTGTTTGATCTTGCATTAAGTCTCTTGCCCTTACTCTCACCACAAGTGTGCCAAAATGTTGCAGAATGCTCAGCCTAACTGCCCAGATGGCAGACCAAAGGACTGGGTAGGTGTCATGAGGAACATCCTCCTAACCACGGCTGCTGATCACTTGCAGCACCAGAGCCAAAAGCAACTGGACAACGATGGAAGAGAAGTAAAGGCAGATGACTAAAACCAGAGGTATGATCACAAAGATCTGACTGAGGTCAACTTCTTCCTGGCCCACAACCTCACAGGTTTGAAACAGGAGGTAAACAACCTCAAATTCCAGATCGCAGAATCTCACAAGGAGCTGACAAAGGCTAAAAGCCGCATAGACCAGCTAGAGATGCTGGGCGCAAGACAGACACAATGTCCCTGGCAGAGTGGAGTCACAGGAGAAAATCCACAGACATCAAAAGGCTCTGACAGCTGAAAAGACAGCTAGAAAGGACCCAAAAAAAAAAAAAAAAAAAAAGGAAAAAGGAACTATTTCACAAAGAGTCACCGTTAAAAACTGCAAATTCTGAACTCTTGGACAAAGATGCCAGAATCAAGGCCCGTGAAGGTCACCTGAATGTGTCCAGATCTGGGATTGAAGCTCTCACCCAGCAGCTGGACAACATAAACGATGAACTTAACATGGTCCAAAGAGAATTGAGATACTCTTACCTGCTACAGAGAGAACTACAGCAGGAGGGACATCTCACTCCCCCACATGGAATCAGCAGAAAGGCCTCCCCCAGCCAAGCACAGAGGTACAAAGGGGGGAGCCAAAACCTTTTACTTGACACCTTACCTGCCCATTTCCTGAAATCCTCTGCAGCCGTAGAAGGAGAAGGATTAATTCAGATGAACCCTGAAATGGCACATGAAGTGACATTCGAAGACCTCCAGCAACAACCTCCCCATCCTTCACACAGCCGCCATCCAGAGGCTGCACAAGGACGACTGGACATGCCTGCATCGGACCTGTAGGAGCTTCTAACGCTAGTAAGAGAGCTCCTTGAACAGTACTTACCTGAGGAGTACTCAGAAGCACAAGCTTCTGACCACTCACACAACACCACTCAGACCTGCTCAAGTTGGCGCCGCCGCAAGAGCAGAGGGACACTGCAAACTTCAGACTCCTTCTGACTGAGAGCAGAGGTAACAAACGCCTGCTGCCCTTCTGTCATCAACCCTAGGTCAGTCTGAAACACACTTCACACTACAACTCCCAAAACCTCTTCCTGCAACCACCTGCTTCACGGGCGTCCGAACGACAGCTAACACTGTCAAGGCACCTGCTACCTCGACACCTGCTGAGCAAGCTCAAAGACCTGAACCTTGCTACCAGCAAACATCTCGCCCACACTAACTGACTTCAGGGTGACAGGTGACACACTGTCAAGGCACTGGCTGCCTTGATGCCTGCAGCACCAGCTCAGAGACCTGAGCTTGTCTACGGTCTACATCAACCGCCATGGAATGACCACCACTACAGGAGACGCATACAACCAGAGCCCATCACAGCCTCCCAGCCTTGTGTGCCAGTGGTGTGTCTGATCTTTCTGCACCTTCAACGTCGCTCGCTGTTGCCATAAGAGGGACAACAATGATCGAAAGGGGGGAATTATGTAACGACTGAGACAAATCAGACACAATTATTTGTTATAGGTAACCAATAATTGTTTAAAGCACTCTGGGGCCTGTCCCCCATCCCCCGAGAAGTTCTCAGTTACAAGTTTTATTGCGCTAAAGAATGTGGTTGCCATATGGAAGAGCAGAGAAGAGACACAGAAACGTGCATCTTTCCTGCATTTTCCCCACAGAACACAGACTTTCCTGCATTAATTTATAGACAGACCGTTCTATAAATGAACATGCACATTCCTAGGAAATGGTATCCATTATTTTTGTTGTTGTATTGCACTCATTGTATTCGCATGTTTTATGATACATTTAAGGTAACTTCAATTATGCCATGTTTAGTGTCTATGGGTTCGTATCGAGAAGATTTAAATGCTTGTGTATGCGGTATGTCCATACCTGTGCAACACATCAGTATTACAAGAATCTTTAATAGTTCTTCTTCAAAACTCAGCCAGTAAATCTTGCTCGATCATAAAAGCCCTGACAGGAGGCGTGTTATCGCCCGGAAATACAACATCTTCATTGGTCCGGTCAACAACTAAGAGGTGTGACTTTGACCAGAGGTTAAAAGCCAGTGAACAATGCCACTCCCGCTCTTTCCTTGCTTCTTGGACGACTGAAGAGACCCCCTTCTTGCTGCAGGCCTGTAGGCCTAGGCCTGCAGGCCTCGGCCTACAACCCAGCCATGTGCTCATCTATAAGTTTTCATAGTACTTCATCTAACGCAGAAGATACCGGCAACAACTTCGGACCGAACCATCAAGATTACAACCCAGCCGGCAGATCCGATGCTCCTCAGCCTAAAGGCATCTTGCAAGTATCGTACATTTGAACACTAAACAGCGATTTAGTATTGATTTGTAAAACTTACCTTTGTTATAGGCTATAACAAAGGTAAGTTTTAACATATTAAAAGCTAGGTTAAAGCTAAAGCTAGGTTAAGTGTGTTATATGTTAATCCTATGTATACTATTCCTTGTCAGGTTGTATAGTTCCTAGTTCTGGCCTCTTCCCGAGGGAGTTGTTAGGCCGTATGCCCATTGTCCCCTTGTTTATGTAGGTGCAATTGGTGAGATTAACAGCTAAGGTTGTTGACTGTTTTTAGACTCCCTGGTGCTGGTTTTCTCAGGTGGTAGGCCCTTATCTTTGCGTAGATAAGTTATGCAGTGTATGCTAGGCCCCACTTTCTAGAACTTTTCATGCTATGAAAAATGTTTTTTCCTCTGAGCCACTTGATTTTCCATTCAAGTTTGTGTTGACGGCACTAGATTTTTAGCCTCCGTCCTCTAGGGCTCAGTACAGATTTGCGAATCTGTTTGGAGAGAACATTTATCCTATTAGGATAGCATGTATTTCAAAGCATTGTGTTTTGCTTTGATTTCTAGCCTTTGCCCTACACTTGTATGTGAGCTTACTTATGCTGCCACAGGTTAGCACCTGTTCTCATAATAGCAGGCCTTTTGATATTAGCCTCTATTTAGAGAGAGTGGTGAATATTTTAATATTCCCCAGTTAGGGTTTATTTGTGTCACTGAGTGCATCACCTGTTGGATTGCATACTCAGGGTAGTGTTAGAACCACCTTTGCAGTCTGGTTTCTATTAGCTCCCTTTGGTGATCTTGATAACAGCTATATTGCATATAACTTGGAATGTAGGCTCTTATGTCTTTAGCCTCTTTCTAGTTAGCAGCTTGTGTTTTTCAAGTGCTGTTGTTAGGTGATCATAGTTTGCTCACATAGATTTTACACTGCCACAGGCTTTTGCTACGTGTCTGTTTAGGGTAGTAGGCCTTGGTAGGCCTCCCTTAGACCATGTAGGCATTTATTGGTTCCCTTTAGTCACTGGTTTAGGATACATTGCCTGTTGGAATGTGTAGCCATAGCTCAGGTTGTAGTTAGCTTCCACAGCTGTTGCTGGGTTAGAGCTGGTTCCCTGTAAGCTTGGTTCCCTTATATTCACGAGCTGGCGCCACGTATCACTGAAAAGGTAGGCCCTAATAGGCCTCCTTTTTAGTTCACATGTTGGCACAGTTTGTGTTTATATATCTCAAATGGGCTGAACGCCACTTGTTGCTGAATTTGAAGGCCCCATAAGGCCTCCTTTTTAGCTGACTTGCTGGCAGGATGCTTGGGAATCCAATACCACCATCGGCCATGCCACACCTCTGTTGAATAGGCCTTAAGCAGGCCTCTCATGGAGTATGGTGGCGTAATATGCATTTCCTTTTTAGAGACTAAATCGCTGAATGCATGGCCTAATGGTTGGTATGGGTATGGTTGCCACTAGCTGATGCCACATGCTTACTAGGGTAGGCCCTCCGTGTAGCATGCTGGAGTTCAGTTATGTACTCCTCTCACTTTGAGAGTAAAAAGGTGCTTTTACCGAGTATTTTCCTGAGTGGCTGACCTCTCAGGGGTGAGTTTTTGTGGTAAAACCTGTAGGAAACGTTTTCCTCGTCGAAGCAGAGACCAGGAGACGTTGGGATATCTTTCAAGCAGAAGTTACTCTTTATTGAGAAACGCACTGTGCGTCGCTGTAGTCATCCAAGTCCCACTAAGGCAGTGTACTTGGTAGTTCATATACATTCAAGGGGGAGGGATACATAGAGTAGAGGTGGAGACAATCTAAACAAAGCATGCAAATGCAGTGCAGGAATCAGCCCATTCCCTACATTTCCCAGCCATGATCTAATCAGCATAACGGTGTCATTCAAATGCATAGGTGCTAATCCACTCAGTCTGACAGTATGGCCCATACCTTTACATTATCATAGAGACAAAGGCACAGCTGTATCTTGAGCTTGTCTTGCCAAATGGTTAGGAAGTGCATGAAGACAAAAGGTTAATGTTACAGACACCTGGGCTGCCTGCCTTGATCTCCTTAAATTGTCATCATCTTTACCTCAAAATGTTAAATACAATATACTTCACCTTAATATTTCATGTGAGGTTATGTCAGGATGTAGGATCAGCAGATCTTAAACAGATTCTTAAATTTGTAATCCCACAAACCTTACTGAGGTTTAGTTTTAACTACATCAGCCTCCTTGAGTCTGGGCTTCTACTCTAGTTGAGCTAAATAGCTACCTAGTATCTAGGTTGGTTCTATTTTTGCTCCTAGAACCCCGTTGGCCACTAGACTAACGCCGTATGTCTAAAGGTTTTAGGCCCTCTGGACCGCCTTTTTTGAACATACTAGCGTATGTTGCAGTGTAATTCTCTTACTGGAGAGCTATCAGTATCCTACTGAATACACTTCTGGTTGGCCAGGGCCCCAGGTGATAATTTAACCTCCTCTGGTTCGGTTATTTATCCTTCCTGGTGCTTTAAACACTGCAACGAGCTGATGCCCTTAGAATGTCCTTCTAATATGACGAAATGCTCTTCGTATGTGAGTCATGCTCCATATAAAGCTACTATCATGCTGTAGGCCCCTTTCTGGCCTCCATGATTGTGTGCCCACAGTATGGTCTACCTGTTAGGTTGAGCTTTGTACTTCCCTGCTAGGGTTGTCTGTGTAATAGTGCTTAGCTCCCTAAGCTGATCATGGGTTGTAGGCCTCCATGAGGCCTCCTCCTGAGGATCAGCCCTAGGCTGGTTTGTGCTCCCCTGTATCAGTGTTCCCTAGCGCACAGCCTCCTCAGTGCAAATAATCAAGCGCTGAGTAGATCCTAGGATGAGCGGATTATACTCCCCTCAATACGAGGGTTTATAGCACTCAGCTGAGTTCTGCTGTCCAGAATGCCCGTCTTTACACGTGGGTTTGAGTTGCTTACTGCCCCTCTCGCAGTCGCTCTTACTTGCTGTCTTCTCTGAAGAATGCGTTATTGAGATTCTATTTTCAGACAGGGTTGGCCAAGACTAAGTTTGTCCTTCATCATACCAGGTCGGCCTCCCTGGTGGCATTGAGGGTGACTTCGTTCCCCTCTAGTGACTGGCCGGGGCTCCTTCCGGTTCCCTGGCCACATTCCCTTTAAGGGACCACTTTTACTCTGAAAATTTGGTCCCAGAAGCCTTGAGCGGCCTTGGTAGGCTTTCTACGGAAGGCCTCTTTGAGGCTCAGCTTGGGCTGTTGGCCGTAGGGAATGCTGTCACTGACAGCCTTGTGTGACCCGAGGGTGAGTTGCTGGCGTTTCCTTCGAAACTGCTTGACATTTGTCTCAGCCATATTTTTTGGCATGCACTCTCCTTAAGCACGGCGGCGTGGGTATATCGTTCCCCATAGCGTTTCAAACGCAGAGCGAGTTCCCTTTCGAAAGGGAACGTCTCAGGTTACGTATGTAACCATGGTTCCCTGAGAAACAGGGAACGAGACTCTGCGTTTCCATGCCATGCTTCGAGCTGCCTGCTGAACAGTCCCTCAAGACGATAAGATACTGACTGTTTCTCCAGGCGCTTCTTATATACTTCCGGGTCGTGCCATATGACGTCATAGGCTGTCGCCGGCCAGTAGGCTTGGAGTTTTTGATACTTGGCTTTCAGACATCAGCTCATCAGATATCTGCTCATGTGTGACGTTCCCCATAGAGTTTCAAATGCAGAGTCTCGTTCCCTGTTTCTCAGGGAACCATGGTTACATACGTAACCTGAGACATTTTGTGATCTCATGCATGCATGTATTATTGCATATCATGTGAAGAAAATTTTGTATAGTCTTATTATATTTTAAACTATATACAGTACTGGTCAAAAGATTGGACACATTACTATTTTTAATGTTTTTGAAAGTCTCATGCTCATCAAGCCTGCATTTATTTGATCAAAAATACAGAAAAAACAGCAATATTGTGAAATATTATTACAATTTAAAATAATGGTTTTCTATTTTAAAATACTTTAAGATATTATTTATTTCTGTGATGCAAAGCTGAATTTTCATCATTTATTGCGAACAAAAGCTTCATTGATTCGTTGCACAAGCTTGTTGCATTTTTCGAGTTGATGTGGGCGTTGTTGACTGTTTGCATGAATCGCCTCAGAATTTGCGTTTGAATGCTGCGCGCTCTCCCGTGGGCATGGCTGCATTAGCGGATAATGAGGTGACTCATGAACGACTGACATCTTTTCAGACAGATTACATAAACAGAGAATATTTGTTTTCCACTTACATTATTTAAAACCTGACATTTCAATGTTTCTTTAGACATATGTCTCATGTTTGTTTGATAAGTATTCTCTAAGTTACAGTTCATTTTCTGAGGAGTATCAGAATGGACTTCATTCAGAGAGACGACGGATCACGCATCATGTACTGTGAGTGTACACAAATAAAAGAAGACATTTCACAGATTTGAATGATGTGTAACTCTTCTTTGTATGTCCAAAATTGTCAGAATATTTTGAGTTTTGAGAGCTTGGCATCACCAGGCATCTGCGTTATGCTCATCGTTCCTGTCGTCATTGCTGTCTCCCGTCCTCAGCTATTCCATCGTTCTGGATTATCCGGTCTGATATCTGCTACTCTATGCTACTGGCTGCTCACCACAGAAGGAATTATAACGCATTGATTGCTATACCATGTGATTCGTCTCTGTCAAACCAACATACGCACAATGACTGCCTGCTTTCTGAAATTGCAATGTTTAACTGTCGATCTCTCATGGATAAAGCTACTTTAGTCTCCACGTTAGTAACTGAGAAAATTCTGGACTTTCTACTATTAACTGAATCCTGGCAAATTCGTTGCATCACAGTCTCCTAGGATATAGCTACCTGGCTAAACCTCGTCTAACATCTAGAGGTGGTGGCCTGGCTGCTCTTTACCCCAACAGCATTTCTGTAAAGTCTGTTAATTTTCATGACACTGTTACTTTTGAATATTTGGTTTTCAAAAATTGTGGCCCAAGTACAGTGCTTGTGGTTCTTCTGTACCATCCACCAAAACCAATTTCTAACTTTCTCAGTGACCTAAATGAATTGTTAACCCTTACCTGTGCTATGTCCTCTTCTGTTATATTACTTGGCGATTTCAATATACATGTAGATACAAATAATGCCAAATTACATGGACATATGTCAGTGTTTGAATGTTTTAATTTTGAACAGCATGTGAACTTTCCTACTAGGGCTGGGCGATACAGCTAAAAAAATGATCATGATATAATGTTTCATATTGATCGGTATCGATAATTATTGAAAAAAAAATAGTAGAAAAAAAAATGTTTGAATTTAACCAATGCATTTTTAATTAAGGCAAACAACAAATAATTTTAAAGCAAAGTAAAATGTAAACAAATCTTTCTTATTTTATATGAAGATTAATAAGTGTTAAGTGTTAAAGTAATAAGTGTTAATAGAAACTTAAAGCTGCACTTTTTTGTTTCAAACCGAGATCACAATTCTGAATGACAACTAAACAAAATAACATGTAATTTACTAGAGGTTCTGGCAAAATATTAATTGCTGCAATCTATTTTAAAATTTTAAAATTTAAAATTTATTTGAATTATTATTATTATTTTTTTTTTTAAATCTATTTGGATGTATGATTCAATTACATGCCCATAAGTACTCTTCTTTTATTACTGGATGAATCAGTGTATTTGAAAGAATCTGTTGAATAAAGATTCAATGTCAAATATATTTTTTAACACTTACTTGTTGCCACCTGGTGGTGAAACAATGTAATCGATAAATAAGTCGTTTTCAGCTCCAAGTTTCTTTCAGAAGCTGATTTGCTCAATTTTGATCGATAACATAAACACTAGTGTTTATATGTGAACTATAAAGTTTTATCTCAGTATTTCTGTGATAATTTGAATATTTGTAACACAGAAATAAAGATACTGTGTGTGGATGAAAACACTGTGCAGCTGTTTATACCAACATGACAACTGCTCTCTCAAGACAAACTTTGAAGTAGATCAACTGTAAGACGTAAGGAAACCATGAAACTGCCACACTGACGAACTAATGTGTAATTTTTTATTCACAGTGTCCTCATCGCCGGCAGGTACAGCACTCATTTTTATGTGTTTGTGTGTTCTGATTTCACGTGGCGATTGCGCAACTGAACTCCACAGCAGCTTGTTTGCGTGTCACTCATAGCGCGTCTGTTTGTGATCTAGGGACGGAGCGCATTTGAGAGTTGTTCATGCAACCGAACTTAATGTCTATTTACATTTTAATGCATTTAAGTGAAACTATATCGAGAGTTATATCGAATATTTTTTTCTATCGTTATCGATTAAGATGTTTGTTGCTGCCGCCCTGTTTGAGTTAGAGCTCCGTCGAGTTGATTCCTAATTGCTTGTTTTTTTCTCTTAAAATCAAATTTATAACCTATCATTCTCTCTTTTACGGCGAGGGAACACATCCCCGACATTATTTTATATAAAAAACACTCGGATTGCCTTGATATCGCTAGTTTTATCCGACTTCCCGAACATTCGCTACTAGCTTTAGCCCGTTAGCAATAGCGGCGTGGTCACACTAGCGTTTGTACTCTTCTCACTCACAATATTATTGTTCATCTATACTAATGGCGAGTGTATCGGATGTGTCTCTACCTTTGAGTGCAGGTGAGGACACGTTCGAGCTGCATGCGGTGCAGTTGGAGCTGGAGGCCGTGGAACGACAGATTCGGACCCTTCTGGAGAAGCAGGCCGAGCTACGGGAGCAGCGAACAGTGCTGGAAACATCCCGTGCTGACGCTCACCAATCCTCGGTAAGTTTGCAGCGCGATATTAACACTCCTGCTTCCTCTACGCCGTGTGCTTCTCTGCACAGGGCCCGAGCACCCAGAACGTGTTCATCCCAGCCCTCGTTCACTCCGGCGCCGTCACGCCAGGGACCTTGGGTTCTTCAGCAGCGGAAGGCGCGAGCCAGGCCTCGGACCAGGACCTCTCCCCCTCCGCCGCCCCCGTCTTCGAGGTCTCGACGAGGAACCGCTTCTCCCCTCTTCGCGAGGCAGAACGCGACGCCGTGGTCATCAGAGACTCCATCGTCCGCCACGTCCACGCTACCATAACCAAAGGTAAGGTGCGCAGTCACTGTTTTCCTGGTGCTCGTGTTCTCGATGTCGCTACACAGGTTCCCGCGATCCTGAATGGCGCTGAGAGCATCCGAAAACCTCTCTGAAATGGTCGAAGAAGGCATTAATAGTGGCTGTTACTGGAGCGTTAGATTCCCAGAGGGGTTGAGCCCATTGCAATGCTTGTCCAGACAGCAGAGAGATAATAAACGCCACCCTGGCGTGTTCAGTAGTAAAGAGATGAGACTGTGCTTCCAGATATAGCAAACATTGAAGTATCACCTTCGAAATATTGCTCGCTTACGTTCATTTTTAAGTATCAATGATGCAGAGACCCTAGTCTATGCTTTCATAACTTCCTGATTAGATACTGTAATACTCTTTTATTTGACTTACCCAATACAACTTTAAATAAGCTTCAATATATTCAGAACTCAGCAACTAGGGTCCTTACACATAAGAAATCTTCTCACATTACTCTAGTTTTATGTGGACTACACTGGCTACCTATTCTTTTCCGTATTTAAAACAAAATACTCCTCATTACACTGTGTTCCAAATTAT